>NW_006256686.1:14216280-14247490 GCF_000478725.1 Eutrema salsugineum
GTTCTCCCCAAAAATTAGGTCTAAAAACCTTATAAAGGAGGCTTGGGCGAACCGGGTCAACCCGGAACAAACCGGGTACTGACCCGGCCTTGATGGGCAAAGAAGGGTTTGCCACGGTCTGGTGCATCCTTGGTGTGACCGTGGCATTCCTGACCGTGTCAAAGTTTTTACTTGTGTTCTTGGTTCCTTTTGTTGCCGCGGTCTGATCAAGCTTCATCTGGGACTCGTGGCAAGTTAACCGTGTCAAACGCCGAAGATGTGTAGAGGTTGCCACGGTCAAGCCTCCAGACCGTGGCATTCACACCGTGCCAAAACTCGCATGCATGTGAGGACCTTCCCAGCCAAGTATATGCTTGCCACGGCCAAGTCTCAGGCCGTGGCATTGAGATCGTGTCAAAAGCCGAAACTGTGTAGAAGTTATCTCCAGCCTCTTGTTCATTTGCCACGGTCAAGTCCTAGACCGTGGCATTCAGCTCGTGCATATCGCCGAAGGTTGCAAGATGTTGCCACGGCCAAGCTTCATACCGTGGCATGTTTAACTTAGTCATCCTGGGCTGTCTGGACCATCTCGCATTCCAGAGAGTGTAACTTCCTGGAGACCTGTCCGAATTGAGTGATTCCGGTTTCAGAAGACAGAGGACTCATTTATCTCCAACTTTGATGAAGGAAGTTTCAGTGCTTGGGAAGTGTAAGGTTTCCTGGAGGGAACATCTTTGAAGTGCATTTACACGACCAGAGAGAAGCGTCTAGACATGTGTCCATTCCGGAGACCGTATCTTTCTGCTCAAAGCTCCGAATTGACTGATCTTGGTTGTTCTGGAAAGAAGACTCAAATGTCTCTGATTCTCATGAAGGCCGCGGAAACTGAATCGGTCTGGAAGTGCACCGTCCTTCGCATCCTTCAGAACTGATCTGCTCGGTCCGGAATACCTGCGAGACAGGGGTTTCTTCCGACGAGCTTATCTCTCTGCTCACGCGTCCGAATTCCACGATTCCAATTGCTATGAGACCGTGCTCCAATGCTCTCCAACTTCTATGAAGGACCCGCCGTCTGAATCGTACCGGAAGGCTCCCCGGACAGGCGATTTCTGAGACTCGTTCACACCCGGAGATTTTGGCCGATACACTTCATTCGCGGTACGTGAAAATGGCCGGTAAAGCTTCCCGCGGTACATGAAAATGGCCGGTAAAACCTTCCTGGCCAGCGAGAATGGCCGATAATCTCCCAAGACCTGATTTTTCCACTTTTTCAAGCTTTGCTCACCATTCCACCTCCTGGATTCATCTTTTCAGTTCCATATTCACCTGACAGACACTCAAAATATGCAAAGACTCATTGGGACCTAATGCATCTCCTAAGTTCTAAAATAAACCCTAAGGACCTAAAATGCATGAAATAAAACATGATTTGGGATGATTTATGCAACCTAAATGATGCAAATTATGAACATATCAGTGGCCAATAAAAGTGCTCTTGGACTGTACTCAGAGTTTTGGCAACGCCAAAATGATCCATTAGTCCACCTGCATAAGCTTCTTTGACAAAGAGATCTCCAATAGAAGAGTTAGGAACACACAAACAATTTTCAAAGAATAGAAAGTCATCAACCCTATAGTATTTTCCACTTCCAAACTTCTCACATGAAGCGTATATGTCTCTAAAATCAGCATCAGTAGGATAAAGGCTCTTGATAAGTTCGAAACCAAGTATCTTAGTCTCTAACGAGTTCAAGAGAACATACCTGCGAGATAATGCATCAGCAACAACACTATCTTTACCTTTCTTGTAATTGATGACATATGGAAAGGTTTCGATGAACTCAATCCATTTAGCATGTCTTTTGTTTAGCTTCTGTTGACCATTGAGGTAATTGAGAGACTCGTGATCAGTGTGAATGACAAACTCCTTGGACCAGAGATAATGTTGCCATGTTCGGAGAGCTCTCACAAGCGCATAAAGCTCCTTGTCATATGTAGGATAATTCAATGTAGCTCCTCCAAGTTTATCACTAAAGAATGCAATAGGTCTTTTCTCCTGCATAAGAACAGTACCAATACCAATTCCTGAGGCATCACATTCTATTTCAAAAGTTTTAGTAAAGTCAGAGAGAGATAGCACCGGGGAATGAGTGAGTTTGTCCTTTAAAGTTCGAAGGCTTCTTCCTGAGCTTGATCCCATTGAAATCCCACGTTTTTCTTGATAACTTCGGTGAGTGGGGCTGCTAAAGTGCTAAAGTTTTGGACAAACCTCCTATAGAACCCTGCAAGTCCATGAAAACTTCTCACTTCTCCAACAGATTTTGGACTTGGCCAATCTTTGATTGCTTTAATCTTTTCCTCATCAACCTTGATTCCATCTGCACTCACAACAAATCCTAAAAGACAAGGTTATCTATTCCAAAAGTGCATTTCTTTAAGTTTGCATACAAGGTTTCCTTTCTAAGCACTTCTAAGACATTTCTAAGATGTTCTACATGTTCATCTAAGCTTTTGCTGTAAATCAAGATGTCATCGAAATATACCACAACAAAATGACCTATATAAGCTCTAAGAACATGATTCATCAATCTCATAAACGTGTTGGGTGCATTTGTTAATCCAAATGGCATAACCAAACATTCGTATAAACCCTGCTTAGTCTTAAAAGCAGTTTTTCATTCATCACCCTCTTTCATTCTAATCTGATGATATCCACTTTTAAGATCTACCTTACAAAAGACGCTAGAGCCATGCAATTCATCAAGCATATCACCTAATCTAGGTATAGGATGTCGATACTTCACCGTGATATTGTTGATGGCTCTGCAATCTACACACATTCTCCAACTGCCACTTTCTTTGGCACAAGCAAGACTGGTACTGCACATGGGTCATACTCTCACGAATATGTCACTTTTTCATGAGCTCAGTAACTTGCCTTTGAAGCTCTTTGGTCTCCACAGGATTGGTCCTATAAGCCGGATTGTTTGGAAGAGAGGCTCCAGGTATAAAATCGATCTGATGGCAAGCCTTGCGGATTCTCTTCTGGAAATACGTCTTTGAATTCCTGCAAAAGTAGTTTGATCTTGCTAGGAATATCCTGCATTGGCATGTTTAGATTAAAACATTCTTTAAAAACCAACAGAAAGTTTGGGATTGGACCTCCCTTTGGTTTAGTGATCATGAGACTTGTAGACGGAGAGTTTGTTGAGTTAGTTTGCACTTTACTCCTCTTCATAGCGATCTAATCTTGCTGAACTTTTTGAGGAGTTAATGGTACCAAGGTAGTCTTCTTGCCGTGATAGTCAAAAGAATAACGGTTGGTGAAACCATCATGCGTAACCCTTCTATCTGATTGCCATGGCCTTCCAAGTAAGATATGCCCCACATCCATAGGCACGACATCACACAGAATCTCATCTTTGTATTTGACTATCGACAATGGCACCATAACATGATTCTTGATTTTGGACCTCCATTTCTCCTGCCTCATTCAACCATTGCAGCTTGTAAGGTTTCGGTCTCTTCATCACTTTTAGTCCTAGCTTTTCCACCATAGTCTCACTGGCCACATTAGTGCAACTACCGCCATCTATAACCAAGCTGCACACCTTATCTTGAACTATGCGCCGGCTGTGAAATTGGTTTTCTCTTTGATCATTTCCATCGGTCTTGGTTTGCACATTCAGAGTTCTTCTAGTAACCAGGAGCTCTCCTCCGGCAGGCATCTCTATTTGCTCCTCATCATCAGGCTGTTCTTCTTTAGTTTCTACTTCCCCATTTTCCTTTATGATCATAATCTTCTTGTTAGAACAGCTACTTGCATAGTGACCATATCCCTTGCACTTGTAACACTGAATATCTCTGTTTTTGGAAGCAGTCACTATCTCTTTCCCTTAACACTCTGTTCTTCACCCTTAGCTTTGGAGAATGGCTTGAATTCTTTCTGATAACCCGTTTTCTCATCCCTTGAATAGCTCGGTTTGCTAGACCCATAGTTAGATTTGAAGCTTTTTCTTTTGAGCTGCTTCTCGAACATGATGGCTTTGTGCAACAGTTCCTCAAGCTCCACATAGTGGTGCACCTCCAAGCGGTCTATAATGTCTCTGTTCAGTCCTCCCATGAATCTAGCCATGGTCGCTTCCCTATCTTCACGAATATCAGCTTTCATCATGAGAGTTTCCATCTCTTGTAGTACTCTTCAACAGATCAGCTTCCTTGGGTTAAGTTTCTTAACTTGAAGTGCAGCTCTCTGTGGTAATGACTTGGTACAAATCTTCTTCTCATGATCGACATCAGTTGGTTCCATGATTTGATGGAATCTTCTCCCACTCTTCTTCTTGTTGTAACTAGATTATCCCACCAACTTAAAGCATAATCTTTAAACTCTATAGGCACCAGCTTTAGCTTGTGTTCGGTGGTGTAGTTTCTGCAATTGAACACAATTCCAATCTTCTTTTCCCATTCCAAATACTCTTCGGGATCGGCAATGCCTCTAAATTCAGGAATGGTGAGCTTAAGACTGCTGATAGGATGAACAGACCGTGGCTGTCTCTCTTCTCTATCATTGCTTCTTCTCCTTGATGATCGAGCTCTAGAAGAGTAGCTGTAGTATTGCTCAGAAGCCGAATGGTCATGACTCTTCCTTGGCTTTTCTGAAACCATTTTCTCCATACCTGATCTCATGCTTTCAAATTCTTGCCGCATAAGAGACATCATCTGAGCCATCATAGCGTCCATCATAAGTTTGTTGGCTACTCCACTTCGCAGGATCTTTTTTTGTTTTCATGAGCCGATTCCTCCATTTTACCTGTCTAGATGACAGATAAAAAGGCCGGTAAAGATGCTCACAAAAAAAAATCGGACAATAGTTTTAAAACAACATAAATCGCAACAGTTCATGAAACAACTGCAGTTTTGAAATAAACCCTAATTTGTTTTCTCCAGATTTTCGGAAATTTCTTTTGAGTTTCTGATGATTTAAAGGCATAAACTAGATAGATCAGGCTCTAAATAGCACGACCCCAACAAGTTTGAACTCTAAAAGTTTTGTTCTGATCAGAATATGAAAAATCAAAAATTGCAAAACATGAAAAGAAACAACCTGGGTTTGGAGATCTGCTCTGATACCACTAGATATGTTCCTAGGAGTAAGGATCAAGCCCCGGAATGCTCTCCAATGGTTGTGACGAGTTGAGTGTGATATTTGATGATGTGCGGAATGAAATAGTGTGAGATGGATCTGTGAATGATGATGAAACTCGGTGGAAGTGCCTTGATACTTCTAAGAGATATGAAAGGTCTCCTAGACTATCAACAGATTGTTATGCTTGTAATGAAAGGATAAAGATCCGAATTCACTAAACAAGCTTGATCAAACAACTTAGAGAGAAAGTTTTAGAATAAAAGGTTTGATAAAATGAAAGAAAGGAGAAAGAGTAATACATATAGAGTTTCCCACGCCTAGAAAATAACAAAGACAACTAATAACTTATTGAAACTCTAAAAACCAAGTTTGAATTCAAATATTGACTCCTCCTCTTCCTTGGACGAATCTGGTGAATAAAATGGGCTGCGTTTCATCAAGAGGCCTCTTATTATAGTGTTGTGAATATGCTTCATTAAAAACCTTGTTTGGAAAACCCAATGGGACAAAACCAAACGAAGGGAAAAAGAGCACAAGTCACAACACCTCTCTTAACTAACTCTTAAGTGGCTTGGATCACAACCAGTGTAGTTGGATTAGCAAACTTAAGATTGCCCTGAATAGAGTGTAGTAGCTTGTGAAACGCTTGCTTGAATTTTATTTCCTTTGATCTTGTCATTGGACCGGTAGGAATGTATAAGTCATCTTTCTATTTCCTTTGATCTTGTCATTGGACCGGTAGGAATTTTATTTCCTTTGATCTTCCCCAGATCCATTGTTCTTTCTCCTTTCTATTTCATTAAATTTTCTGTTTCATTCTTTTGCATTCTTCTATGTCTTTCATCATTCGTTGCATCATGTAGATTAGTCCTAGAGAGTCAAGTTGTTTGAAGATATCGAGAAGCACATATATATCGATTAGGATTTCTATTGTTCTAGACCATATTTTGTATCTCATCTCTTCTAAGTTGTTCATAAAGCATGAGCGTAGATTCATGACCTATTCTCTGAGCCTAGGATCGATCAGAGCCACGAGAGTGTTGTATCAGATCATCCGTACCTAGCTTCAGAAGAACATAGTCGCTATAAGAGTCGAAAGCTACCTATAGAGAAGACGAATTCAATGTCTAATGCATGATCTTAAGTTTAGCATGAGAGCGAGAGTTAATTGCTAGATCTAAGTGATTAGTTGATTAAGGTGACGAGAGTTGGTTAATCATACATATGTCTATTATAGTTCCATGCAGATTCCCAGAAACAGATGAAAGATAAATCGCACGGAAGCTAATTGGAAATGCCACCATACATCGATTAGAGTAAACCGGAGAAGTCTAAATCGCCACCTATGAGTTTAAGAGTCTTTAGTTTGAGTCGATATGCTATTCTTTTAACAATTCATCATGTATTGCATCTTATTTCTTATGAATATTAGATTAGGTTTAGCTTAGGATTCTTAACTGATAGATAGGACTTTTATAGGACTCAGGGCTATCAATCCCCTTTGTCGAAGTAGCACAAAGAGGTATCAATCCAGACAAGTCAACGAGACACTAGACTATGATGTTTGTTCATTTAAGTCAAGACAAAAGGTGAAGGTTTTGAACTAAGCTAAGTAACAAACGATTAAGCATGAAAGGTAAAGCAAATGATTAGATCTAAACAGAGACAGGATGCAAATAATAACTGAACGATTCAGATGATGATAATATGTAATAAAGCAAGGAACTTTAGACGAGATACTTGACTCGGATGCTTCCAAGTTCAACTGGTTGGTTAATGTATCAAAACATCAAGCAGTTTCATTTAACTTTGAACTCAAGGCATGTTAATCTTCTCATGAAAGTATTAAGCATCTAAACTGATCCTCCTTCATACCAAAAATGTCTTTTGAGAAGCATCGAATCAATCAGCAATAAGAATCAGTTCAAAAATGTCATTTAAGAGAACGAACTATCACTCTCGTGATGAAAGACTCTTAAACCCATAACCGAGTGGTTCAGACATTTCTACGAACACTTTTGATGCGAGATATGTCTCAGATCTGAACCTCAAGTGATGTGCTTGGATCCAGCCTAGAGATCTCGTCGGTTAAAGAATGAAACATGCAAGACTAGACACCTAAACCCACTAATCTACCTTGAAAGCACCCTAATCTACTCGTCTAAAGCCGCTTAAACGACTACTCACTAATCATAACGAGCTCACTAAGTCCTTTGCAAGACGTGTAGCTGGTCATGATGAGGAGTTTAATGTTAGATGATCAAAGAAATAAAGAAAGAACAAGATTTCTCATGCAAAAGCGAGATATCGGATTAGAATCATCCAGTTTCACCAAAGAGGCAAGTTCTTGAAGCTAAAAACAGATAAGAGATAAGATGATTAGGTTTTTAGTCTCAAAATGTATATATAGCAAAGGTAAAGTGTCGCGGGTCAGCCCGGAACAAACCGGGTACTGAACCGCGTTCTTGGGCTGATGGGTGAGTGCCACGGTGTGTCGGAGAGTGAAGCCGAGGTCTTCATGTCGAGGAGCGCACGTGAGTCCAGATCCAAATGAAGATCTCGTGAAGAACACGGCAAGAACATGCATGAACCCTAGTCTTTGATCCATCTTCACGTGTGTGTTTTTGAGCAGCTTTGTTCTTGATTCTGGGCTTGTGACAATGGACCTCGGGATAAAATGCCGAGGCGCTTGGACGTCGAGGGGTTCGGGAGAATAGGGTCCGGCATGCACGCCGAGGTCGCTACACCGAGGTGCATGTTCAACACTTAGTCGTTTCCAGCTCCTTTCTTACGTGTGCATGCCTTGATCCCAACGTGCCGAGGTATCTATACGAGGCCTAGCTCAGGATACTTCCAAAATATGAGCCTTGACTTGGCTGATGTCGAGGTAATGATGCCGAGCCCTGAAGAAACACTTAGCGCGTATCGCAACATATTTGGGCCCGTATCGACCATGTCGCCTTCCGGCGGCAGTAACTTTCGACCCACGACTCCGAATGCTCTGAGACCAGTTTCATAGTCAAGGTGACTCAATAAACTCGAACTTTGGTGAAGAAACCGTCGGAGCTTGGGAAGTGGAAGGCTTCCTGGATTTCATATCTTTGAACCGCATTGGAATCACCGGGAAATAAGCTGTTTGGACCGGTGTGAACTCCGGAGACTTTATCTTTCAAACCACTCGTCCGAATTTAGCGATCCCAACCGTTCTGAAAAGGTCTTTCAAAGCTCTCAAACTTTGATGAAGACCGGGCAAGCTGGTTCGGTCCGGAAAGGTTCTGTCCGCCGTGATCTTTGTACTCCACCGTTCGGTTCTCGGATGCGCGTAATGTTGGTGCATCTTCCGGAAGCTGTATCTTTCTCCCCACTGGTCCGAATTGGATGATTCCAACTGTTCTGGGATCTTTGTTTGATTATCTCCAACTTTGCTGAAGACCCCGCCAACTGGTTCGGACCGGATGGTTCCCCGGATTGCTGATCTTTGAAACGCATGGACAAGGACAAATTTTGGTCGAGAAAAGCTTCCCGCGGTAAGGAAAATGGCCGAGGGCTGTGTACCGCGGTAAGCTTTTTGGTCGTAAAAATTCCTTCGCCTCGGCCAAAAACTCAACCCGCGGTATTTACACCTGATCTTCGACCCAGGCTGACTTTGGTCGATCGGTACGGACTTTGGTCGGTGCTGAGCGATCGGTAAGCTTTTTGGTCGAGGTTGAACGATCGGTAAGGATTTTGGCCGAGGTTTCTTGCCGTCCGGTAAGCGATTTGGCCGAGAAATTCCTCCAAGCGGTTTTCACCATTTTTGACCCTTTTCTTCACCGTCTTCTTCTCTGCTCCTCTTCTTAGGCTCCAAATGACTCCCCAAGCACCTGATAAAGACTT
Organism: Eutrema salsugineum; assembly: GCF_000478725.1. NCBI lineage: Eukaryota > Viridiplantae > Streptophyta > Magnoliopsida > Brassicales > Brassicaceae > Eutrema > Eutrema salsugineum. Next base: position 14,225,282 of record NW_006256686.1, read on the forward strand.
CAAAACATGCAGAACTCTTTGGGACCTAATGCAAGCCCTAAATCCTATTTTCATGCCTAAAGACTCAATTTACATGGGGAAAACACATAATGAGGACTCTAAAATGCACTCTAAATGATGTAAAATATAGACATATCAACTCCCCCACACTTGTCCTTTGCTTGTCCTCAAGCGAAGAGAACAAATGGGAAGAAGAGGTTGTAATGCAGATGGAGCTCATATTTCCTTTTTAGAAAGAAGTGATCACAAGGAGAACTCGGATTCATGCTCAAATATGCAACGTAAAGCCATACTCAGATATTCTATAATTAAAGCACAGAATCTCCACAAGTCATTATCACATTCAACTCTTTCACATTCATTAAGCTCGTAACCGGTGAATCAAATGATGCAATGTTCAAATAGGCTGGCTTGGCTAGGGTAAGGTCATGAGATAAAAATGATCTCATCAATATTCAAGCGGGTGTAATGCAACAATAGGATCACTCAATGAACGACCAAACTTTGGCAGAATGCTAAAGGTAAAAAGCAACCGATGCATACAAGGGCAAGACTCATCACACCCCACACTCCACTCAAAGCTTTTCTTACTTGCTCACCCTCTCAAGATCCTCACTCTCTCAATCGCTTTCTTTTTCACTAGGGGACTCACTTTTGTTTTGATTTTCAAGCCTTTGGTGTTTACTTATTCAAACAGCTCTTTTCTTTTCTTTCTAGAACACTTGAGCCTTTTTGTCTTCTTTTCATTTCAAAGACTATACTTTTCTTTTTAGAACAACAGAGCTCTTCTTTTCAAATTCAAGACTCGATTCTTTTTCTTTCATTCCCCTAGCTATCTCCATTCTCTCTTTTCTCTCAGCTCACCTTTTTCCACTCACCAATAGATCTTTTCCCCCACACTTATTTCTTGCCAATACTCTCAGTTCCTTGATGTTGGAACGTAGCACTCAATGAGACATGCCCTTGTCGCTCTAAACCTAACACTTTCTGCTAAGTTCGGTCCAAGGTGGCCTTACAATTCACACACAAACATTGGCTCGAAAAGAAAGTTGGGTTCAAGGTGAGGGAACTGATCCATGATGCGGATTCAGCTACTTGAGCAAGGGAAAAGAGGGTGGTAAAAACAATGATTCTAGCTCAAGTATGTATATCGGTATCCACAAGCCAATTCAAGCAATGCATCAAAAGATATTTATAATTCAAGTTCAGGGTTATCACTTAGTTAGAGTTGAGTGTAATTTAGACTTGCTTCTCAGATTCAAATCGTTTCAAGCTTTACAAGCACAGAATGAGTTTCACAAGCATATTTAGTTCAAGTTCTCGAGTGATTTACTCTCTAGGAAAAAAAATCTATCATTGCTCCTTGCACTGATGCAATCCTACATGATGCAACTTAGACTCGATCTTAAAATGCGAGATGCAACTAGAATGATGCGGTTTTACCATATGTACAAAGCTAGATGAGACTCAAGAATGCAAAAGTCAAATAAGAACAAAGAAAACAAGATCAGAAAACACAAAGCTCCTCCCCCACACTTAAACAACACAGTCCCGTGTGTTATAGAAGCGTGTGAGAGAAGTAAAAAGACGAACTAAACGAATGCAGAATGATATACACAAGATGCATATGTACAGGGTATGAAGTCGATACCTTAGTCGGAGAGGTCTGATCCCAAGTAGTACGAGGGATTTGATGTTGAGCAGGAGGGTGTGGACTGACGTGGCGGGCTGCTATCCGAGGGTTCAGGTAAGAATGCCAAGGCAGGGTTGATCCAATCCTCTTTGCCTGGTGGAAACTCCGGGTTCCTTGCGTTTGAGCTTTCCCCAACCTCCTCCTGTGTAACTGGTGCGGTTGAGGTCCCCGAGTTCATGTCCGGAGAAGATGGCCGTGTCAGCTGCTTGACCTTCTTCTTCAGGTGCCTTACACAGTCCACCAACGCATGAATGGTCTTGTCTTGCCACTTACACCACTTTTGGAGAGTGTTCACTCGCAAATACAGCTTCTTGGTGTGGTATTCAGGCTCACCCCACACGTATGGATCAAAATGATATCGGCCTGCTCCCATCCTTCTCTCAGGGTGCCGTTCTTCTTCATTCTCACATCCGGCCGGGCCGTTCTCGTTTTGAGGTTTGTTAGGTATGGCCTTGGTGCACTTGCGCATTGGTGGGCCGAGAGAGGGGTTGTACAACTGATCCTTGAGGACATAGAAGGAGATGTTACACTGCTTATCAAGCATGGTGAGGCCTCGGTTAGGCAGTAGAACTTGTGTACCGTCCCTGTGCATCAGCGTGAAGTTGTAAACCCATCTATCCCCTGACTTGCCTCCAAAGAAACCGCTTTTACTTAGGTATTGCTCATCAATGAGATTCGGCCTTGATGGTGAATCAGGGAATATGAACCCTTGAGCTCTCAAAATTGTAGTGACAATCCATCCGTTCTGAAGCCTCCTTGCTCCCTTTTTCTTCCGGTCACACCACACATTGTGTCTATAGGTGAGCATTTGGATCGCAAAGAATGCTCCTAAAGACGGTACATGCATTGGCCCTTGGTACTCCTTTTTGTTCTTCATTTGAGTGATGAGCGGCTTAAGTCCAAGTCCTAACAATTCAAGCTCTGCCGTGTGAATGACACCAGGGTTGTATGTAGAGAAGAACGTAGAGGCCAGGACCCGGTTGGTGTATCTGATTGCAGGGTTCCTGATGCAGCTTGTCTTGCTTTTGCCTCCCAAGTAAGGCCCAAAAGATATTGTTTCCCACAACGCGGCCAACTCATCACGAGGGTACACAAACTTGTCAAGCGAGCTTCCATTCCTTTCAAATCCAAATATCTCATCAAGCTCCTTGAAACTGACCTTGTAGTGCACGCCTTCTATGTCAAACTCTATGTGTCCGAATCCTTTGCCATGTAGACGCTTGGGATCTCTCTTGGGGTAGATGACAACCTCCAAAGTGGCAAGAAACTGTTGTGTGATCCCCTCGTAAGCAACATCGCTCATCATGAAGAATTCGGCCAAGCCCATGTTTTGAAAGATGAGTGTAACATCATCGAGTATCTCAAGCTTCTTCAACAGCTCCATATCAGGGAACCGACCTTGAGCTACTCGTATAGAGTTAAAGTGGTCCAAGTACTCCTCAGTAGTCGGGAAGTGTTCTTCCTCGGGCTCGGTCTTTGGTTCCTTCTTGGCTTTCTTGGCATGGTCGGGTACATGGGGAACTATGGCTCTCAGCTCATCACCATCGATCTCAGTGGCTGCCTGCTCCCCATTCCTTTTTGGTTCAAGGGTTGGAACCAGAGTGAGCTCGGCGTTCCTTGCTCGCTTGGCGGCTGGCTCACCATCGGATCTCACGGAGGGTTTCTTGCTTGTTCCACCATTGCGTGCTACGGCCACGGCTTTCCCTTTCGTGCTCCTCCTCTGGACCTCATTTTTGTTCGTCTCATGAGTGGGAACAGCTCGGTCGCCGGTCATCTGCAAGACAGATCCTCAAAGAAACCGTTAGAATCAAGTACAACGACAAGCACAGGTTTCTGAAGATAGCAAAGACAGAGCATTTCTCTAACAAGATCATAGTTATAGCTTTGTCATACATCAAAGAGAGAAGTAAGAACAAGCCAGAACAACCGATTAGAGACAAGTTATCAAGACACTTCAGCTCAAGTACACAAATCATCATTAAGACCGATTCCAAGCGCATTTTCTCAAGAATTTTGAAAACTCAAGAACAAATGATTTTCAGAACAAAAACCGGTTTTTCTTGTGTTGTCTATCCTGATGGAATTTTTAAAATTATTCCCAGAGGTCGATATGTTCTAAAAGAATCGATTCCACATTTTACAAACTTAAAAGCTCGCAAAGAATGAAGGAAAAAAAAAATGAGTTCTTTAAGAAGCAAATACCTTTGGGAATCCAAGATTCAAGTTTAGTGGAATGCTTATGATGAATAGACAACACCCTAGCGAGTCTAGAATGCTTGGAATCACAAGAAATGGATGAGAAATGAGAGAGATATGTTCTTGAAATGCAGAGAAAAGAGAGAAGAAGGCGAACTCTCGGTTTTGGCTCGGGATGGAGGCTGGTATGGGTGGTGTCGCGCTTTCCAGCTGGCGCTTGGACTGTAGTGGGACTGGTCCCCCCTTCTCCTCCAGCTGCGACCGTTGACCCGCGCCAAAACAGCTTTGACCGGGCGTTTAAATTCAAATTACCGCGCAAAGGCTTTCAAATGGCGTGACTTTGGAATGACGTGAGCCGTACGGACTAGAGTGGTTTTTCTCGTGTTCTCTTGAGCGGCCTCGACTTGTTCTACCTCGAGGGCACTAAGCCGAGTGGGCTAAGTTCAAGTTAACAAGAATTTCCCCGCGGCCTTCAAATCTTTTCCTTAGTCCGTGCAAACCTTCTTCTTTGACTCAAGTGTCCCAAGTGTTTATGTTTTTGATCGTTCTTGAAACTGGGCACCTCGGTGTGCTCCACCACGAGGGTATCATGCCGAGGTCACTTGTATTAACAGAGAACACTTGGTGCTGGGGGTTTAAACGGTCCGGCCTTGGTGTAAACTGGTCGCGGCCTCGATTCAAGGTTTTAGACCGTTTGAAGTGAACTTTGCCCCTCGGTATAGTTATACCGAGGTGTTTACACCGTGGCCTTCCCCCACACTTAGTCATTTCACTGTGACACTTCTCGGACACGGCTATGATGAAATCGAGTTGAGGAGTCTAGCCGAGGTTCTCAGGCTTTACTCGGTAAACGGTGACCGCGGTATGTATATACCAAGGGTCGATACCGAGGCTACGTACACTCTAGGACTTAATTCATCAGGCCGTGTCATTTTCAAGCTTTTTCTCACTCTCATCATCAAGATTCACCATCTAACTCCTGAAACACTTAACAAACCCTTCAAAAAAAACTTCAAGTAAAAAGAAAAAGAAGATGAAAAGCGAAATATGTACAAGGATAGGCTTGGGGTGTCTCCCAAGAGCACTTTGTTTAACGTCACTAAGTTTGACTTTTCATATCTTTTCAGGCTGATTCTGGTTCAAGAAGAGGAACTGAGGTAGCTCTCTCTCTTGTTTCTGATGCCAGGTAATGCTTTACCCTCTGACCGTTTACCACAAAGCCTTGTCCATCTTTTCCTTTTAGAACAACCGCTCCATAAGGTCTTACTTCAAGAATTTTGAATGGACCGGACCATCTGGATCTCAGCTTCCCAGGGAACAGCTTAAGCCTCGAGTTAAACAACAGAACTTGGTCCCCTTCTTTGAACTCTCTCTTGTGTATCTTCTTGTCATGAAGCGCTTTAGTCCTTTCTTTGTAGATCTTAGAGCTCTCAAAAGCATCTAACCGGATTTCCTCAAGCTCATGAAGCTGTAAAACCCTCTTCTCTTGTGCAGTCTTGATGTCAAAGTTCAGAAGTTTCACTGCCCACAATGCTTTGTATTCCAACTCAACCGGTAGATGACAGCTTTTCCCATAGAGCAAGTTAAACGGTGAGGTTCCAATGGGGGTCTTGTACGCGGTTCTGTAAGCCCACAAAGCATCATCAAGTTTCTTGCTCCAATCCTTCCTAGATGAGCTCACGGTTCTTTCTAAAATAGCCTTTATCTGTCGGTTAGAGACCTCCACTTGACCACTAGTCTGCGGATGATAAGGTGTGGCCACCTTGTGCCTTACCCCATGCTTCCTTAAAAGACTCTCAAGAGTCTTATTGATAAAGTGGCTTCCCCCATCACTGATTACTACTCTTGGAACTCCAAACCGTGGGAAAATGATACTTTTGAAAAGCTTTACCACCACTTTTGAATCGTTGGTTGGGGATGCAACAGCCTCGACCCACTTACTCACATAGTCCACCGCGACAAGGATGTACTGGTTTCCGTTTGAACTCACAAAGGGACCCATGAAGTCAATGCCCCAACAGTCGAAGACCTCGACCTCAAAGATTGGGTTTTGGGGCATCTCATTCCTCTTGGATATGTTACCGTGCCTTTGACAAGCCTCGCATCTCGATACCACATCTTGAGCGTCTTTGAACATAGTCGGCCACCAGAAGCCGCTTTGCAAAACTTTGGCAACCGTCTTGAATGCACCTAGGTGACCACCGTACGCTGAACCGTGGCATTCTTGTAGCACCGGATGGATCTCTTCTTCGGCCAAGCATCGCCTATAGAGATGGTCCTTGTTAAGCACGTAAAGATACGGCTCATCCCAATGATATCTCATCACATCTCTAAAGAACTTTTTCCTCTGATAGGCATCAAGATCCGGTGGCTCTAAACCGCAAGATAGGTAGTTCACAAGATCCGCGAACCATGGGAGGCTTCTTTCTTTGATTGTATTGGCCTCTTCCACCTCTAAGTAAGACCGTACCAGCATGAGATGTTCCTCAGGTAAAGCATCGTCTATGGGGACCTTTTCTTCAATCCTCAGCCTTGAGAGATGATCTGCGGCCCCATTTTCTATGCATTTCTTGTCAAGTATCTCCATGTCGAACTCTTGGAGCAATAGGACCCATCTCAAAAGCCTCGGCTTAGCGTCTTTCTTAGACATCAAGTACCTCAAGGCCGCGTGATCAGTGTAGACCGTGACCTTTGATCCCACTAGATAACTCCTGAATTTGTCAAATGCAAACACAATGGCAAGCATTTCCTTCTCGGTGGTTGCATACTTTTCTTGAGCTGAGTCCAAGGTGCGGCTGGCATAATAAATCACATGGAGTTTCTTATCTTTCTTCTGCCCCAAGATAGCTCCCACGGCATAGTCAGATGCATCAGTCATCACTTCGAAAGGTAAAGACCAATCGGGAGCTTGTACAATTGGTGCACTGATCAAAGCCTCCTTGATCCTCTTAAACGCTTCCTCACACTCTTCATCAAAGATAAACTCCACCTCTTTGCACAATAGCCTAGTTAAAGGCCTAGCTATCTTGGAGAAATCCTTAATGAACCGCCTATAGAACCCAGCGTGCCCAAGAAAGCTTCTTATCCCTTTTACAGAATTCGGAGCTTGTAGGTTCACCATTACCTCGATTTTGGCCTTGTCCACCTCAATTCCCTTCTCTGATACCTTGTGCCCCAAGACAATGCCTTCTTGTACCATGAAATGACACTTCTCCCAGTTCAATACAAGCCTATGCTCCTCACATCTCTTTAGAACCTGAGAAAGATTAGCAAGACATTCGGAGAAAGAGGAACCGTATACGGAGAAATCATCCATAAACACCTCAACTTTCTCTTCAATTAGATCAGAGAAAATGTGCATCATGCATCTTTGAAAAGTGGCCGGTGCATTACACAAACCGAAAGGCATTCTCCTATAAGCATAAGTGCCATAAGGGCAAGTGAATGTCGTTTTCTCTTGGTCTCTTGGATCTATTGGTATTTGGAAGAATCCAGAGTATCCATCGAGAAAACAGAAGTAAGGATGATTGGCTAATCGTTCAAGCATTTGATCAATGAATGGTAAAGGGAAATGATCTTTTCTTGATGCGGAATTCAATTTCCTATAGTCAATGCACATGCGATGGCCGGTTATAGTTCTTTGGGCTATGAGTTCATCCTTATCATTTTTTACCACCGTGATACCACCTTTCTTGGGCACAACGTGCACAGGTGATACCCACCGAGAGTCAGAGATTGGATATATGATCCCTGCCTCAAGGAGCTTTAGTATCTCCTTCTTAACCACCTCTTTGAGGTTCGGGTTAAGGCGACGTTGGTGCTCAATAGAGGACATGGCTTGGTCCTCCAGGTGGATCCGGTGAGTGCATACATCAGGAGAGATTCCTCTTATGTCGGCCAAGGAATACCCTATTGCTCTCCTGAATTTCTTGATTTCATTAAGCAATGCACGTTCTTCATGTTCAAGCAAACTATCGTTTATGATCACAGGGAAAGTGGAGTTCAAGCCTAAGAACGCATACCTGAGCCCTGTTGGTAGAGGCTTGAGCTCAACAGGTGGAGCGTCTGCCTCATTCCAATCGGTATCAAAGCTACATTGGCCCGGAACAGCTTCCTCGGCCTTTTCCTTGTTCTCGCGCGGATTACCATCGTCCTTGATATGAGTTGCCACGGCCATGATATCCCGAGGTGTCTCCTCTGTTTCCATGGACCCCTCGCTGTCTAAAATGTCGAGGCCACTCTTTCTGAACTCCAAGAACCTAGCCTCAGCTCCAAGTTCCTTCGGTTGGTCCAAAAGTTGCTTGTACACCTCGCTTTCCTCGTTCAAGTACCCGTGCTCGCTTTGTTCACGTGTAAGGACCACTTGTAACGGATCCTCTGCGTTCAACTCTTCCAGGAGCTCATCAGCTAGCTCCTCCATCACTTCCACATAGAAAACCTGACCTCCAATAGTCGGTTTCTTCATCATCTCTTTCACATTGAACTTCATATGCTCGGAACCGATGTGTAGTTCAATCATTCCTCCTCTCACATCTATAATGGCTCCTGCGGTCGCTAGGAACGGTCGGCCCAAGATGATAGGGTCCAATGGTTCCTCGTCCATCTCAAGAACTATGAAGTCCGTGGGGATTTCTATCTCACCGATCCTTAAAGGTAAATCCTCAAGCAAACCCACCGGTAAGCAAACCGATCTATCAGCTAGTATAAGAGAGATCTTGGCCGGCTTGTAACTTTTGTATCCCAATCTCTTCGCTACCGTGTATGGCATTAAGCTCACAGAAGCTCCTAGATCACACAAGCAGTTTGAGAACTTCAAGTGACCTAAAGCACACGGTAAGGTAAAGCTGCCCGGATCGGATAGCTTCCTTGGTATAGACCTCCTTTGTATTATGGCGCTGCATTCATGGCTCAGTATTACCATACCCTGGAGCTCCTTTGTCTTGTTGAGGATCGCATCTTTTAGAAACTTCCCGAGCTGTGGTATAGCTAAGAAAGCATCTATAATGGGTAAGGTGAGTTGCGTGTTCTCCAAGTGTTTCTCAAAGACCGCTTTGGCTTTGTCTAAGATTTTCTTCTTGAAACGCCCTGGGAACGGTATCTTGGGTTGGTAAGGTGGTGGTGGAACGTATGGCTTTTCAAGCTCAGTTGTCTTTTCCACCTCTTTTCCTTTGTCCTTGATCGGTTCTTTCTCAAAATCCGCTTCTTTACACGCATCACCTGAGGCTGCCTCCCCCTCTGATTGCTCATTGGCCTCAATGAGCGTAGTTTTAGGCGTTGGAGCTTGTAGTTCTTTACCACTTCTCAATGTAATGGCGTTCACATACTCCTTGGGGTTTGGCTCCGGTTTACCTGGTAAAGCCGGGCCTCGGGATGATGTAGAGGCTTGATTCTGCTTAAGCTCTCTGATATCTTGCTGCATTGTCGCGTGCTGGCTCTCAACTCTCTGTTGACCCTGTAACAGTTGCTGTAATATCCCACAGACGTCGTTTCCCATCTGATTCTGACCCGTTCCCTGATGCTGTCGCTGAGGACCCATCGGCTGCGGATTGAACCCTGGTGGAAAATTGTGATGCTGCGGTTGGCTGGTGAAGTTGTTACCCTGAGCTGCTTGATTTTGTTGAGTGTAGCCGTGCTGTTGCCCACTAAACTGTTTCTTGGGCTGGAAGGTATTCTGATAAGGAGCCTTTTGAGCGTAGCTTTGTTGTTGTTGCGGAGCAGGGTAGATTTGATCGTGAGGGTTAGCTACATTTGGGTTTCTGTATGAGAGGTTTGGGTTACTGTTGTAGTTGTTGAACCGTTGATACCTCTGCTGGTTCCCTATGTAGTTCAGCTCCTCTTGAGTTAGACCATCTTCGTTTACATTATCAAAACTTGGCCCTTGCTCATCAAACTCGCCTACAAAGTGTATTGGCTTTTGAGTCGCCATCAGAACTTTGTCAAGCTTGCTCTGAAGCTCTCTGATATCCTTTTTCATACGCTGTTCTTCTCCAGAGCCCTCTGTACGGTTTGCTCTATCAAAGTCGTCGCCATAAGTATCATTAGACATGGCTAGGTTCTCGACTAGTTCCATTGCCGCATTGATCTCCTTCCCAAGAAAATTTCCATTTGAAGCTGTATCGAGTTGGTTTCTGATCTTGGGGAGTGCACCTCGGTATAAAGTACTCAAGAGGGATGCCTCTGAGAAGCCGTGGTGTGGGCATTGGTTAGTATAGCTTCTAAACCGTTCCCAAGCTTCGCTAAAGCTCTCGTTGTTGTGCTGCGTGAAGCTTGAGATTTGGTTTCTGAGCTTAGCCGTGCGTGATGTGGAAAAGAACTTTGATAAGAACGCCAGTTTACACTGCTCCCAGGTTTGTATAGAACCCCTCGGGAGGTTCTTTTCCCACTGGTGAGCTTTATCACCGAGGCTGAATGGGAACAAGCGTAGCTTGAAGCTATCTTCCGAGACACCATTGATCTTAGTTAGGTCGCAAACCCGATCAAACTGATCTAGATGCTCAAGAGGGTCTTCTCCGGCTAGACCGTGGAACTTTGAGTTCTGCACCATGTTGAGTAGGGAAGCTTTAACTTCAAAGTTGTTGTTTTGAACCGGTGGAGCTTGAATCCCAGCTCGGTATTGGTGCGCATTAGCTCGGTCGTTCTCTCCAACAAAGACCGGAGGAGGTTGTCTCTGAGCTTGTGGCGGTGGCGGATGAACATGGTGGGCTTGTTGCTCGTTTCTATTAGCTTGTTGTTGGTTTTGCTGAGCAAGCCTTTCGTTCCTCTGAGCATGTTGTTGGTTAACATAAGCTTGTTGTTCATTCCTGCCTGCCTGCGCCTGATTAGCATGAGCCTGGTGTTCGGCGTCGTGAGCCTGTTGCTCGATCCTTTGCTGTTCTGCCATTCCAAGTCGTTCAAAATGCCGTTCCCTCTCGCGAGCTCGCCTCTCAATCCGGTTGATGTTGTCGTCGTACGGTAGAGGCGGTTCTGTGCTCCGAGACCTGGTTTTCATGCACCTGAAAGCAACACAAGAACTTGCAAAGAAGTGAGTAAAACAAAGAAAGGTAAAATCTTGAACTCAAGAACAAACAAAAGACTAATGCTCCGACAAGTTGGCAACGGCGCCAATTGATAGATAGGACTTTTATAGGACTCAGGGCTATCAATCCCCTTTGTCGAAGTAGCACAAAGAGGTATCAATCCAGACAAGTCAACGAGACACTAGACTATGATGTTTGTTCATTTAAGTCAAGACAAAAGGTGAAGGTTTTGAACTAAGCTAAGTAACAAACGATTAAGCATGAAAGGTAAAGCAAATGATTAGATCTAAACAGAGACAGGATGCAAATAATAACTGAACGATTCAGATGATGATAATATGTAATAAAGCAAGGAACTTTAGACGAGATACTTGACTCGGATGCTTCCAAGTTCAACTGGTTGGTTAATGTATCAAAACATCAAGCAGTTTCATTTAACTTTGAACTCAAGGCATGTTAATCTTCTCATGAAAGTATTAAGCATCTAAACTGATCCTCCTTCATACCAAAAATGTCTTTTGAGAAGCATCGAATCAATCAGCAATAAGAATCTGTTTAAAAATGTCATTTAAGAGAACGAACTATCACTCTCGTGATGAAAGACTCTTAAACCCATAACCGAGTGGTTCAGACATTTCTACGAACACTTTTGATGCGAGATATGTCTCAGATCTGAACCTCAAGTGATGTGCTTGGATCCAGCCTAGAGATCTCGTCGGTTAAAGAATGAAACATGCAAGACTAGACACCTAAACCCACTAATCTACCTTGAAAGCACCCTAATCTACTCGTCTAAAGCCGCTTAAACGACTACTCACTAATCATAACGAGCTCACTAAGTCCTTTGCAAGACGTGTAGCTGGTCATGATGAGGAGTTTAATGTTAGATGATCAAAGAAATAAAGAAAGAACAAGATTTCTCATGCAAAAGCGAGATATCGGATTAGAATCATCCAGTTTCACCAAAGAGGCAAGTTCTTGAAGCTAAAAACAGATAAGAGATAAGATGATTAGGTTTTTAGTCTCAAAATGTATATATAGCAAAGGTAAAGTGTCGCGGGTCAGCCCGGAACAAACCGGGTACTGAACCGCGTTCTTGGGCTGATGGGTGAGTGCCACGGTGTGTCGGAGAGTGAAGCCGAGGTCTTCATGTCGAGGAGCGCACGTGAGTCCAGATCCAAATGAAGATCTCGTGACGGCAAGAACATGCATGAACCCTAGTCTTTGATCCATCTTCACGTGTGTGTTTTTGAGCAGCTTTGTTCTTGATTCTGGGCTTGTGACAATGGACCTCGGGATAAAATGCCGAGGCGCTTGGACGTCGAGGGGTTCGGGAGAATAGGGTCCGGCATGCACGCCGAGGTCGCTACACCGAGGTGCATGTTCAACACTTAGTCGTTTCCAGCTCCTTTCTTACGTGTGCATGCCTTGATCCCAACGTGCCGAGGTATCTATACGAGGCCTAGCTCAGGATACTTCCAAAATATGAGCCTTGACTTGGCTGATGTCGAGGTAATGATGCCGAGCCCTGAAGAAACACTTAGCGCGTATCGCAACATATTTGGGCCCGTATCGACCATGTCGCCTTCCGGCGGCAGTAACTTTCGACCCACGACTCCGAATGCTCTGAGACCAGTTTCATAGTCAAGGTGACTCAATAAACTCGAACTTTGGTGAAGAAACCGTCGGAGCTTGGGAAGTGGAAGGCTTCCTGGATTTCATATCTTTGAACCGCATTGGAATCACCGGGAAATAAGCTGTTTGGACCGGTGTGAACTCCGGAGACTTTATCTTTCAAACCACTCGTCCGAATTTAGCGATCCCAACCGTTCTGAAAAGGTCTTTCAAAGCTCTCAAACTTTGATGAAGACCGGGCAAGCTGGTTCGGTCCGGAAAGGTTCCGTCCGCCGTGATCTTTGTACTCCACCGTTCGGTTCTCGGATGCGCGTAATGTTGGTGCATCTTCCGGAAGCTGTATCTTTCTCCCCACTGGTCCGAATTGGATGATTCTAACTGTTCTGGGATCTTTGTTTGATTATCTCCAACTTTGCTGAAGACCCCGCCAACTGGTTCGGACCGGATGGTTCCCCGGATTGCTGATCTTTGAAACGCACGGACAAGGACAAATTTTGGTCGAGAAAAGCTTCCCGCGGTAAGGAAAATGGCCGAGGGCTGTGTACCGCGGTAAGCTTTTTGGTCGTAAAAATTCCTTCGCCTCGGCCAAAAACTCAACCCGCGGTATTTACACCTGATCTTCGACCCAGGCTGACTTTGGTCGATCGGTACGGACTTTGGTCGGTGCTGAGCGATCGGTAAGCTTTTTGGTCGAGGTTGAACGATCGGTAAGGATTTTGGCCGAGGTTTCTTGCCGTCCGGTAAGCGATTTGGCCGAGAAATTCCTCCAAGCGGTTTTCACCATTTTTGACCCTTTTCTTCACCGTCTTCTTCTCTGCTCCTCTTCTTAGGCTCCAAATGACTCCCCAAGCACCTGATAAAGACTTCAAAACATGCAGAACTCTTTGGGACCTAATGCAAGCCCTAAATCCTATTTTCATGCCTAAAGATTCAATTTACATGGGGAAAACACATAATGAGGACTCTAAAATGCACTCTAAATGATGTAAAATATAGACATATCATTAACCAAAAACCCCAAAAATTTTATTGGTTTATGACTTTTCTTACTTCCCAGTTTGTTGTTTCTCACAGATTAGACATGCCTGACAACCACTGGAAGCAAGAAAACAACAATGGAGAAGAAGAGATTGAAGAAGCAAGCATGGAGAGCCGGAGGAAGCTGACCACGGCTGCGAGCACTTCACCCGCGGCCAGTGTCACTTCCACCGCGGCTCTGAGCTCCTCACCCGCGGTGGAGCACGACTTCTCAGATTGGGAGAACTTCCAACGTCTTCCTGAAGCCTGTTCATCAGAAGACCGACCTCATGTGACCAGATCTAGGTTGTTTGATCAAGTTGTCTTCTCAATCACTGCACAAGCATCAAAGGAAAAGGAGGAATCCAACACTTATGCGTCTTGCAACATGGTTTACATTTGTGACAATGAGCTTCAAGAGCAATTCTCAGAAGATGAAGAGTATGGTTTGTTCGTAAAAGATCCAAACCCTGTGGACGATTCATCTGATGACAACTCAGAACCAATTACCAAGAGCATATCTAGAGAGAGACTGATCAAATTCAACAATTTCGTAAAGTCCATTCCTCTCTACCATGGTTTCGATGACATCTGGAAGCAAGGGTGCCTTCAAGTTTTCTTCAGATACAGTAAGGAGACTAAGAAGAACATCTCTAGATATTTCATAAGAGCCAGGTATCTATCTTTTCGTAGATCATCACCTGATGCAGCTGTTTACAGGATCCATCTCAAAGATCCCCAAGAAGCCACTGACTACACAAACAAGATCAGGAAAGAAGCACTTGAAGAGTTCAATCAAGTAGTTCAAACTCTGCCCAAGGGAATTTCGTTTTCCAAAGCATGTAGAGACCACATGATAAGGCCACTTCTTTTTTGACAGCAAAGAATCTATCCAAGAGATAAAAAATTTGTTCACACACCCCCAAGAAGGAAAACCAGTTCGAACTCTGCACAAAGTTCAAGACAAAGGTCAATTTCTTATCTCTTGTGACATAAGAAGTGAAAGATTCCTCAATATTCTTTGTGATTCTGGGGCTTGCATTAACATGATGTCCAGAGCAACAGCTTTGAGACTTGGCATTAAGCACATCTCAAGTACCAGGACAAAGATTAGCTTAGCAGATGATTCAAGTGCAACACCAAGAGCGATAGCCCGAGACATTCCTCTAAGGATTGGAGATTGCATTGCACCTGTCGATCTATACATAGTGAAGACCAAAGATGACTCTTATCCTTGGATGGCCTTTCTTAGCAACTGCTGAAGCCATCATGGATTGGCCCAACCGGAGAATTTCTTTTGCCAATATCGACAAGGACATCTTCTATGAAGCTACACCACTTAAGAGTAAAGAGGAGAGCATAAAGCCCAGACATTTCAACAAGAAGAACTCTGGAGTGATGAAGAACCTGCAAGAGAGAACAAGAGGATATCGAAAAGGACTTGTCTTAGGACAAGATCTTATTTGAACTAAGTCTTTTTCTTTGCAAAGTCTAGCTAAGGACTATAAACCAAAGCGCTTGATGGGAGGCAACCCATTTAGGTACTTATTTTCTTTTGTATAACTTTATTTTTTCTATTAAAATTTTGTATCTTTTATTTTAGACAGGCCTTAGTATGCAACAAAAAAAAGAAAAGGAGCTGACTGCAGCCAAAGGAGGTTCAGCCGCGACCAGCAAGCATTTTGCCGCGGCCACGAGGTTTTGAACCGCGGCCAACACGTGTCCTACCGCGGATGTCTTTATCCGCGGCCAGCTTCATTCGGCATTCCTTGGCCACTTCCACCTCTACCTTGATTCAAATCCATCCAAGTTTGATCAAGCACCACTCCACACCATCCACCATCCACTTGAACATCCTACCACCACCACAACCACCTCACAATCCATCACCAACACCAGGTAAGTATTCTTTTCCCTCATCTTTGCCTGATTTATTTCACAATGGGGACAGTGTGATTTAAGTCTGGGGAGGATTTCATCCCTTTCTAATCACATTTTCTTGCATGAGCCTTTGCATTCTGCATTTTCTTTAAAATTTTCAATTTTTTTTTATTTTTCTTCAAACTTTTCAAAAGTTTTTTTAGTTTTAAGAAGTGTTTTCAAAGGTCAAATACATTTCGAGGGAATAATGATAAAATCTAAGAAGATAACCAACTTGTCTGCTTCTACACCAATCATTCATAAAAAGCTCTTACAAGGTTTAGTACTAGACTAGGCGGTAGCTTGAGTACTTACACTACGAAATCCTACCAGAGGACTTCTATTCATGGAGATCTTTTCTGACAGGATATACTAGCTCATCTTACTTGGACTTAATCTTGGAGTTATACAAAGCTGATCCCGAGTTCGGAGAAGCTTATCAAGGACATGGCAAAGGAGCTTATACCTCTTATCACTTACACGATGGGTTTCTTTTCCTAGACAAGAGGCTGTGTGTTCCTCAAGGGTCTTTGAGGGAGCTATTGCTGAAGGAAGCACACGGTGGAGGTCTCATGGGCCACTTTGGAGTGGACAAGACATTGGCTGTAATCGCTGACCATTTCTTTTGGCCACACCTCAAGAAAGATGTGGAGAGACACTGCTCACGTTGTGTTACTTGTCATAAAGCCAAGTCCAGGTTACATCCTCATGGTCTATATTTACCTTTACCTATCCCTAACGCACCATGGGTGGATATTTCTATGGATTTTGTACTAGGCTTACCCAAGATCAGGCACAAAGACTCGATCTTTGTTGTTGTTGATCGTTTCTCAAAAATGGCGCACTTCATACCCTGTGACAAGACTAATGATGCCACACAAACCGCATATTTGTTCTTTAAAGAGGTGGTGAGATTACATGGAGTGCCAAGAACGATTGTCTCTGACCGAGACTCTAAGTTCCTAAGCCACTTTTGGAGGACCCTTTGGAGAAAGCCTGGCACCAAGCTTCTATTCTCAACAACTTGTCATCCTCAAACGGATGGGCAAACTGAAGTGCTCAACCGTACACTATCTACTTTACTTAGGGTCACTCTTGGTCGAAATTTGAAAACATGGTTAGATTGTTTGCCTTTCATTGAATTTGCTTATAATCATTCTACTCACTCGGCTACTAAGATGTCTTCTTTTGAAGTTGTGTATGGATTAAATCCACTGACGCCTTTAGATCTCTCGCCAATACCCCAAGCTGAACAAGTTAATCTAGACGGCCTCAAGAAAGGAGAATTTGTGAAAAATATACATGAAAAGGCCCGAGATAACATAGTGAAGAAAACGGAGGAATACAAAAGGAGAGCTGATAAAGGACGCAAGAAACTTGTATTCGAACCAGGAGAGTGGGTCTTGCTACATATGAGACCAGAAAGGTTCCCACAGCAAAGGAGTTCCAAGCTTGCCCCTCGCGGAGATGGACCCTTCAAAGTTCTGGAGAAGATCAATGATAACGCCTACCGACTAGAACTTCCAGGTGAGCTAAACATTTCACATAGTTTTAATGTTGCTGACTTGTCTCCTTATGATGCAGGTGAAACAGTTTTGAGGACAAAACATCTTGAAGAGGGAGGGAATGATGAGGGCATCGAACCATCACCATACCCAAAGATCGTTCCCGAGCTCAAAGAAGCACCAATGACCCGTTCGAAAGCAAGGAGGCTTAGAGAAGGGTTGAACTTGGCCGTGGAATCATTACTAAGTACCATGGAACTTAGAGATGCATTCAAAACCATGACTCAAGAGCAAGACTCGCGAGACGACCCCAAAGGACCCGATTTAGACATTATGGAGGGTTTCGCGCGTTTGAGCCTCAAAGAGAACCCGCCTCAACTAGAACCAGGTATGCATGTTTTTTTGACAGGAAATGGAGCACGGAACACCAAGAATCTTGAAGAGACCGCATTGGACCCTCAAGATACAACCGTTTCAAGACTCGGAGCCGATAACGACCAAATGAGACATGAAGAGGAACATGAAGTGGGACGCGTGAAGATACTTGAAGAACTCGCAGGACATGACGTTGGCAGGACCCTAGACGAAGAAAACATCAAGACTAACGAAGAAAACCACAAGGCTAACGAGCTAATCAACGACGTAACAAGCAAACCCACAACCGGCCGTAACCAGGTATTTTCCATTTATATGACCTGTGCAGGTAACATGGGAGTATCCTAGTGGTCTCTATCACACTAGAGATCATCAGAGGTGCACGAAACAAGTCCAGAAAAGGTTGTACACGTTTAGTTTCTTTTCCTTTTTATTTTTAAGTGAACTTTCCATTTTTGTGTCCAAATGAGAGGCTTTGCCATTTTGCTTTATTTCTTTTTACAAGTCCTGTTGTTTTGAGTCGTTAGTGTCATTTTTATTCATTGAGTCGAACCCTAGAAGGTTCAAAGCTGACGGACTGTTTATAAAGTCCCACATGCAGCTCTTGTACTTCAACCTTTTTCCCGATATCAATAAAATAACGCCGTTTTCCTCTTAGCTTGTGCTTGAGAGACTTTGTTTGTGTTCTTGCGTGTGAGATTCACCAAGAGACAAGCCGCAGTATCAGAGATCCTCCATCATCTCTGTGGTGCCTTCGTTCCACTTCACGATCATTAACCGATCCCTCAAGAGAGAGCGTTAAAGCCAGCTTGACAGATCCCACCTCGATTCAAGCCTTGTGAAAGCAAGCCTTGTCTTACCATTCTCACCCACAGATCCACACGAGAGAGCGTGAAAGCCAGCGTGTTGATCCCACCAAGCCATTGATTCCGCAATATTAAAAGCCTCACCCGAGTCTTATATCAGACACCCCTTATCCTAATTTAACAAGAGGATTGATAGCCTTTAAGAGCCTAAAAAACTCTTGTCTATCACTCCTTTCTGGTCTCTTTCAGTCTTTCTCTTGAGTGACTGAAAACTATGTTGTTCCTCCCTTTCCGGCGTTTTTGCACATATCTGTCGATATAAACTTAAGAGAGAATGCATGAGGTCTGAACATGAAGGTTTGGGCTAAGGGTGTGGTACCAGCTACTCATCTTTTTCCTTCATTCTTTGCGAGCTTAAATGTTTGTAAAATGTGGAATCGATTCTTTTAATGCTGCCAGGTCTCCAATGCTCGGACTAAGGCATATAATTCCTTGTCGTAGGTGGGATAATTTAGTGTGGCTCCATGATAGATAGGACTTTTAAGGGTCTCAGGGCTATCAATCCCCTTGTCAATGTAGTACAAAGAGGTTTATCAATCCAGATGTGGTGTTAGACACTAAGCTATATGATCAAGTTCTTAATTCAAGCAAACAAGAATAGGTTTTGATTAATCTAGAGACAACTATAAACATAAACAGGTTTAAAGACAAATGACAATGACAAATGATGTGAATATGATATGATGGAGGCATGAGATTCTAGACATGATAGTTGGTTAGGGTGCCTTGGTGTTAAACTAGAAATGCTAATGACAATGATGAGACATGATTCAAATGATTAAGAACTCTAATCTAGGTTAATCCTCTCATGAAGGTATTAACCCCTATACTAATCCATTTTCAAACCAAATTCCCATTTGTGAAACATGAATCAATATGCATTAACAAACAGCTCTTAATGATCATTCAAGCATTTAACAAATCATTCCCATGATGAAAAATTACTTAAACCTCTAACACAACTCTTTCAGGAATTTCATCAAACACTTTTGGTGCATGAAATTCCCAGAATCTAGATCTCAAGTGATTATCAAGGATTTAGCATAGAGAACAGCTGTTTAGAGAGATGAATCAATGAATCTAGCCCTAAGCACTCCTAATCTAACACTTTAGCACCCTAACCTACACATCTAGAACCTCATTAAGGTGACTACTCACTAATCATACTAATCTCTCTTAAACTTTTGCAAGTTGAGTAGATTAGCATGATTAATGATGAGAAATGGAGATGGAGATGATAGATTCAAAAGAAAACAGCTTTAAACACCCAGATCTCCTTAAACTCTCTTGATTAAACACTCAAATAAAGATATTTCTCTTCTTAATGGAGTCTTTTCACCAAAAAGGCAAGAGACAAAGGGAATAAAACTTAGTTCTCCCCCAAAAAACCCTAAAAAGTATTTATACCTTCTTAAAAACGAACCGGGTCAGCCCGGAACAAACCGGGTCCTGACCCGGCTTTAATGGATAAAGTGGGAAAAGCTGCGGGTCGGTTCAGTATGTCCCAGGCCGCACACCTAAGTCGCAGTAGATGAAGACTTGTCTTGTGAGGCTTGAATCGCCTTGTCGGAGCCGCACAACCATCTTGGAGTAAATTCCGAGTGTTTCTGCGGCATGGTCTCCTTCCTCTCCAACTCGCAGGGCTGAGCCGGTTTCTGGGGGATGTAGAAACTGTGCGGGTTGGTCTCTATTGCACTTAGGTCGCAGGCTCAAGTCGGAGTGAATTCCGAGTGATCGTGCGGCATAGATCCAGGCGCGGATGACTCGCATGCCTAAGTCGCACGATTGTGGACTTAGCATTTCTCTTGCTCGGGAGCTCCAGACCTCTTCCAGTGATAGTTTACCCGCACATTTCAACTCGCAGCATCAGCATTCAGGTGTTCATCTTCAGGCCTGCGGGTTAACCAAGTCGCAAGACCATCTCGCAGCATCCAGAGCAGCTTAGATCACTTCGCATTCCGGAGAGTGTAACTCCTGTGATACTTGTCCGAATTGAATGATTTCGGTTGCAGAAGACAGAGGACTCATTTATCTCCAACTTTTGTGAAGGAAGTTTCAGTGCTTGGGAGGTGGAAGGCTTCCTGGAGGGCACATCTTTGCAGTGCATGTATACGACCAGAGAGAGGCGTCTAGACATGTGTCCATTCCGGAGGCCGTATCTTCCTGTTCAAAGCTCCGAATTGACTGATCCCGGATGTTCTGGAAAGAAGACTCAAATGTCTCTGATTCTCATGAAGGCGCCGGAAACTGAATCGGCCTGGAAGTGCACCGTCCTTCGCATCCTTCAGAACTGATCTGCTCGGTCCGGAATACCTGCGAGACAGGGGTTTCTTCCGACGAGCTTATCTCTCTGCTCACGCGTCCGAATTCCACGATATCACTTGCTATGAGACCCTGCTCCAATGCTCTCCAACTTCTATGAAGCACCCGCTGTCTGAATCGGACCGGAAGGCTCCCCGGACAGGCGATTTCTGAGACACGTTCACACCCGGAGATTTTGGCCGATATACTTAATTCGCGGTACGTGAAAATGGCCGGTAAAGCTTCCCGCGGTACATGAAAATGGCCGGTAAAACCTTCCTGGCCAGCGAGAATGGCCGATAACCTCCATAGACTCAAGTTTTCCACTTTTTCAAGCTCTGCTCACCATTCCACCTCCTGGATTCATCTTTTCAGCTCCATAATCACCTGATAGACACTCAAAACATGCAAAGACTCATTGGGACCTAATGCATCTCCTAAGTTCTAAAACAAACCCTAGGGACCTAAAATACATGAAATAAAACATGATTTGGAATGATTTATGCAACCTAAATGATGCAAATTATGAACATATCAACTCCCCCACACTTGTCCTTTGCTTGTCCTCAAGCAAAAAGAGCAAATGAGAGAAAGAGGTTGTATGCAATGGGAGTTCACATTTTCTTTTTGAGAGAAGTGATCACAATGAGAATTCAAGTTCATGCTCAATTATGCAATGCAAAGCCATACTCAGATATATGTCAACTCAGCAAGGAATCTCCACAAGTTCTTCTCTCTCTCAACTCTTTCACATTCATTAAGCTTTTATCAGGTGGATCTCATGATGCAAGGTTTAAACAAGCTGGCTTGGCTAGGGAGAGGCTATGAGATTAAAATGATCTCATCAGTGTTCAAGTGGGTTAAATGCAGCAAAGGGATCTCTCTATGAATGATCAAACTTTGGCAGAATGCTAAAGGTAAAAAGCAACCTATGCATACAAGGGCAAAGACTCATCACTCCCCACCCTCTACTCAAAGCTTCCTCTCTTGCTCAAAGACCTCACTTTTCACACTCATTTTTCTCTCACTAGGGGATTTGTTCTTCACTTTCACTCTCAAGTCTTGGAACTCAAACTTTACACAGCTCTTTTTCTTTTACAACTTCTAGCCTCTTCTTTCTTTCTTATCAAAACATTTGAGCTTTTGGCTTCTTTTCTTTCTTTTTCACTTAGAGGCTAGATTTTTCTTTTCAACAAACCAGAGCTCACTTTCTCAAAACACCAAGACTGACTTCTTTTTCTTTCATTCCCCTAGTTATTTTCACTCTCTCTTTCCACTCATCTCACCTTTTTCCACTCACCAAAAGGTCTTTTCCCCCACACTTATTCCTCGCCAAAACTCTCAGTTCCTTGATGTTGGAACACAGCACTCAATGAGACCTGCCCTTGTCGCTCTAAACCTAACACTTTCTGCTAAGTTTGATCCAAGGTGGCCTTTCAATTCACACACAAACATTGGCTTAAAAGAAGGATGGGTTCAAGGTGTGGGAACTGATCCATGATGTGGATTCAGCTACTTGAGCTAAGGAAAAGAGTGGTAATAACTTTGGTTCTAGCTCAAGTATGTATATTGGTATCCACAAGCTTTTTCAAACAATGCATCTCAAGATATTTTCAGGTCAAGTTCAAGGTTTCCACTTAATTAGAGTTGAGTTTAATTCAAACTTGCTTCTCAGATTCAAATCA
>NW_006256686.1:14249146-14359386 GCF_000478725.1 Eutrema salsugineum
CCCAGAAGCAGCAGATCTCCTTGTGAACTCTTCCAACATCATCTTGAAGTAGAGCTGTGAGAAGAGAATCTGTGTACATATCTCAGAACTGGATTCCTTATCCAAGAGGCCTTAGCTGTTCCAGCTGTGTACTTCCCAGAAGCAATTGATCTCCATAGAAGTTGGATCTCATCTTTTCTGAGATTGACCGAGTTGGAGAGAAATTCATTTCTAGGTGTTGAAAACTCAAAGATCTTACTCAATTCTCTGAATGACACTGAATATTCCTTCCCTTTCACAGTAAACTCCACATGTCCAAGCCCATCTCCTTGAATGATTCTTGAATCCCTTGGGTAGTAAATGAAAGCTTCAAAGGAGGCCAAGAACTCTTGGGACTCTTGCTCATAAGCGATTTCTCTCATCTCCAAAAGTGACTCAACACCCATGTTCCCAAGCAAAGTCTTGACATCTTCATAGAGGCCAATCTTCTTCAGAAAGTCCAAATCAGGGAATCTCCCTTGCTGGATCTCTATCTGCTGAAACTTAGCCAGATAATCAGGTGTTTCTGGTTCAGTTTTCTTGAACTTTTTTGATCCCTCTTCATTGGTGCCTTGGGAACCACCAGCTGAGCTGCCGGAGTCACTTTCAGTCTGTTCACTCTCAGATACCACAGCCAACTGTTTCCCCTTTTTCTTGGAACCAGAAGCAACCACCAAAGCTCTTCCTTCAGGCCTTGTCCTTTTTGGCGCTGGATCACACTTTCCTTGCTTTGTAGTATTCTTTGCACCTTGACCTTTGTTTCTTTGCTTTGAAGTTCCTGAGACCAAACCTTTGCCTTTTGATGCAGGGCCCTTCTTCTTGGCCAAAGAGTTGGTTCTTTCAGTCATCTGCCAAGAGATTCTCAAAAATATTAAAAGTCTCAAAATTTTGAAAAAAATTGTTGCAACAATTTTCAAGATTCAAGAACAGGTAATTACTTAAGAACAGGTAATTACAAACAAAGTGCTCTGTTTTCCAAGACTATCTAGCACCCTAGCATTTATAAAACAACCTATCAAAATCGATTCCACACTTTAAAGTTCAAAAAAAAAAGTTCAAAAAAAAAAAAAAAAAAAAATCACCATTGAAGAACATGGAAAGAGATGAGTTTCAACAGGGCGAAATACCTTGGGATTAAGATGCAACAAGTTCGAAATGCAATCAGGATGATGTTAACAACTCAAAAACGAGCTCAGAGCACTTTGAATCAACAATTTTGGTGGAGAAATGAGAGAGATATGGTGAGAGATAGTTGCAAACTCGGGTTTGTAGTGAGGAAGAGAGAGTGTGGGGTAGGGTCAAGCCTCTGGACTGGTGGTCAATAGATCTATTTTGACCAGTCAAGGCTTTGACCCATCCTTTTCTCATTGACCGGCCTCCTTTCTCTCTTTTGTGCGTCCGGGAACTGTCGGGATCGAGCTGTGTGACCGTCTCGGTGTAGAACCGGAAGAAATTTCGTGCGGCCTGGTCATCCTCTGCTCTGACCCGCACAACCATCCCGCAGCTTTTGTTACTTAGGCATTCTGGCCGTTCTCTTCATGCTGCGGCCTGGTCATCCTCTGCTCTGACCCGCGCAACCATCCCGCAGCTTTTGTTACTTAGGCATTCTGGCCGTTCTCTTCATGCTGCGGCCTGGTCATCCTCTGCTCTGACCCGCGCAACCATCCCGCAGCTTTTGTTACTTAGGCATTCTGGCCGTTCTCTTCATGCTGCGGCCTGGTCATCCTCTGCTCTGACCCGCGCAACCATCTCGGAGTAAATTCCGAGTCTTTCTGCGGCCTGGCCATCTTTCTTCTGACCCGCGCTCCTATCCCGCAGCTTTTGGGACTTAGGCATTTTGGGTTTCCCTTCTTTCTGTGCGGCCTGGCCATCGTTCTTCTGAGCCGCATAACCATCCCGCAGTAAATTCCGAACGATCGTGCGACTTAGACTCCTTGGGTTTCAGGCCGCAGCACCAGGTCGCACGGTTTAACACTTAGAACCCTCGGCCTTCTTCTTTTTGGTGCGGCTCAGCGTCTACGCTCCTAGGTCGCACGCCCAGGCCGGAGTAAATTCCGAATAGTCGTGCGGCCTAGCTCCCTCTCTTCTGACCCGCGCAACCATCCCGCAGTAAATGGGACTTAAACGTTTCGGGCCTTCTTCTTTCTGTGCGGCTCGGCCTTCCTCTTTCCAGGTCGCACGCCCAGGCCGGAGTAAATTCCGAACCTTGCTGCGGCCTGGGCTCTTCTCTTCTGACCCGCACTCCTAGGCCGCAGCTTTTGGGACTTAAACGTTTTTCTGGCCTTAAACACTTCTCTCAGCTCTCTCACATGCTTCTTTCCATTCATCACTGAGCTATGTCCTCCAAAGATCACTTAGTACCTGAGACCAACTCACAAAACCCATCAGAAAGTTCTAAAACATAAAAGAAAAGAGAAGAAATCAGAAGAACTATGTACAAAGATAAGCTTGGGGTGTCTCCCAAGAGCACTTTGTTTAAAGTCTCTAAGTTTGACTTTGAGAACCTGGTTAACAGGCTGGTGGATCAAGAAGAGGAACTGATGTAGCTTCCTCTTTCCCTTGTGAAACTAAGTAATGCTTGACTCTCTGTCCATTCACCACAAATTCCTGACCATTTTTTCCTTCCAAGACAATGGCACCATAAGGCCTCACTTCAAGAACTTTGAAAGGTCCAGACCACCTAGACTTAAGCTTTCCTGGAAACAACTTAAGTCTGGAGTTGAAAAGCAAGACCAAATCACCACACTTGAACTCTCTCTTTAAAATCTTTTGGTCATGCAGGACTTTGGTCTTCTCCTTATAGATCTTTGAGCTTTCAAAAGCCTCAAGCCTAATCTCCTCAAGCTCATGGAGTTGCATGATTCTTTTCTCCTGAGCTGTTTTGATATCAAAGTTTAGAAACTTCACAGCCCACATAGCTTTGTACTCCAACTCCACAGGAAGGTGGCAGCTCTTCCCATATAGCAGACTGAATGGTGATGTTCCAATTGGAGTTTTAAAGGCAGTCCTGTAAGCCCATAATGCATCATCCAGCCTTTTGCTCCAATCTTTTCTGGTTGAGCTGACAGTCCTTTCCAGAATGGCCTTGATTTGTCTATTAGATACCTCCACTTGGCCACTAGTTTGGGGATGATATGGAGTAGCTATCTTGTGTTTAACTCCATGCTTTCTCAATAAACCTTCCAGAGTCTTGTTCAAAAAGTGGGATCCTCCATCAGAAATGACAACCCTTGGAACTCCAAACCTTGGAAATATGATGCTCTTAAACAGCTTGACTACAACCTTGGAGTCATTGGTAGGGGAAGCAATGGCCTCAACCCATTTGGACACATAGTCCACAGCAACAAGTATGTATTGATTTCCAAAGGATGAAATAAAAGGTCCCATAAAGTCAATCCCCCAACAATCAAAGATCTCCACTTCTAGAATGGGGTTCTGAGGCATCTCACTTCTTTTAGATATATTTCCATGCCTCTGACAGGCATCACAAGCTGAAACCACCAATTGGGCATCTTTGAACATTGTAGGCCACCAGAACCCACTTTGAAGAACCTTTGCTACAGTTTTGAATGCCCCCATGTGACCTCCAAAAGCAGAACCATGACATTCCTGCAACACAGGTTGCATCTCCTCTTCAGCAAGACATCTTCTGTATAACTGATCCTTGTTCAGAACATAGAGGTAGGGCTCATCCCAATAGTATCTCTGGACATCTCTGAAGAATTTTTTTCTCTTGTAAGCATCCAATTCAGGGGGCTCCACCCCACATGCAAGATAGTTCACTATATCTGCAAACCAAGGCATCCTCCTTTCTTGAATGCTCTCTACTTCCTCAAACTCCAAGTATGAATGGAGCACCATCAGAGACTCTTCAGGCAAAGCATCATCTATGGGGACTTTTTCTTCAATCCTCAGCCTTGAGAGATGGTCTGCAGCACCATTCTCAATCCCCTTTTTATCAAGCACCTCCATATCAAACTCTTGGAGCAATAGAACCCATCTCAACAGCCTTGGTTTGGCATCTTTCTTGGTCATCAAGTACCTGAGGGCTGCATGATCAGTATACACAATGACCTTTGATCCCACCAGGTAGCTTCTGAACTTATCAAAGGCAAAAACTATTGCCAGCATTTCCTTTTCAGTTGTAGCATACTTCTCTTGGGCAGAGTCAAGTGTTCTACTGGCATAGTAGATCACATGCAACTTCTTGTCTTTCTTTTGTCCAAGTACTGCTCCAACAGCAAACTCAGAAGCATCTGTCATGACCTCAAAAGGTAGGGACCAGTCTGGTGCCTGAACTATTGGTGCACTAACCAATGCCTCCTTGATCAACTTAAAGGCTTCTTCACATTCAACATCAAAGATGAAATCCACCTCCTTGCACAACAGTCTTGTTAAGGGCCTGGCAATCCTTGAGAAGTCCTTTATGAATCTTCTATAAAACCCTGCATGACCCAGGAAGCTCCTTATCCCTTTAACTGAAGTGGGGGTTTGCAGATTCACCATAACCTCCACCTTTGCCTTATCAACCTCAATGCCCTTTTCAGAGATCTTGTGCCCAAGAACTATCCCTTCTTGCACCATGAAATGACACTTCTCCCAGTTCAGCACCAAGCTGTGTTGCTCACATCTCTCCAACACCTGTGTCAAATTAGAGAGACAATCCGAGAAGGAGGAGCCATAGACACTAAAGTCATCCATGAACACCTCAACTTTCTCTTCAATAATGTCAGAGAAAATGTGCATCATACACCTTTGAAAAGTAGCCGGTGCATTACATAAACCGAAAGGCATTCTCCTATAAGCATAAGTGCCATAAGGGCATGTGAATGTTGTTTTCTCTTGATCTCTTGGATCTATGGGAATTTGGAAAAATCCAGAGTACCCATCGAGAAAACAAAAATAAGGATGATTAGCTAACCTTTCAAGCATTTGATCAATGAATGGTAAAGGAAAATGATCTTTTCTAGAAGCAGAATTCAATTTCCTATAGTCAATGCACATGCGGTGGCCAGTTATGGTTCTTTGAGCTATGAGTTCATCCTTATCGTTTTTCACCACTGTGATCCCACCTTTCTTGGGCACAACATGAACAGGAGATACCCATCTTGAGTCAGAGATTGGGTAAATTATCCCTGCCTCAAGAAGCTTT
This sequence comes from Eutrema salsugineum, assembly GCF_000478725.1. Lineage (NCBI taxonomy): Eukaryota > Viridiplantae > Streptophyta > Magnoliopsida > Brassicales > Brassicaceae > Eutrema > Eutrema salsugineum. Next base: position 14,254,317 of record NW_006256686.1, read on the forward strand.
AGTATCTCCTTCTTAACCACTTCCCTAAGGTTGGGGTTAAGTCTACGTTGGTGCTCAATAGAGGACATAGATTGGTCCTCTAGGTGGATCCTATGGGTGCAGATGTCAGGAGAGATCCCTCTAATATCAGCCAAAGAATACCCTATGGCTCTCCTGAACTTTCTTATTTCATTCAGCAATGCACTCTCTTGGTCCTCTAATAGGCTATCATTGATGATGACAGGATATGTGGAGTTTAGTCCTAAGAAAGCATACCTGAGCCCTGTTGGTAGAGGTTTGAGCTCAACAGAGGGTGCATCAGCCTCATTCCAGTCCTGGTCCAAGCTGCTTTGGCTGGTGACTGATTCTTGGATTGCAAAAACCTCAGTGCCATTCTGTTCCAGCTCCACAAACCTTGTTTCAGGACCCAGCTCTCTTGCATTGTCCAGATACAGCTTATACCCTTCACTTGCTTCAGCCAAGAGCCCATTGTCTCCTTGTTCTTGAGTCAGAGTAGCTTGAAGAGGATCCTCTGTGTTCAGCTCCTCAAGCAACTCATCAGCCAACTGATCCATTGTCTCTACATAGAAACATTGACCTTCAATGGTGGGCTTCTTCATCATCTCATTCACATCAAACTTGAGCTTTTCAGACCCAAGTTGAAGCTCTATTATCCCACCTCTCACATCAATAATAGCTCCTGCAGTGGCTAAGAATGGTCTGCCCAAGATAAGAGGATCTACTGGCTCTTCATCCATCTCCAGCACAACAAAATCTGTTGGAACCTCAAAACCACCTATCTTGACAGGTAGATCTTCCAACATACCAACAGGCAATCTAACTGATCTATCTGCAAGGATAAGAGAAATCTTTGAAGGTTTGAAAACTCTAAAGCCCAGCTTCTGTGCTATGGAGAATGGCATCAAGCTGACTGATGCTCCTAAATCACAAAGACATCCAGAGAATAGAAGAGGTCCAATGGCACAGGGGACTGTGAAGCTCCCTGGATCAGTTAACTTCCTTGGAATGGACTTCCTCTGAATGATAGCACTGCATTCATGACTTAGTACTACCATGCCTTGAAGCTCTTTTGTCTTGTTCAGAATAGCATCCTTCAAAAACTTCCCCATCTTTGGCATCATTAAGAATGCATCAATGAGAGGCATTGTGAGTGGTGTCTCTTTGAGTGCCTTCTCAAATACAGCTCTTGCCTTGTCCACTAGTTGCTTCTTAAATCTCCCTGGAAATGGGAGCTTGGGTTGGTATGGAGGTGGTGGCACATACTTCTTCTCTGGTTCTGGTTCCTTTGCTACCTCTTTACCCTTTTCTGACCTTGGTTTCTCAGCAACTTGATCATCCTTTAAGGCTGCCTCCCCCTCAGGTTGATCATTGTCCTCAATGATCACATTGTTGTTCTCAATACCAGGTAACTCCTTGCCACTCCTCAGTGTTATGGCCTTGGCATATTCCTTGGGGTTGGGTTCTGGTTTTCCAGGTAGGTGACCTTGGTTCCTTGAGCTTGATGCCTGGTTTTGCTTCAGTTCCTTGATTTCCTGCTGCATAGTCTGTTGACCCTGAAGTAGTTGTTGCAGAATACCAACCATATCTGTACCCATCTGTGGCTGCTGTTGAACCATTGGTGGCTGAAACGTTGTTGAACCGGCGCCTGCTGTTGGAACTGTGGTGGACCAAACCCTGGTGGTGCCTTTGGCTGCTGTGAAGTGTAACCAGTGCCCTGAAATGGTTGCTGTTGCTGACCAAAACTCTGATTCTGACCAAATTGATTCTTGGGTTGGAATGACCCTTGAAAGTTGTGCTTGGGAACAAAGTTCTTTGGAGCTTGAGAATTGGGATAGACCTGGTCTTGTGGGTTAGCTACATTGGTGTTCCTGTAAGAGAGGTTTGGATTGGCATTACCATACTGATATCTTTGGAACCTCTGATTCCCAATGTAGTTGAGCTCCTCTTGGGTAAGACCTTCTTCACTTATGTTCTCAAAAATTTGAGAAGGTTCCTCATACTCTCCAACAAAATGCATTGGCTTCTGAGTGGTGAATTTCAGCTTGTCCAATTCACTCCTCAACTCCTTAACTTCTCTGGTGAGCCTCTGTTCTGAGCTTGAACCTTCATACCTATTTGATCTGTCATAGTCTTCACCATAAGTATCATTGCTCAATGCTAAGTTCTCCACTAGCTCTAAAGCAGCATGTATCTCTTTACCCAGAAAGTTCCCATTTGAAGCAGTATCCAGCTGGTTTCTAATCTTGGGAAGAGCTCCCCTATACAGTGTGCTGAGAAGAGAAGCCTCACTAAACCCATGGTGTGGGCATTGGTTTGTGTAGCTCCTGAATCTCTCATATGCTTCACCAAAACTTTCATTGCTGTGCTGAGTGAAGCTAGAGATTTGGTTTCTCAGTTTTGCAGTTCTTGAGGTGGAGAAGAACTTAGATAAGAAGGCTTGCTTGCATTGCTCCCAGGTTTGAATGGAGCCTCTTGGAAGATTCTTCTCCCATTGATGAGCTTTGTCACAGGGACTGAATGGGAATAGTCTTAGCTTAAAGCTGTCTTCTGAAACTCCATTAATCTTGGTCAGATCACACACCTTATCAAACTGGTCCAAGTGTTCCAAGGGATCTTCCATTGCTAACCCATGGAACTTTGAGTTCTGGACCATATTCAGCAATGATGCTTTCACTTCAAAGTTGTTGTTCTGCACAGGTGGTGCCTGAATACCAGCTCCATACTGATGAGCATTGGCCCTGTCATTCTCGCCAACATATATTTGGGGTTGCTCATATCTTCTTTGTTGTGGTTGGAAAGGGTGGGGTTGGTGGTGCACCTGGTGTCTTTGTTGAACATTGGCCTGATGCCTCTGTTGATGAGCCTGAGCTTGTCCCTGGTGGACATAGGCTTGTTGGTGGTGCACCTGTTCCTGCTGAACATTGCCTTGGTGAAACCCCTGACCAATTCCAATACCAGCTCCCTGACCTTGAGCTTGTTGCTCCTGAACTGGTTGTTCCATATCTACCACGTGATCTGCTTGGTCTGCCATCTCAGTCTGATCAAGTTGTCTACCACGTCTGTCTCTTCTCCTCCTTGGTACCAGAAGGTTGATGTTATCGTTTAGAGGAAAAGGAGGACCGCAGCTTCTTGATCTAGACCTGGTGTTCATATACCTGAAATCACAAACAGAAATTGAAAGGAATCAGTAAAAACAAGAAAGTAAGCACTTGATCTCAAGAACAGATCAGAGCTTAATGCTAATCAAACCACAATTTGGCAACGGCGCCAATTGATAGATAGGACTTTTAAGGGTCTCAGGGCTATCAATCCCCTTGTCAATGTAGTACAAAGAGGTTTATCAATCCAGATGTGGTGTTAGACACTAAGCTATATGATCAAGTTCTTAATTCAAGCAAACAAGAATAGGTTTTGATTAATCTAGAGACAACTATAAACATAAACAGGTTTAAAGACAAATGACAATGACAAATGATGTGAATATGATATGATGGAGGCATGAGATTCTAGACATGATAGTTGGTTAGGGTGCCTTGGTGTTAAACTAGAAATGCTAATGACAATGATGAGACATGATTCAAATGATTAAGAACTCTAATCTAGGTTAATCCTCTCATGAAGGTATTAACCCCTATACTAATCCATTTTCAAACCAAATTCCCATTTGTGAAACATGAATCAATATGCATTAACAAACAGCTCTTAATGATCATTCAAGCATTTAACAAATCATTCCCATGATGAAAAATTACTTAAACCTCTAACACAACTCTTTCAGGAATTTCATCAAACACTTTTGGTGCATGAAATTCCCAGAATCTAGATCTCAAGTGATTATCAAGGATTTAGCATAGAGAACAGCTGTTTAGAGAGATGAATCAATGAATCTAGCCCTAAGCACTCCTAATCTAACACTTTAGCACCCTAACCTACACATCTAGAACCTCATTAAGGTGACTACTCACTAATCATACTAATCTCTCTTAAACTTTTGCAAGTTGAGTAGATTAGCATGATTAATGATGAGAAATGGAGATGGAGATGATAGATTCAAAAGAAAACAGCTTTAAACACCCAGATCTCCTTAAACTCTCTTGATTAAACACTCAAATAAAGATATTTCTCTTCTTAATGGAGTCTTTTCACCAAAAAGGCAAGAGACAAAGGGAATAAAACTTAGTTCTCCCCCAAAAAACCCTAAAAAGTATTTATACCTTCTTAAAAACGAACCGGGTCAGCCCGGAACAAACCGGGTCCTGACCCGGCTTTAATGGATAAAGTGGGAAAAGCTGCGGGTCGGTTCAGTATGTCCCAGGCCGCACACCTAAGTCGCAGTAGATGAAGACTTGTCTTGTGAGGCTTGAATCACCTTGTCGGAGCCGCACGCCTATCTAGGAGTAAATTGCGAGTGTTTCTGCGGCATGGTCTCCTTCCTCTCCAACTCGCAGGGCTGAGCCGGTTTCTGGGGGATGTAGAAACTGTGCGGGTTGGTCTCTATTGCACTTAGGTCGCAGGCTCAAGTCGGAGTGAATTCCGAGTGATCGTGCGGCATAGATCCAGGCGCGGATGACTCGCATGCCTAAGTCGCACGATTGTGGACTTAGCATTTCTCTTGCTCGGGAGCTCCAGACCTCTTCCAGTGATAGTTTACCCGCACATTTCAACTCGCAGCATCAGCATTCAGGTGTTCATCTTCAGGCCTGCGGGTTAACCAAGTCGCAAGACCATCTCGCAGCATCCAGAGCAGCTTAGATCACTTCGCATTCCGGAGAGTGTAACTCCTGTGATACTTGTCCGAATTGAATGATTTCGGTTGCAGAAGACAGAGGACTCATTTATCTCCAACTTTTGTGAAGGAAGTTTCAGTGCTTGGGAGGTGGAAGGCTTCCTGGAGGGCACATCTTTGCAGTGCATGTATACGACCAGAGAGAGGCGTCTAGACATGTGTCCATTCCGGAGGCCGTATCTTCCTGCTCATAGATCCGAATTGAATGCTCTTGGACGTTCTGGAAAGAAAACTCAAATGTCTCTGATTCTCATGAAGGACCCGGAAGCTGAATCGGCCTGGAAGTGCACCGTCCTTCGCATCCTTCAGAACTGATCTGCTCGGTCCGGAATACCTGCGAGACAGGGGTTTCTTCCGACGAGCTTATCTCTCTGCTCACGCGTCCGAATTCTACGATTCCAATTGCTATGAGACCGTGCTTCAATGCTCTCCAACTTCTATGAAGGACCCGCCATCTGAATCGGACCGGAAGGCTCCCCGGACAGGTGATTTCTGAGACTCGTTCGCACCCGGAGATTTTGGCCGATATACTTAATTCGCGGTACGTGAAAATGGCCGGTAAAGCTTCCCGCGGTACATGAAAATGGCCGGTAAAACCTTCCTGGCCAGCGAGAATGGCCGATAACCTCCATAGACTCAAGTTTTCCACTTTTTCAAGCTCTGCTCACCATTCCACCTCCTGGATTCATCTTTTCAGCTCCATAATCACCTGATAGACACTCAAAACATGCAAAGACTCATTGGGACCTAATGCATCTCCTAAGTTCTAAAACAAACCCTAGGGACCTAAAATACATGAAATAAAACATGATTTGGAATGATTTATGCAACCTAAATGATGCAAATTATGAACATATCACTCCACTAAGTTTTTCACTGAAGAATGCCACTGGTCTCTTTCTTTGATGTATCACAGCTCCAATTCCCACCCCAGAGGCATCACACTCCACCTCAAACATCTCACCAAAGTCGGGTAGGGCTAAGACAGGTGCTTGTGTTAATCGGCTCTACATGGCTTTAAAAGCTGCATCTTGGGCTGGCCCCCATGAGAATGGCACATTCTTCTTGATCACTGCGGTGAGTGGGGCGGCCACCGTACTGAAATCTCGTACAAAACGCCTGTAGAAGCTGGCTAGACCATGGAAACTTCTAACATGACCGATTGTAGTTGGTGTAGGCCACTCGCGTATTGCCTTGATCTTCTCCTCGTCTACTTGCAATCCCTGTTCACTTATTACAAAGCCTAAGAAAACAAGCTTGTTAGTACAAAATGTGCACTTCTTAAGGTTAGCATATAGGCCTTCCTTGCGAAGTGTTTTAAGCACTAGTTCGAGGAGTTGAAGATGATCATTAAGGTTCTTACTATATATAAGTATATCATCGAAATAAACAACTACGAGTTTACTTATATAAGCTCGAAGAACCTGGTTCATAAGGCGCATGAAGGTGCTTGATGCATTAGTCAAGCCAAAAGGCATAACTAACAACTCATACAAGCCTTGCTTGGTCTTAAATGCGGTTTTCCACTCGTCTCCTTCTCGCATTCGAACCTGGTGGTATCCACTCTTTAAGTCCACCTTTGAGAAGATTGTGGATCTGCTTAGCTCGTCCAACATGTCATCTAGGCGTGGAATGGGGTGCCTATACTTGATGGTGACGTTATTGATGGCACGATAGTCCACACACATTCTCCAAGTACCATCTTTCTTTGGTACTAAGAGAACCGGCACAGCACAAGGACAGAGACTCTCACGGATATAACCCTTGTCCATTAGGTCTCGTACTTGTCTCTCTAGCTCTTTAGTCTCCTCGGGGTTCATCTTATAAGCTGGCTTGTTGGGCAAGGCTGACCCGGGAACTAAGTCAATTTGGTGCTCTATTCCACGAAGTGGTGGCAATCCTGGTGGTATCTCTTCGGGAAATACATCCTTAAACTTGTTCAGGATAGATTGTACTTCAAGTGGTATCTCAGAGTCACCTAGACATGCGCTTAAACACTCTTTAAACATCATTAGTAGCACGGTGCCATTGGCACTCATGGTTTTATAAACATCACTAGATGATAAATAAAGACTGTTTTTACTTAGCTCGGATTCTTTGTTCATGTGCACTTGCATTTCATGTACCTCGGTGGGGCTTAGAGGCGCGAGATTGTACTTACGCTCCTTGTGCATGAAAGAATAATGGTTGGTGCGGCCATTATGGTTCGTGGCTCGGTCGAATTGCCATGGTCTACCGAGTAATAGATGTCCTGCTTGCATGGGTACCACATCACAAGTGACTTGATCATGGTATTTGCCGATACTAAACGGTATGGACACTTGCTCGGAGATCTTGAGCTCGGTCTGGTCGTTTAGCCACCTTAACTTATATGGGCAAGGATGCTTGGTTTTCTCAAGACCTAATCTGCCCACCATATACTTGCTAGCCACGTTAGTACATGAACCACCATCTATGATAAGGTTACATACCTTGTTCTTGACGGTGCATCTAGTATGAAATATGTTCTCTCCTTGGGCTGTTTCCTCAGGGTGAACTAGAACGCTTAGCACTCGGCGAGTCACTAAGAGTTCACCAGTATCCGGATATTCAACCTCCTCCTCCATGTCGTTAGATTCATCTTCTTATTCATCTTGCGATTCATCGTCACCACTAGGGGTAATGATCATGACTCGCTGATTTGGGCATTCCCTTGACATGTGACCCCTGCATTGACACCTAAAACACGTTATGTCACGAGTTCTTGAGGTGGGGTTAGAGGACTTACCTTGCTCGGCTTGGTTGAACTTGGGAGCCTCGGTGCTTTTGCCATTGAATCTCGATTCAATCTCCATGGCTTTGCCTTTGTGTACCGGCTTAGAGCTGTTGGCGTTCCATGGTTGGCTTGTGTGGTCTTGCGCTTGATTTGCTGCTCCACTTGAACGGCAAGATGCAATAGCTCGTGTAATCCACTATATTGAGCTCTCTCTACCTTTCTTGCTATTATTTCTTGTAAACCGTCGATGAACTGCGCCATCAAGGCTTCCTCCAATTCTTCTAACTCCAACGAGTTCATCAGCTTCTCAAACTCCTCAAAACACTCATATACGCTTCTGTTTCCCTGAAACAATTTGCGAAAACGCTTTTGTAAGTCTCTATGGTAGTGTTCAGGTACATACCTAAGTCGTAGGAGGAATTTCATGTCGCTCCAAGTGACGACTGGTCCAAAACGTTGCCTCCTTCTCTGGGCTACGTTTCTGTCCCACCACGCTAAGGCATTATCCGTGAGCTGTGCAGCCGCAACAGCCACCTTCTTGCGTTCAGCGTAGCCATAGCACTCAAAGATGTGCTCTAGTCGCCTCTCCCAATCCAAGTATGCCTCGGGATCCGATTTTCCTGCAAAAGTAGGAGGCGTTAGCTTGAGATCATGAGTTTGCTCTCGGGTATCTACTACCCTAGCTGGATTTCATCTTAGATGATCCGGCCTCCTCTACTGTCGATGTTGAAGAGGGTCAGGTGGAATTTCATCTTCTAGCTCGGCGACTCTTCATCATCACTCGCGTCTCCGGCTAGTACTTGTGCTCCTCGAACTGGGGCTCTCCTTGGTTGTGCCTCAACTCGATCTATTCTTGCTCCGAGTTCTTGATGAATATTTCCCATTTGTTGAATCATGTTCCTCAGCTCCTCTCTCATTGCGGTCATCATTTGGACAAGAGAATCGTTTGGAACAGGTTCTCCTTCGGCCATGGTACTAGTTAATCTTACTTGGTGTCCTTGTACTCAACAAAAACAACAACTAGTCAAAAGTACCACCGAATAGGAATGATAACAAAATGCTAGACTATGTAACTCGATACTTAAATGAAGCTAAATAACTTTTTATAGGGTTTTCAAATTTTTGTTTGCAAAGAACAAGAATTAACGGTCTTAAAAGCTAGCAAGGCAACAGATTCTTTTTTTTTTTAACTATTACATATGAAAGCAATTAAATTTTTCTAGGGTTTTCGGTTTTATGAATCAAGGATAAACTAAACGAGTATGAATCAAATGAAAGGATGCAAGGGATAGAAAACCAAAGGCAGGAACCTCTGGCTCTGATACCAAAAATGATATAAGACTCGGGTGAGGCTTTTAAGATTGCGGAATTGATGGCTTGGTGGGATCAACACGCTGGCTTTCACGCTCTCTCGTGTGGATCTGTGGGTGAGAATGGTAAGACAAGGCTTGCTTTCACAAGGCTTGAATCGAGGTGGGATCTGTCAAGCTGGCTTTAACGCTCTCTCTTGAGGGATCGGTTAATGATCGTGAAGTGGAACGAAGGCACCACAGAGATGATGGAGGATCTCTGATACTGCGGCTTGTCTCTTGGTGAATCTCACACGCAAGAACACAAACAAAGTCTCTCAAGCACAAGCTAAGAGGAAAACGGCGTTATTTTATTGATATCGGGAAAAAGGTTGAAGTACAAGAGCTGCATGTGGGACTTTATAAACAGTCCGTCAGCTTTGAACCTTCTAGGGTTTGACTCAATGAATAAAAACGACACTAACGACTCAATAAAACAGGACTTGTAAAAAGAAATAAAGCAAAATGGCAAAGCGTCTCATTTGGACACAAAAATGGAAAGTTCACTTAAAAATAAAAAGGAAAAGAAACTAAACGTGTGCAACCTTTTCTGGACATGTTCCGTGCACCTCTGATGATCTCTAGTGTGATAGACACCACTAGGATACTCCCATGTTACCTGCACAGATCGTATAAATGGAAAATACCTGGTTACGGCCGGTTGTGGGCTTGCTTGTTACGTCGTTGATTAGCTCGTTAGCCTTGAGGTTTTCTTTGTTAGTCTTGATTTTTTCTTCGTCTAGGGTCCTGCCAACGTCGTGTCCTGCGAGTTCTTCAAGTATCTTCACGCGTCCCACTTCATGTTCCTCTTCTTGTCTCATTTGCTCGCTATCGGCTCTGAGTCTTGAAACGGTTGTATCTTGAGGATCCAATGCGGTCTCTTCGATATTCTTGGTGTTCCGTGCTCCATTTCCTGTCAAACAAACATGCATACCTGGTTCTAGTTGAGGCGGGTTCTCTTTGAGGCTCAAACGCGCGAAACCCTCCATAATGTCTAAATCGGGTCCTTTGGGGCCGTCTCGCGAGTGTTGCTCTTGAGTCACGGTTTTGAATGCATCTCCAAGTTCCATGGTACTTAGTAATGATTCCACGGCAAAGTTGAACCCTTCTCTAAGCCTCCTTGCTTTAGAATGGGTCATTGGTGCTTCTTTGAGCTCGGGAACGATCTTTGGGTCTGGTGATGGTTCGATGGCCTTATCAGTGTCAATCCAAGAATGTGGAAGCTAGACAATATACTATGTGATCTGTTACTTAATTCAAGCAAACAATTGAGGTTTGGTTTGAACAGGTAATTAAAACAAGAAACTAAACAAGATTAACAAACTAGCAATAATTAAAACAAGAAGCAAATAATAGATGATAAACAAGATGAGAAAACTAAGCCTCTAGGTGTGGTCATTGATTAGGGTGTTTTCAATGCAAACTAATGATGCTAAAAAACAATGCAACACTTGCTACTCTTTAGTCTAGGCTTCATGATATGATTAATCCACTCTCATGATAGAAATCCTTTTGCAAATCACTTAATCAAGTCTAACAACCATTAGAGATAACCAAGCAATCAACAAGCATAATGTTCCAAGCCTAAATAGTGACCAAACAATCTCTAACAAAGAAAGACTGAATCTTATACAGAAAGACATAGCAAGCAATCACATGATCTCTAATCCAATCAACTTAGAGTTTAAAGTTAGACTAATCCTCTCATGAAGGTATTAATCTCTATACCAATCCATTTTCAAACCAAATTCCCATTTGTGAAATATGAACTAGCAAGCATTAAGAATCAACTCTAATATGTCATTTATGCAATTAACAAACATCATCATGGCATTAATGCATAAACCCTTAGTTAGCTCTCATTCAGGTATTTCATCAAACACTTTAGGTGCATGAAAAACCCAGATTCTAGACCCAAGTGATGTGCAAGGATCTAGCATTAGGATCAGCTAACTAAGGAAAGGAGAAGAGAATCTAAGCTTAAACAATCATTAATCTACATCTAAGCACCCTAAATCTACACACCTAGATGCTTAAAGAGAGTCTACTCACTAATCATACTTAATTCTCTTAAACCTTTGCAAGTAGAGTAGTTAAGCATGATTAGAGATTAGAAATGAAGATGGATAAGATAGATGATGATGGAAAGATGATTAAAACTCTTTAACTCTCTTGGATCAGACAGAAAATGGGAGATATCTCTCTCCAAAGGTGTTCTTTCACAAAAGAGGCAAAAAGCTTAAGGGAATAAGAGGTTGTCCATTGGAAAAAACCCTAAAAAACATATATAGTACCTCTTGCGGACCGGGTCAGCCCAAGAAAAACTGGGTACTGACCCGGCTTCAAATGGGTCATGTCAAGTGTGCGACATGGCCAGGTGCTTCCCAAGTCGCAGGCCCAAGTCGCACAGCTATAGAAACAGCCTTGTGCACCTTAAATCCTTCAGCCCCAGCCGCATGCCTATCTAGGTGTAAACCGCGAGTGTTTGTGCTGTTCAGGCTTTATTCTCTTCAACTCGCACAACCAAGACGCATTCTGGAGATAATAAGTGTGCGAGTTGGTCCTCCTTTAGTCCCAAATCGAATGCTCAAGTCGCTGAAAACAGCGAGTGTTTGTGCAGTTCAGTTCACTGCTCAGCCAACTCGCATGCTCAAGTCGCACACTTGTGGACTTAGCATTTTTCCTGCCCGGGAGCCTTTGACCTCACCCAGGGTTACCTTACCCGCACATCTCCACACGCAGCTCAGTTCCCAGAATTTATCCATTAGGCGCTGCGAGTTAGCCGAGTCGCAAAACCATCTCGCAGACTTCAAATCTCCTCGGACCACTTCGCATTTGGGGGAACGTAACTTCCTGGATATAGATCCAAATGGCTTGATTTTAGCAGCAGTGGAAATAGCACTTAAACATATCAAAATTTGGTGAAGAAACCTTCAGCGCTTGGGAAGTGGAAGGTTCCCTGATTTGCTTATTGCTTATCTGAGCAGTGCATTGAAGCGATCAAAGAGAGGCTTCCGGACCAGTGTTTACTCCGGAGATGGTATATTTGAGCACGTAGCTCCAAACTGGATGATCTCAGATGTTGGAAAGAGCACTCAATGCCCTTGAATCTTGATGAAGGCCCCGGCAACTGAATCAGATTGGAAAGGCATCGTCCCACGCCATTTTTGTGACTTATCAGATCGGTCCTGAAACTGTAGCAAGACAGGTGTGTCTTCCGGTGAGCTTAACTCTCTGCTCACGACTCCAAATCCAATGATTCTACCTGTTCTGGATCCGTGACCTGATCATCCCCAACTTTGCTGAAGACCCTGTAAGCTGAATCGGACTGGAAGGTTCCCCGGATTAGCATTCTTTAACTCGTATCGGCGTTGCTCTGGAAAGGATGCGAGATAGGTCTATCTTCTGGTGGCCGTATCTTTCAGCTCGCTGCTCTAAATTCATCGATCTCAACTGTTCTGAAAATCTAGATTTAATTATCTTTATCTTTTCTGAAGACCCCGGAGACTGAAAAGGCCGGTAAGACCTCCCGGTAACGTGATTTCGGAGTTGTATCTGCACCCAAGATTTTTGGCCGAGAACCTTGAACAGCCGGTATGTGTTTTGGCCGAGAATTCTACCTGTGGTACATGAATATTGCCGAGAAAAAGCTTCCTGCGGTACAGGCTATCGCCGAGAACCTCAAAAAGGTTGTTTTCATCATTTTTAAAGCTCTGATCACCATTTATTGTCCTGATTTCACTTTTTCAGCCCCAAATAGCTCCAAATACACCTGATAAACACTCCAAACCATTCAAAGACTCATTGAGACCTAGTGCAACCCCTAAGCCCTAAAACAACACCTAAAGGTCCAAAATGCATGAAATAAAACATGATTTGGAATGAATTATACAACCTAAATGATGCAAATTATGAACATATCAACTCCCCCACACTTGTCCTTTGCTTGTCCTTAAGCAAAAGGAACAAATAAGAGAAAGAGGTTGAATGTATTGGGAGTTCATTTTTCCTTTCAAAGAGAGAAGTGACCACTAAGAGAATTCAAGTTCATGCTCAATATGCGATGCAAGACCATATTCTGATGTATCAACTCAACAGTATCTCCACAAGTTCTCATATTCCTCAACTCTTTGACATTCATTAAGCTTTCAACAAAGTGGATCAAATGATGCAATGTTTAAACAAGCAGGTTTGGCTAGGGAGAGGATATGAGATTAAAATGATCTCATCAATGTCTGAGTGGGTTCAATGCATGATAACTAAGAGTTTTGGGACTCTTTATAAAGGTATCAACCCCTGTCTTGTAGTACAAGGGGTTATCAAACCAAACATGTGGAGAGGCACTAATCTATGTTGCTCATTAACTTAAGTCAAGATGATCAAACAAGATTTTTGGTAACTAATCTACTTGAAATGCAAGAAAGAACAAAAATAGAGCAAGCGATGATATTTAAACTAGATGAAGATGCAAATGGTAGCAGGCAAACAAACAAATGATCGGATGATGATAATAGATGATAAAGGCAGAGGCTTTAGACAGGATAAAAGACTCGGGTGTTTCCAAGCTAGACTAGCGAGTTAATGAATCAATATTATCAAGCAATTTCTTTTAACATGAACTCAAAATATGTTAATCCTCTCATGAAGGTATTAAACATCTAAACTGATCATCTTTCATACCAAAATCCCTTTTGAAAAGCATGAATCAGTCAGCTTTAGGATCCAGTTCAATAAGTCATTTAAGAAGAACAAACTATCACTCTCGCGATGAAAGACTCTTAAACGCCTAACCGATTGGTTCAGACATTTCCTCAAATACTTTTGATGGGAGGAAAGTCTTAGATCTGGACAGCAAGTTATGTTCTTGGATCCAGCTTAGAGAGCTGATCGGCTAGGGAATGAAACATGCAGACTAGACCCCTAAACTCCCTAATCTATCATAGAAACACCCTAATCTACCTATCTAAAGCCTCTTAAATGGAATACTCACTAATCATAACGAGCTCACTAAATCCTTTGCAAGACATGTAGCTGCTCATGATTAGAAGCTTTGATGCTGGTGAATAAAAGAAATGAAAGAGAACAAGATCTTCACGTGAAAACGAGATATCGGATTAGATTAATCATGTTTCACAAAAGAGGCAAGTTCTTAAAGCTAAAACCGGCAGGAAATAAGATAAGATAAAGATGATTAGGTTTTTGGTCCTAAAATATATTTATAGTGAGGGATAAGTGTTGCAGGTCAGCTCGGGACAAACCGGGTACTGAGCGCTCTTCTTGGGTCGTCGGGGGAGCACCTCGGTGTGTGAGAGGTTGAAGCCGAGGTCTTGATGATGAAGGGTGCACGTGAGCAAAGATCAGGATGAAGATCTCATGAAGAACACGTCAAGAACATGCATGAACCTTAGTCTTTAATCCATCTTCACGTGTATTCTCTGAGTCAACATGTTCTTGAATCTGGGATTTTGACAAGGGACCTCGGCATGCAATGCCGAGGTGCTTGGTAGTCGAGGGCTCCAGGCAGATGAAGTCCGACATGCAATACCAGGGTCTTGAAGCCGAGGTTCACGTCCAACACTTAGTCATTTTCAGCTTTGCTTCTCCAGCATGCATGCCTCGATCTTGATGCACCGAGGATTTAGCACGAGTTCTAGTCCAAAGAGGTTCAGGGGATGAGCCTCGGCCTAAGCAATGTCGAGGTAATGATGCCAAGGCTTGCAGAAACACTTAGCGCGTATCGCAACTCCTTGGGCTTGACTGATCAACTAGTCTTCCGGTTGTAATAACTTTCAGCACACGACTCCAATTGTTTTGAAACCAATTCCACGATCAATATTACTCATTCAGCTCAAATTTTGGTGTAGTAACCTGATAGTAGGAATTTTTCAATCCTTGATCAATTCCTCAACTACTCATGTCATTGTAGCACTTGAGGTATCAATCCAAATGGAGAGATTCTAGACACTAGAACTATGAGGATCAATTCTTAATCCAAGTCTAATAAGCAGATGAGTTGGTAACCAAGATTATCTAAAAGCATATAACAAAACAAGCAAGAACAAACAGTAATTAAGAATTAAACAAGCAAGAGAAACTAAACAAACACTCAAATTCAAATAAAAAGAAAGCTAAACCTCTAGATGTGATCATTGATTAGGGTGCTTTAAATGTGAATTCATGATGCTAAGCAAACAATGCAACACTTGCAAATCTTTAGTCTAGACTTCCAATTCAGATTAATTCATTCTCATGACAGAAATCCCTTTGTTAATTACCAATTCAAGACTAATTCCCATTAGTGAATAAGCAATTAACAAGCATAAGGTTCCAAGTCTAACATGACCAGACAGCCTCTTTGTGCATCAAAATAAGAGCTAAGAAAGACTGAATCTTATACAGAAAGATAAAGCAAGCATCACATGATCTCAAATTCCAATTAACTTAGAACTCTAATCTAGATTAATCCTCTCATGAAGGCACTAACCTCTACACTAATCCATTTTCAAACCAAATCATCATTTGTGAAATATGAATCAATGAGCATTAAGAAACAGTTCTAATATGCCATTCATGCATTTAACAATCATTCCCATGATGAAAAAGGCATAAACCCTTAAGTTAGCTCATTCAGGCATTTCATCAAACACTTTTGGTGCATGAAATGCCTATGAACCCAGATTTCACTTTCCCAAGGAAATCTGGCATTAGGAGCAACTAACTAAGGAAATGGAATGAGAATCTAAACCCTAAACATCACCAATCAAACATCTAAGCACCCTAATCTACACACCTAGAAGTTTAAAAGATGACTACTCACTAATCATGAAGAACACATCTAATCTTTTGCAAGAGATGATGTTAATCATGATTAGAAGTAGAAATGAGATGATGAGATGATAAGAAACAGACTTGGAATGATCAAATCCCTTCAGATATCTCTTAATCAAAAACGTTTTTACACTCAAAAGGAAAGAAAACTAGAGAGAAACTAAGAGAGAAGATGATATCCCGGGGTTTTTCTCCCAAAAAAACTATATATACCTAGTGCTAATGGACCGGGTCAGCCCAGGACAAACTGGGTACTGACCCGGCTCAGTTGGGTCAAGTGCAAATCCTGCGGGTCAGTCCAGTATGTCCCAGGTCGCACACCTAAGTCGCAGTAGATGAAGACTTGTCTTGTGAAGCCTGAATCGCCTTGTCTTAGCCGCACGCCTAAGTAGGAGTGTTTTGCGAGTGTTGCTGCGGCTTGGTCTCCTTCCTCTCCAACTCGCAGGTCTAAGGCGGTTTCTGGGGAATGTACAAACTGTGCGGGTTGGTCTCTATTGCACCTAGGTCGCAGGCTCAAGTCGGAGTGATTTGCGAGTGATCGTGCGGCATAGTTCCAGGCGCGGCTAACTCGCATGCCTAAGTCGCACGATTGTGGACTTAGCATTTCTCTTGCTCTTGAGCTTCAGACCTCTTCCAGTGATAGTTTACCCGCACATATCAACTCGCAGCATCAGCATTCAGGCGTTCATCTTCAGGCCTGCGGGTTAACCAAGTCGCAAGACCATCTCGCAGCATCCAGAGCAGCTTAGACCACTTCGCATTCCGGAGAGTCTAACTCCTATGAGACTTGTCCGAATTGAATGATTTTGGTTGCAGAAGACAGAGGACTCATTTATCTCCAACTTTGGTGAAGGAAGCTTCGGTGCTTGGGAAGTGTAAGACTTCCTGGAGGGCACATCTTTGCAGTGCATGTACACGACCAGAGAGAGGCGTCTAGACATGTGTCCATTCCGGAGACCGTATCTTTCTGCTCATAGATCCGAATTGAATGCTCTTGGACGTTCTGGAAAGAAGACTCAAATGTCTCTGGTTCTCATGAAGGACCCGGAAACTAAATCGGCCTGGAAGTGCACCGTCCTTCGCATCCTTTAGAACTGATCTGCTCGGTCCGGAATACCTGCGAGACTGGGGTTCCTTCCGACAAGCTTATCTCTCTGCTCACGCGTCCGAATTCCACGATTCTACTTTCTAAGAGACCGTGATGCAATGCTCTCCAACTTCTGTGAAGCACCCGCCGTCTGAATCGGACCGGAAGGCTCCCCGGACAGGCGATCATTCAGGGGTATCGGATTGCTCCGGAATGAGTGCGAGACCTGTTCGTCTTCCGATTACCATATCTTTCAGTTCCGTGGTCCAAATGCCTTGATTCCAACTGTTATGAACTCTTGACTCAGTTATCGCCAACTGTTATGAAGACTCCGACAGCTGAATCTGCCGGCAAGAGCTTCCGGTGACGCGATTTCGGAAATGTATCTGCACCCGAGAATTTTGGCCGAGAGACTTGACCGCGGTACGTGTTTTTGGCCGAGAAAGCTACCCGCGGGAAGGATTTTGGCCGAGAATCTTCGGCCATCAGTATATCATTTTGCCGAGAAACCCAAAATTGCTCCTTTTCACCATTTTTGATCATTTCAACTCCATTTCTTCATCTGAATCACATCCTCCACTCCAAATAAACTCCAAAAGCACCTGTTTAACACTCCAAAACATGCAAAACTCTCTTGGCCCTAATGCAATCTCCTAAGTCCTAAAACAATGCTTAAACACCTAAAATGCATGCAAATGTGACATGATTTGGACTAGAATATGTACATTAAATGATGCAATTTATGAATATATCAACTCCCCTACACTTATCCTTTGCTTGTCCTCAAGCAAAAAGAACAAATGAGAGAGAGAGGTTGAATGCATTGGGAGTTCATATTTCCTCTTGGGCTTCTTTTCTTTTCTTTTCATTTAGAGGCTAGACTTTTTCTTTTCAAAACACTAGAGCTCACTTTCTTTGACTCAAAACTGAAGCTCTGTAGACTGATTCGAGCTGGAAAGGTATCGTCCACGTAATCTTTGAAACCCATCGGATCGGCTCTTTAAATGCATGCGAGCCAGGTGTGTCTCCTGGTGGCGATATCTCTCCACTCACTGCTCCGAATTCTGTGATTCTAACTGTTCTGGGATCTTGACTTGATTACCTCCAACTATGATGAAGACCTAGTTAACTGATTCGGACCAGAAGATTACCCGGAATTGAAATCTTTGATGCGCGCGGGTGAAAATGGGTTTTATCCAAGAAATGCTTCCCGCGGTAAGGAAAATATCCTAGAAATGTGTACCGCGTTAAGTTTTTTAGCCGATAAAACTTTCCCGTCTCGGCATAAAACTTCACCCGATGGTATTTTTACCCGGTAATGATTTTTAGCCGATAAAGACCACCCGATAGCATTTTGAGCCGATATTCTGATCCAGCCGGTACGAGTTTTCGCCGATAAATTCAGCCAAGTAGTTTTCACCATTTTTAAACCTCTTCTTCACCATTTCAACTCCTGATCGCACCTCTTGAGCTCCAAATAGCCTCCAAAGCACCTGATAAAGACTCCAAACCATGCAAAACTCTTTGGGACCTAATGCAAACCCTAGAGCCTAATCTGACGCCTAATGACCTAAAATGAATGAGAAAACACATGATTTGGACTCTAAAATGAATCTTTAATGATGCAAAATATAGACATATCAACTCCCCCACACTTGTTTTTTGCTTGTCCTCAAGAAAAAAGAGCAAATGAGAGAAAGAGGTTGGATGCAACGGGAGTTCATATTTCCTTTTAGAGAGAAGTGATCACAATGAGAGTTCAAGTTCATGCTCAATTATGCAATGCAAAGCCATACTCAGATATATTTCAAGTCAATAAGGAATCTCCACAAGTTCTCCTCTCTCCCAACTCTTTCACATTCATTAAGCTTTTATAAGGTGAATCGAATGATGCAATGTTTAAACAAGCCGGTGATATATTCATAATTTGTCATGTTTAGGATTGCATTTTTTGTCCAAATATTGAGTCTCATGCATACATATAGCTAGTTTTGTTAGAGTTTGTCTTAGGTTCTAGCTTTGTTTAGGATTCGCATTAGGTCCTAGAGTGTCCTACATTTTTGGAGTGTTCTCAGGTCATTTGGAGGCTTTTGGGAGCAACTTGGAGCTGGGATTGTGGAGGAACCCTCACCTGTGTGCAACAACTCGGACAGATGGTTTAGCGCAGACGAAGCCCTCACTTTGATCGCGTGGGACGAAGGACTTCCAATGCGATTCACCTTTCAGAGTCTTCATCAAGAATAAAGAGGATCGAGTCTAGTTTCCAGAACACTTGAGATAGTCTCATTTGGAGTTGTGAGCTGAAAGTTACTGCGATCGGACGCAGTGCATGTCTCGGAGCTGATAAAAGACCAAAGCAACGCGCGTCAAAGAACTGGCGGAACGGAGCCTTTACCGACGTCACCTGAGCTTGAGCCCTTCACCAAAGTTGCATACGTCTGAGTCTTATGTCCACTGAAACTAGAATCACACCATTTGGACCAGTATCCTGGAAGTTACTCTTCTATGAATGTGAAGTGGTCCGAGGAGCCCTGAATGTTGCGAGATAGTCTTGCGACTTGGTTAACTCGCAACGCCTGAAGATGAATGCCTGGAGGTCGAGCTGCGAGTTGAGAAGTGCGAGTAAGATATCACTGGATAAGGTGTGAGGCTTCCTAGCAAGAAAAATGCTAAGTCCACAACCGTGCGACTTAGGCATGCGAGTTGGCCGCCCTTGGAACTAAACCGCACGAAGACTCGCAATCTACACCGACTTGAGCCTGCTACCTGGGAGTAATGGAGACCAAGCCGCACACATCTTTGAAGGCCCCTGCTACATGGTCATGCGAGTTAAGGAGTAATGGAGACCAGGCCGCAGACAGATTCGCAAATCACACCGAGAAGGTAATGCGGCTTAGTTTACAAGAGATTTACCTCGTCCAAGCTTCTTCCTCTGGTTGTGTGACTTGGGCATGTGGCCTGGGACTAAGGGATGACCAAGTCGCACACATACCTTCCCCAGATTTCGCCTTGGTCATGCGAGTTGAAGAAGAAGAGGATTGAGCGGCACAAAGACTCGCAAAACACATCTAGATGGGCGTGCGGCTAAGACTAAGGGATTTAAGTCTCACAAGACTGTTTCTTCACCTGTGCGACTTGGGCATGCGACTTGGGAGACTCTTGACCAACTCGCACATTCGTCACTTTATCCATTAAAGCCAGGTCAGGACCCGGTTTGTTCTGGGCTGGCCTGGTTCGTTTTTAGAGACATATAAATAGTTTTAGGGGTTTTTCCCAAAACTTAAGCTTTATTCCTTGTGTCTCTTGCCTCTTTTGTGAAAAGACTCCACTTAAGAAGAGAAATATCGATTTTTAAGGGTTTAATCAAGAGAGTTTGAGGGATCTTTGTGTTTAAAGCTGCAAATCCTTCATTATCCATCTTCTCCATCTCCATTTCTCATCATTAATCATGCCAATCTTCTCAACTTGCAAAGGTTTAAGAGAGATTAGTATGATTAGTGAGTAGTCACCTTAATGAGATTCTAGATGTGTAGGTTAGGGTGCTAAAGTGTTAGATTAGGAGTGCTTAAGGCTAGATTCATTGATTCATCTCTCTAAACAGCTGTTCTCTAGGCTAGATCCTTGCACATAACTTGAGATTTAGATTCTGGGAATTTCATGCACCAAAAGTGTTTGATGAAATTCCTGAAAGAGC
Source organism: Eutrema salsugineum (assembly GCF_000478725.1). NCBI lineage: Eukaryota > Viridiplantae > Streptophyta > Magnoliopsida > Brassicales > Brassicaceae > Eutrema > Eutrema salsugineum. The sequence goes on from NW_006256686.1 coordinate 14,274,816, forward strand.
TGTATTAGAGGTTTAAGCATTTGCTGCATGATGATGTATTGTTATTTGCTTGAATGATCTTTTAGAACTGTTTATTAATGCTCACTGATTCATATTTCACAAATGATGATTTGGTTTGAAAATGGATTAGTGTAGGGGTTAATACCTTCATGAGAGGATAAATCTAGATTAGAGTTTTTAATCATTTGAATCATGTCTCATCATTGTCATTAGCATTCCCTGTTTAGCACCAAAGCACCCTAGCCAACTATCATGTCTAGAATCTCATGCCTCCATCATTTCATATTCACATCACTTGTCATTTGCTTAGTTCTTGTTTGATCACTTCTTTAGTCATTAATCTTGTTTTAAGTTTTTAGTTGTCATTAATCAATCAAACCTCACATGTTTACTTGAATTGAGAAACTGATCGCATAGCTTAGTGTCTATCACCACATTCTTGGATTGACAACCTCTTTTATGCTACTTTGACAAGGGGATTGATAGCCCTGAGACCCATAAAGTCTTATCTATCAGCCGGCTTGGCTAGGGAGAGGCTATGAGATTAAAATGATCTCATCAGTGTTGATGTGATCTTCCCAAAGATCGGCACAAAGAGGCTTGAGAGAGAGATAGAATAGAAACAGAAGGTGCGGAATATCCTCTGTTCTGAGAGAGAAATCGATAAAGATGTTGCTAAGCAACGAATCGATCACAAAAGAGATAAGAGAGGATAAAGATGTTGCACAAAGCAACGAGTCACTCTCTGAGATAGATGAGAAATAATAAAGATGTTGCACAAGATAACGAATCACTCTCAAAAGACAAAGAGAAGTTTCTTCAAGTTGGCGCCGTTGCCAAATTGTGGAATGTTTAGCATTAAGCTCTGATCTGTTCTTGAGATCAAGTACTTATTTTTTGTTTTTACTGATTACTTTCAAGTTCTGTTTGTGATTTCAGGTGCATGAACACCAGGTCCAGATCAAGAAGTTGTGGTCCACCTTTCCCTCTCAACGACAACATTAATCTTTTGGTACCAAGGAGGAGAAGGGACAGGCCTGGAAGACAGATTGATCAGACTGATATGGAAGATCAAAGAGAGCATGTGGTTGACATAGAACAACCGGTTCAGGAGCAACAGGATCAGGGTAATGGAGCTGGTAATGCAGCTGGTAATGGAGTTGGTCAAGGGTTACATCAGGGTAATGTTCATCAGGAACAGGTGCATCAACAGCAAGCTTATGTCCACCAGGGACAAGCTCCAGCTCATCAGCAGAGGCATCAGGCCAATGTACAGCAAAGACAACAGGTGCACCACCAACATCATCCCTTCCATCACCAGCAGAGGAGATATGAGCAGCCACAGGTCTATGTTGGAGAGAATGACAGGGCAAATGCTCATCAGTATGGAGCTGGAATTCAGGCACCACCGGTGCAAAACAACAACTTTGAAGTGAAGGCATCCTTGTTGAATATGGTCCAGAACTCAAAGTTCCATGGATTAGCAATGGAAGATCCCTTGGAACACTTGGATCAATTTGATAAAGGGTGTGACCTGACAAAGATAAATGGAGTTTCTGAAGACAGTTTCAAGCTAAGATTATTCCCCTTCAGTCTTGGTGACAAAGCTCACCAATGGGAGAAGAATCTTCCAAGAGGCTCCATTCAAACCTGGGAGCAATGCAAGCAAGCCTTCCTATCTAAGTTCTTCTCCACCTCCAGAACTGCAAAACTGAGAAACCAAATCTCTAGCTTCACTTAGCACAGCAATGAGAGTTTTGGTGAAGCATATGAGAGATTCAGGAGCTACACCAACCAATGCCCACATCATGGGTTTAGTGAGGCTTCTCTTCTCAGCACACTTTATAGAGGAGCTCTTCCCAAGATTAGAAACCAGCTGGATACTGCTTCCAATGGGAACTTTCTGGGTAAGGAGATTCATGCTGCTTTAGAGCTAGTGGAGAACTTAGCAATGAGCAATGACACTTATGGAGAAGACTATGACATATCAAATAGATCTGAAGGTTCAAGCTCAGAACAGAGGCTCACTAGAGAAGTTAAGGAGTTGAGGAGTGAATTGGACAAGTTGAAATTCACCACTCAAAAGCTAATGCACTTTGTAGGAGAGTATGAGGAACCTTCTCAGATCTTTAAGAACATAAGTGAAGAAGGTCTAACCCAGGAGGAGCTTAACTACATTGGGAATCAGAGGTTCCAAAGATATCAGTATGGCAATGCAAATCAGAACCTCTCTTACAGGAATCCCAATGTAGCTAACCCACAAGACCAGGTCTATCCCAATTCTCAAGCTCCAAAGAACTTTGTTCCCAATAACAACTTTCAAGGATCATTTCAACCCAAGAATCAGTTTGCTCAGAATCAGGGTTTTGGTCAGCAACAGCAACCATTTCAGGGTACTGGTTTCAGTTCACAGCAACAGCAAAAAGCACCACCAGGGTTTGGTCCACCACAGTTCCAGCAACAAGCACCGGTTCAACACCAATTTCAGCCACCAACGGTTCAGCAGCAGCCACAGATGGGATTAGATATGGTTGGGATTCTGCAACAACTGCTTCAGGGTCAACAAATATTTGCAAGCCAGAATGCAGCCATGCAGCACGAAATCAAGGAATTGAAGCAAAACCAGGCCTCAAGCTCAAGGAACCAAGGCCACTTACCTGGAAAACCTGAACCCAACCCCAAGGAATATGCTAAGGCCATTACACTGAGGAGTGGAAAGGAGTTACCTGGTATTGAGAACAACTATGTGATCATTGAGGGCAATGATCAAACTGAGGGGGAGGCAGCCTTAAAAGATGATCAAGTTGCTGAGAAATCAAGGAAAGAAAAGGGTAAAGAGGTAGCAAAGGAACCTGAACCAGAAAAGATATATGTGCCACCACCTCCATACCAACCCAAGCTCCCATTTCCAGGGAGATTTAAGAAGCAACTTGTAGACAAGGCAAGAGCTGTATTTGAGAAGGCACTCAATGAGACACCACTCACAATGCCTCTCATTGATGCATTTCTAATGATGCCAAAGATGGGTAAGTTTTTGAAGGATGCCATTCTGAACAAGACTAAAGAACTTCAAGGCATGGTGGTACTAAGTCATAAATGCAGTGCTATCATTCAGAAGAAGTCAATTCCAAGAAAGTTGACTGATCCAGGGAGTTTCACACTCCCTTGTGCCATTGGACCTCTGTTATTTTCTGCATGTCTTTGTGATCTAGAAGCATCAGTCAGCTTGATGCCATTCTCCATAGCAAAGAAGCTGGGCTTTAGAGTCTTCAAACCAGCAAGGATCTCTCTTATCCTTGCAGATAGATCAGTTAGATTGCCTGTTGGTATGTTGGAAGATCTACCTGTCAAGATAGGTGGTTTTGAGGTTCCAACTGATTTTTTTTGTGCTGGAAATGGATGAGGAACCAGTTGATCCTCTTATCTTGGGCAGGCCATTCCTGGCCACAGCAGGAGCTATTATTGACGTGAGAGGTGGGATAATAGAGCTTCAACTTGGGTCTGAGAAGCTCAAGTTTGATGTGAATAAGATGATGAAGAAACCCACCATTGAAGGTCAGTGCTTCTATGTGGAGACAATGGATCAGTTGGCTGATGAGTTGCTTGAGGAACTGAACACTGAGGACCCTCTTCAAGCTACTCTAACCCAAGAAAAAGGAGACGATGGGCTTTTAGCAGAAGAAAGTGAGGGGTACAAGCTGTATTTGGACAATGCTAGAGAACTTGGTCCTGAGACAAGGTTTTTGGAACTGGAACAAAGTGGCTCTAAGGTCTTGGCTATCAAAGGATTAGACACCAGCCAATGCAGATTGGAAAAGGATTGGAATGAGGCTGATGCAGCACCTGTTGAGCTCAAGCCTCTACCAACAGGGCTCAGGTATGCTTTCTTGGGCTTAAACTCCACATATCCAGTGATCATCAATGATAGCTTATTAGAGCATCAAGAGAGTGCATTGCTTAGTGAGATAAGAAAATTCAGGAGAGCCATAGGATACTCTTTGGCTGATATTAGAGGGATCTCTTCTGACATTTGCACCCACAGGATACACCTAGAGGACCAATCTATGTCCTCTATTGAGCATCGACGACGTCTTAACCCAAACCTTAAGGAGGTGGTTAAGAAAGAGATACTGAAGCTTCTTGAGGCAGGGATAATTTACCCAATCTCTGACTCAAGGTGGGTATCTCCTGTACACGTTGTGCCCAAGAAAGGTGGGATCACAGTCGTTAAAAACAAGAAGGATGAGCTGATAGCTACTAGGACTATAACAGGACACAGAATGTGTATAGACTATAGAAAGCTCAATGCAGCCTCTAGGAAGGATTATTTTCCTTTGCCTTTCATTGATCAGATGCTAGAGAGGCTTGCAAACCACCCCTTCTTTTGTTTTCTTGATGGGTACTCGGGTTTCTTTCAAATCCCCATAGATCCCCGAGATCAAGAGAAAACAATATTTACATGCCCTTATGGCACATTTGCATACAGGCGCATGCCTTTTGGTCTTTGTAACGCCCCTGCCACATTTCAACTTTGCATGATGCATATATTCTCTGGCATAATTGAAGAGAAGGTGGAGGTGTTCATGGATGATTTTAGTGTCTATGGCTCCTCCTTCTCGGATTGTCTCTCTAATTTGTCACAGGTCTTGGAGAGATGTGAGCAGCATAACTTGGTGTTGAATTGGGAGAAATGCCACTTCATGGTGCAGGAAGGAATTGTACTTGGGCATAAGATATCTGAGAAGGGCATAGAGGTTGATAGAGCAAAGGTGGAAGTGATGGTGAATATGCAAACTCCCACTTCAGTCAAATGGATAAGGAGTTTCCTTGCGCATGCAAGGTTTTACAGAAGATTCATAAAAGATTTTTCAAGAATAGCCAGACCCTTGACAAGGCTGTTGTGTAAAGAAGTTGATTTCATCTTTGATGCTGAGTGTGAAGAGGCCTTCAAGATGATCAAGGATGCATTAGCCAAGCCCCAGACTGGTCCCTTCCTTTTCAGGTTATGACAGATGCATCTGATTTTGCAGTTGGAGCAGTACTTGGCCAAAGGAAGGATAAGAAGCTTCATGTCATCTACTATGCTAGTAGAACCCTTGATTCTGCCCAAGAGAAGTATGCTACCACAGAGAAGGAAATGTTGGCAATAATCTTTGCCTTTGATAAATTCAGAAGCTACCTGGTGGGTTCAAAAGTCATTGTATATACTGATCATGCAGCCATCAGGTATCTGATGACCAAGAAAAATGCTAAGCCAAAACTATTGAGATGGGTCCTTCTACTTCAGGGGTTTGATATGGAAGTACAAGATAAAAAGGGTATAGAGAATGGAGCTGCAGACCATCTCTCTAGGTTGAGAGTAGACTCTGAAGTCCCTCTTAATGACAGTCTTCCTGAGGAATCATTGATGGTGCTCAACTCTTATTTGGAGTTTGAAGAAGTGGATAGCATCCAAGAGAAGAGGATGTCCTGGTTTGCTGATATTGTGAACTTTCTTGCTTGTGGAGTGGAACCACCTGAACTTGATGCTTACCACAGAAAGAAGTTCTTCAGAGATGTCCAAAGATACCATTGGGATGAGCCCTACTTGTATGTCTTGAACAAAGATCAGCTGTATAGAAGGTGTCTTGCTGAGGAGGAGATGCAACCTATGTTGCAAGAGTGTCATGGTTCAGCTTTTGGGGGTCACATGGGAGCATTCAAGACTGTGGCCAAGGTTCTTCAGAGTGGGTTTTGGTGGCCCACAATGTTCAAAGATGCTCAGCTAGTTGTTTCATCATGTGATGCCTGTCAGAGGCATAGGAACATTTCAAAGAGGCGTGAGATGCCTCAAAACCCAATACTAGAGGTTGAGATCTTTGATTGCTGGGGAGTTGACTTTATGGGGCCTTTCATTTCATCTTATGGTAATCAGTACATACTAGTTGCTGTGGACTATGTGTCCAAGTGGGTTGAGGCTATTGCTTCCCCTACCAATGATTCCAAGGTAGTAGTGAAGTTGTTCAAGAACATTATCTTCCCAAGATTTGGAGTACCCAGGGTTGTTATTTCTGATGGAGGATCTCATTCTGTGAACAAGACTTTGGAAGGATTGCTGAGAAAGCATGGAGTGAAACACAAGGTAGCTACTCCTTATCATCATCAAACTAGTGGCCAGGTTGAAGTGTCTAATAGACAAATTAAGGCCATTCTTGAGAGGACTGTTAGCTCAAGCAGAAAAGATTGGAGCAAAAGGCTAGATGATACACTGTGGGCTTATAGAACTGCCTTTAAAACTCCAATTGGGACATCACCTTTCAATCTGCTATATGGGAAGAGCTGCCACCTTCCTGTTGAGCTGGAGTACAAGGCTTTGTGGGCTGTGAAGTTGCTGAACTTTGATATCAAGACAGCTCAAGAGAAAAGGGTCATTCAACTCCATGAACTTGAAGAGATCAGGCTGGAGGCTTTTGAGAGCTCCAAGATTTATAAAGAAAAGACCAAGGCTCTGCATGACCAAAAGATTCTGAAAAGGGAGTTCAAGGAAAGTGATCTGGTGTTGCTGTTCAACTCTAGGCTTAAGTTGTTTCCTGGAAAACTTAAGTCTAGATGGTCTGGTCCCTTTAAGGTTCTTGAGGTCAGGCCATATAGAGCTGTGGTGTTAGAAGGCAAGAATGGTCAAGAGTTTGTGGTAAATAGCTAAAGAATCAAGCAGTACCTGGTCTCAGAAAGGAAGGAGGAAGCTACATCAGTTCCCCTTCTTGATCCACCACCAGCTTGTTAAACAGGTTTCCAAAGTCAAACTTAGAGATTTTAAACAAAGTGCTCTTGGGAGACACCCCAAGCTTATCCTTGTACATAGTTCTTTTTCTTTTCTTTCTTTTATGTTTTAGAACTTTTTGATGGGTTTTGTGAGTTGGTATCAGGTTCTAGGTGATTTTTGGAGGCCATGTCTAAGGGAAAAATGAAATGGAACATGTGAGAAGGCTGGGAGAAGTGTTTAAGGCCTGACAACTTTGTGGACGCCTGAGTGCTACCTGGGAGTGCGGCTCAGTCAATCCATGGACCAACTCGCATGCAAGCTCGCAATTCAGTCCGAGTTGGGTCTGCGGGTTGATTCACCTGGCACCAAGAGAATTGAGCAAGAAACGACTAAGTGCAAAAACGTGCGGGTTGAGTCTGTGATAACACCGTATTTTGACCACTTTTATGGATCGTTTTGAAACACTTCTTCTATGTTTTTAATTGCTTTTAAGTACTTTTATTATGTTTTTCTAGTATTTGTAGTTCCAAGACTCTTTTCAGGTAACTTAGGGAAAAGCTTAACAAAATGGATAGAAAACCAGACTTCAGCTCAGAGTCAAACCGTCAGAAGTTCACCCCTGATTGAAGGCCTTCTCACCGTCCGATCCAGCTCAAATTTGGAGACCTTAAATATGGAAGTATCAGCTTTCCAGTGCACTTTACAGCTTGGCAATCCAACGGTTCAATCAAAAGATACGCGAAGAGCAAGATGTCCCGTAAACCAGCCGACAAGCACTTCCACCCGCGGCCAACAAGCAATTTCCCGCGGTCAGGAGCATTCCGACCGCGGCAAACCACTCATTCCCCGCGGTCAGAGCACTCCCGACCGCGGCCATCAACCTCCGAGCCCAAAAAGCCCATTTCTGAAGCCCACATTTGGAGAAACCCTAAGTGACGTCCAGAGAGGTCTTGAGCACTATAAGTACATGTCTTAGGAACCCTAGATATCGTGTAACCGAATACCATCTATCATTACTTCATATTTTTATTGTTTTTGCTTTAGCTTTTAGGGAGAGAGAGATTTGTTCTCTTGAACCCTTGTTCTTTCTTTTTCAATTCGATTTCTATTCTACATCTTAATACTATGACTTTGATTTCGTTCATTATGTCTGAGTAGTTTTATTGTTGGGATTAAGGGATTTTCGATGGGGATTTATATGTTCGATGAGGATTCCATGAGCTTTTGAGCCGAATCTTAGAACTTTTTCTTCTGAATTTGTTTTTACTGCATGAGGGTAGCGTCATGAACTACAATCTGATCCAGATGCTTGGTGACACGAAAGTATTCATCAGGTATCAGATCTAGTTTGGGAGAGCAAAACAAACATAGGAGTGGAAACCTACCTATGGGCGATTTGTGAATTAGGACGAGTCTTAAACATAATGCATCTCTTCTCTTCCAGGGCCAGAGTGGAAACCTACTGGTCAGGGTTGAGAGAGATAGTTGTCTATGATCACGACAGTGGCGTATTCATACGTCCGTGATTCCAGTTCGAAAAGTTTAAGCTAAGATCTTATAAAATTTACTCTCTAGCAATGTTTTGAATCGTTCGTACCCCTGAGAAAACTTCCCCGAACCCCAACGCTTTCTTCTCCATTGATTTACACCGATTTTCTTTAAAGATTTAGTTCAATATTGCCTTTCCTTTTTAGTTCATTTTCATTTAAGCATTAGAATATCCGTTTTTTTATCATTTTTAGTCATTTTCATTAAGTTTAGTTATTACGTCATTTAATTTCCGTATTCTCTTTTAATATTTCGTTTTTAGATTTTAAACACACTACCAAACCCCTACAAAACCGTTTTTGTTCTAGACTTCCTTACTTTAACTTATTTCAAAGGCTTTTTGCAGGAAAAGATCCTCCTTCCTTGTGGATTCGATCCCTAAGTACTACAATCGATCAGCTGTCCACTTGCGGCTATTGATTTCAATTAGGGTAAAACTTGACACCCACACTCACCACCACATCAGTCTGCTAGCTGGATGCTCGTGAGACCAAGGCGCACCAGCATTCGCAATGCACACCGAGCTGGATCTTCGAGCTGATGCACAAGGGACCAGGCCGCACACAAGAGAAAAATCCTGCGAGTTGGGCGTGCGGCTCAGCTAAGAGGAGACTAACCCGCATGAGCATCCGCAATTCACACCGGCCTGGGCGTGCGAGAAGAACCAAGAGGACCAAGTCACACATCGGGAGAAGGAACCCGAAGTGTCTAAGTGTAGAATCCTGCGAGGTAGGTGTGCGGCTCAGCTAAGAGGAGACTAACCCGCATGAGCATCCGCAATTCACACCGACTTGGTGCTCCGACATAGCCTAAAGGCCGGCCAAGCCGCACCAGAAGAACACAAGCCAAGAAGCCTAAGTGTTGAGACCTGTGGGTTAGTCATGCGGTTCAGCACAAGAGGAGACCAAGCCGCACTGACACTCGCAAATCACAACGAGTTGGTCGTGCTAGCTGGTGTCCAAGAGCCCATGCCGCATTAAAAAAAAAAAAGAAGGAAAATGAGGCGCCTAAGTGTTAAAACCATGCGGTTTGGTCGTGCCGCTCGGCTTGACATGTTCCCAGGCCGCACACGAATCAAAGGATCCAGAAATGTCTAAGTGTCCAGGCCTGCGACACGGTCATGCGGCCTGACTCAAGAAGGGACCAAGGCGCACACACGTTCGCAATTCACACCGGCTTGGTCGTGCGGCTGAGCTGAAGGAATGGCCAGGTCGCAGCATGGAAGAAGGGACTAAGCCGTACAGAAGAGGATTTAGTGCGACTTAGGCATGCGGGACAGAAAGAAGAAGGACCGAGTCGCACAAAAATCCATCTTACACCGAGTTGGTCGTGCGGCTCAGTCAAAGCGGTTCCAGGTCGCACAAGGAGAGAAAGGAGGCCGGTCAACGAGAAAAAGACAGCTCAAAGCCTTGACTGGTCAAAATAGATCTATTGACCACCAGTCCAAAGGCTTGACCTTGTCCCACACTCTCTTTTCCTCACCAAAACCACGAGTTTGCTCCTTTTCTCTCATTTCTCTCCATTGTTTTCATCATAACTCTCTCATTTCTTCACCAAATTCGTTGATTAAAAGTGCTCTGAGCTCGTTTTTGAGTTGTTAACATCATCCTGATTGCATTTCGAACTCGTTGCATAATAATCCCAAGGTATTCACTCTGTTAAAATTCATCTTTTTTCATGTTCTTCAATGGTGATTTTTGAACTTCAAGGTGTGGAATCGATTTTGATAGGTTGTTTTAGACCTTGGGATTATTTTTATAAATGCTAGGGTGCTAGATAGTCATGGTTCTTGAGTTCTGAAAATTGTTGCAAGTTAATTCATTAAAAGAATCGATTTTTGTTGGAAAAAAATGAACTTGTTTCTTGCTGAGTCCTGGCTTTGCACTCTTGTTTTTGCATTGCTATGAACTTGTTGGATTGATGCTTGGCTTGAGAAACTTGTTCATGTGCTTTGAAATCGATTCTTGCAAAAAATTTCTTCAAAACTTTTGAGAATTTTGTGAACCTTGATCTTGTGCTAATCTTGTTTTTGAGAAATTTATTGGCAGATGACTGAAAGAACCAACTCTCTAGCCAAGAAGAAGGGCATTGCATCCAAAGACAAGGGTTTGGTCTCAGGGTCTTCACATCCAAAAGGAAAAGGCCAAGTCACCAAGAAAGTCACAAAGCAAGGGAAAGGTGCTCAAGCTCCAAAAAGAACAAGGCATGAAGAGAAAGCATTGGTGGTTGCTTCTGTTTCCAAGAAGAAAGGGAAACAGTTAGCTGTGGTATCTGATGATGAACAGACTGAGAGTAGCTCAAGCAGCTCAGCTGGTGGTTCGCAAGGCACCATTGAAGAGGCATCAAAGAGGATCAAGAAAACTGAAACAGAAACACCTGATTATCTGGCTAAGTTTCAACAGATGGAGATCGAGCAAGGGATGTTCCCTGATGTGGACTTTCTGAAGAAGATTGGCATCTATGAAGATGTCAAAACTTTGCTTGGGAACATTCTTCAAGGGGATGGGCTTGGACACATGGAGTTTACTGTTAAAGGAAAGGACTATAAAGTGTCATTCAGGGAATTGAATGAGATTTTTGGGTTTTCTACACCTAGAAATGTTCCTCTCTCCAACCAGGTCAATCTCAGAAAAGAAGATGTTCATGCTCTATGGAGATCAATTGCTTCTGGGAAGTACACAGCTGGAGCAGCTAAGTCCTCTTGGATAAGGAATCCAGTGCTGAGATATGTACACAAGATTCTCTCTCACAGCTTCTACTTCAAAATTGATGTTGGAAGAGTTCAGAAAGGTGATCCGATGCTCCTTGGTGTGGGCTGAAACTGTTGATGCCAACTCATGAAAATAGGGAGCCCTGTGAAGGATATGCTTACACACCTTGCCTTGCCTCTCAATTAGCAAGGTCTTTGATGTTCTACAAAAAGTGCATTTGGGGTTCAACAAAGAAGGATGCAAAGCTGACCCATGGATGGGTTGTAACAAAGATCTTGAAGGCAAAGGGGTACAGATTCAAGGAGAACAAGGCAAGGTTTGGCCTGACTAATGAAGCCCATTTGTGTAAGATTGGTTTCCTTCAAGGAAGAGTTGGAGCCAAGCTGGTTTACAACTTCAAGTCCTTCATTGATGAACCAGTCCAAACTCTCTTGCCCAATCCCTCCATCACCACAGTCCAAGTAAAGAGGAACATTCACTTCTTCTTGCTGAAGGAAGAGCTGTACAATGTCCAAACTGATCCACCAATCCTCAAGTACAAGAAAGCTTGCAGAGAAGAAGCCTCCAAGGAAAAGAAAGCAACCGCTGAAGATGCTACCACAAGTGCTGCTGGTGCTCAATATGCTGGTCTGCCTCCACCTCAAAAACGTTTTGGTGGAAACAGATATCACTTTGATGATTACAACTGGGAGGAGCCAGGCACTTCAGGGTTTAGAGCTCAACAAAAGATTGGTGTTCTCCAACAATGGTGCAAGTACCAAGACAAAACCATCCACAAGATGGCAAAGTGCATCAAGGAGATGAAGAAGAGGATCAAGAAGCTTGAAAACTCTTGCAAAGGTGGATCTCCAACACCGGTTTCACCAAGGAACAGAGAGGAAGTTGGAGAGAGTTCCATGAACTGCACGGCCCTGGTCACATATGGCACAGCATGGGTGGATCTTGACGAGGGTTCTGATGAGGCAAGCCATCACTCTTGGGAGACACCATCTGGTCACACTTTAAACCCCTCTTACTCATTGGGGTCAGACTTCCACAGCTCTTAGGTAACACTCCACACCTTGTACATATGCATGTAGATTTTCTTTTTCTCTTTGCATTTTACTTGTTTGCTTTGCTTTAACTCCTTTCTCATGCTTTTATAACACAAGGGACTGTGTTATTTAAGTGTGGGGGAGGAGTTTCATCTTTTACTAATCATGTTTTCTCTGTTCTTATTTTATACTTTAAGTCTTGAGTCACATTCTTGCATGCATTCATGTAATTTCATCGAAGTGCATATAAAAAACCAAAAAATTGATAAATCTGAAAAATTTTCACAAAAAAATGATCATGTAGTTGCATTCTCAATTTTAGGATTGAGTCTAGATTGCATATTCATGTAGGCTGCATCAATGCAAGGGAGTAATGATAGATTTTTCCTTGAGAGAATATCACTTTAAGAATTCGGTTCACTGCCCTAGTTTCTAGTTCTTTGCTGCATGTAAACAAGAAAGAAAACAAGACTGATCCATGCTTTGAACTTGTTGAGTGAATCAAGCTTTGATTAGTCCAGCCTTATCTAAGTGAGAACCTTAATTTGACAATCTAATTATCATTGCTTGTGCATGTCATTGTGAACTCATGGGTACCCTTAAAATATTTGAGCTCTCTTATCCCTTTTACCACTCTTTGCTAGCTCAAATAGCTGTTCTCTCACTTTGAGACAGTTCCCTGCCTTTAACCAAACCTTCCTTGAAGCCTGAAACACTATAGTGAGAGATGTGAGGCCTTTTTCTGAATAGACTTGACAGAAAGTGTTGTGTTTGGGGCGACAAGAGTAGAGTCTCATGTAGATCTAGCTCAGCATCATGACTCTAGAGTAGGCTAGGAAAAGTTCTTGAGAAACACTGAGTGGAAAAGAGGAAGTTTGAGATGAAAACCAGGGGTTGGAAAAGAAAAGAAAGAGGTTTGGGGTCTGCTGTGTAAAGAAAGAAAAGCTCTTGTGTTTTGAAAAAAAAAGAAAGTCTAGCCTCTAAGTAAAAAGAAAAGAAAAGAAGCCAAAAGGCTCAAGTGTTTGAAAAGAAAAGAAAAGAGGCTAGAAAGTGTTATATGAGAAAGAGCTAAGTGGAATATTCAGACCCCAAAACCTGAGTTTAAAGTTGAAAAGATGAAGCCCCTGGTGAGAAGAAGAATGAGAGTGAAGTGAAGAGAGGGTTGATAAGGCAATGAATGTCTTGAGAGAGGAGTAGCTAGGATGTAATCTTCATGGGAGTAGAGTTAAGGTGAAAGACCAATTTGGGGCATTGGGTAGATGGGATTCTGCTCTTGCATGCACCAGTTGCCTTTTACCCTTAGCATTCTGTTAAAGTTTATTCCTTCTTGAGTGATCCCTCGAGCTGAATGGAAGCCAAAACATTAAATGAGATCATCTTTGTCTCATGACCCTGTCCCAAGACAAGTGAGTTCACATGATTTGCATAAGCATGATTCACATAAGTTTTAATGAATGTCAAAAGGTTGGAACTATGACTGTTTGTGAAAAACTTAAGCTTGAGCTTGATTCATTCATTGATAAGTATGCCTAAAGTTTTGTGAGTAATCTTGTTTGCAATGCATCTTAGAATTAGCAACTAGGACAGTGAGCCTTGAATTCTTTTAGTGATACACTCTCTCATTAAGGAATATGAACTCCCAATGCATCCAACCTCTTTCTCTCATTTGCTCTTTTTGCTTGAGGACAAGCAAAGGACAAGTGTGGGGGAGTTGATATATTCATAATTTGTCATGTTTAGGATTGCATTTTTTGTCCAAATATTGAGTCTTATGCATACATATAGCTAGTTTTGTTAGAGTTTGTCTTAGGTTCTAGCTTTGTTTAGGATTCGCATTAGGTCCTAGAGTGTCCTACATTTTTGGAGTGTTCTCAGGTCATTTGGAGGCTTTTGGGAGCAACTTGGAGCTGGGATCGTGGAGGAACCCTCAACTGTGTGCAACAACTCGGACAGATGGTTTAGCGCAGACAAAGCCCTCACTTTGATCGCGTGGAACGTTGGACTTGAAAATCGATTCACCTTTCGGAGTCTTCATCAAGAATCAAGAGAGTCGAGTCTAGTTTCCAGAACACTTGAGATCGTCTCATATGGAGTTGTGAGCTGAAAGTTACGGCGATCGGACACAGTGCATGTCTCGGAGCTGATAAAAGACCAAAGCAACGCGCGTCAAAGAACTGGCGGAACGGAGCCTTTACCGACGTTACCTGAGCTCAAGCCCTTCACCAAAGTTGAATACGTCGGAGTCTTCTGTCCACTGAAACTGGAATAACACCATTTAGACTAATATCCTGGAAGTTATTTTCCTATGAATGGGAAGTGGTCCGAGGAGCCCTGAATGCTGCGAGATAGTCTTGCGACTTGGTTAACTCGTAACGCCTGAAGATGAATGCCTGGAGGTCGAGCTGCGAGTTGAGAAGTGCGAGTAAGCTATCACTGGATAAGGTCTGAGGCTTCCTAGCAAGAAAAATGCTAAGTCCACAACTGTGCAACTTAGGCATGCGAGTTGGCCGCGCTTGGAACTAAACCGCACGAAGACTCGCAATCTACATGGACTTGAGCCTGCGACCTGGGAGTAATGGAGACCAAGCCGCACACATCTTTGAAGGCCCCTGATACATGGTCATGCGAGTTAAGGAGTAATGGAGACCAGGCCGCAGACGGATTCGCAAATCACACCGAGAAGGTAATGCGGCTTAGTTTACAAGAGTTTTACCTCGTCCAAGCTTCTTCCTCTGGTTGTGCGACTTGGGCATGCGGCCTGGGACTAAGGGATGACCAAGTCGCACACATACCTTCCCCAGAGTTTGCCTTGGTCATGCGAGTTGAAGAAGAAGAGGATTGAGCGGCACAAAGACTCGCAAAACACATCTAGATGGGCGTGCGGCTAAGACTAAGGGATTTAAGTCTCACAAGACTATTTCTTCACCTGTGCGACTTGGGCATGCGACCTGGGAGACTCTTGACCAACTCGCACATTCGTCACTTTATCCATTAAAGCCAGGTCAGGACCCGGTTTGTTCTGGGCTGACCCGTTTCGTTTTTAGAGACATATAAATAGTTTTTAGGGTTTTTTCCCAAAACTTAAGCTTTATTCCTTGTGTCTCTTGCCTCTTTTGTGAAAAGACTCCACTTAAGAAGAGAAATATCGATTTTTAAGGGTTTAATCAAGAGAGTTTGAGGGATCTTTGTGTTTAAAGCTGCAAATCCTTCATTATCCATCTTCTCCATCTCCATTTCTCATCATTAATCATGCCAATCTTTTCAACTTGCAAAGGTTTAAGAGAGATTAGTATGATTAGTGAGTAGTCACCTTAATGAGATTCTAGATGTGTAGGTTAGGGTGCTAAAGTGTTAGATTAGGAGTGCTTAGGGCTAGATTCATTGATTCATCTCTCTAAACAGCTGTTCTCTAGGCTAGATCCTTGCACATCACTTGAGATTTAGATTCTGGGATTTTCATGCACCAAAAGTGTTTGATGAAATTCCTGAAATAGCTGTATTAGAGGTTTAAGCATTTGCTGCATGATGATGTATTGTTATTTGCTTGAATGATCTTTTAGAACTGTTTATTAATGCTCACTGATTCATATTTCACAAATGATGATTTGGTTTGAAAATAGATTAGTGTAGGGGTTAATACCTTCATGAGAGGATTAATCTAGACTAGAGTTCTTAATCATTTGAATCATGTCTCATCATTGTCATTAGCATTCCCTGTTTAGCACCAAAGCACCCTAGCCAACTATCATGTCTAGAATCTCATGCCTCCATCATTTCATATTCACATCACTTGTCATTTGCTTAGTTCTTGTTTGATCACTTCTTTAGTCATTAATCTTGTTTTAAGTTTTTAGTTGTCATTAATCAATCAAAACCTCACCTGTTTACTTGAATTTAGAAACTGATCACATAGCTTAGTGTCTATCGCCACATTCTTGGATTGACAACCTCTTTTATGCTACTTTGACTAGGGGATTGATAGCCCTGAGACCCATAAAGTCTTATCTATCAGCCGGCTTGGCTAGGGAGAGGCTATGAGATTAAAATGATCTCATCAGTGTTGATGTGATCTTCCCAAAGATCGGCACAAAGAGGCTTGAGAGAGAGATAGAATAGAAACAGAAGGTGCGGAATATCCTCTGTTCTGAGAGAGAAATCGATAAAGATGTTGTTAAGCAACGAATCGATCACAAAAGAGATAAGAGAGGATAAAGATGTTGCACAAAGCAACGAGTCACTCTCTGAGATAGATGAGAAATAATAAAGATGTTGCACAAGATAACGAATCACTCTCAAAAGACAAAGAGAAGTTTCTTCAAGTTTTGATAAGAGAAAAGAGTTTAATTGATTAATTTTGGTGATCCAATCCAGGATGAATAATCCTGAGATCTTACATGAGTTTATATAGGAAATAAGATGTAGAAAACAAAGCAATTTCGAAAATAGAAACATTAATTATAAAGACTTGACTGAAATAAATCTAAGCTTTGAATGGCTCTTCTTCTTCTTGGCTCTTTGACTTCATTTTCGTCACTCCTCTTGGACAGAAAGTAAACTCATTTGTTTTGGGCCTTGTTTCATCTTTACCTTGCTCAAAAGAGGCTTGACTTGATATAGATCATTCCCAATGGCTTTCTTCATGCATTCTTGGCCCATAACATCCTTGGTCGAAATTTGAATGTTCTTCTGTCTGGGCTTAAGTACTGAATCAACAAACTGGGCTTGAAGAGAAGTGATCACCATTGCCTCCTTAAAAACCTTCCTTTGGAAAACCCATTGGGACAAAACCAAAGGTAAGGGAAAAAGAGTACAACTGGGACACTTAGCCATTTGTTGATCTTCTTGGACTTCTTTTACAACTAGAGTAGTTGTAAACTCTTCTTCTTCCTTCTGATCCAAGTGTCTTGGCCGAATATAGTTTTGAACAAGTACTCCTCCATTTGTTTCCTTGAGCTTCTCGGCATTAACTCGGGTCTTAGTACCATTTGGATCAAACAATGCCTCATTCTCTAGCTTATCCACTGGTACAAGCTCTGGTTCAGGCTCTGGTGCAAGATCTTCTTTCTTGTTGGTGGCCATGATCCTATCATCCTCCCCCAGTTGAAAAAAGATTTGTCCTCAAATCAGGACCATCTTTTGCAGTAGTGGCTTGTTTATGTCGAAGCTCCTTGAGTGCAAGACTCTTATTAGTGAAGATAAGACCTTCGGATGGGTTTCTCAAAGGGAAGATGCAATCGATTTGCCCAAACTGAATCCTGTTCCACCCACTCTCTTCCAAAGGCTCGGAGGGTTTAAGAAAATGGTCCTCATAGTCCTGCACAACAAGAGATCTTCCACTCGGCAGCTCCGGTGCATCATAACTCAAAAGCGTTTCTTTGTAAGTAGGCTTATGACCAAGTGATGGAGGTATTAGAGTTCTTTGGACATTACCAGATTTAGCAAGGAAGTTGGATCGCTTGTTGATGTTGTCCTCAGCCTGTTTCCCTTTCTTCTTTTGATCTTGATAAATCTCGAAGGGTGTCATTGGAACAAGAGTGTGCTTCCTGCCTTTGAACTCAAAAAAATACTTGTTGGTGGAGCCATCATGAGTCACTCGTCTATCATACTGCCATGGCCTTCCCAACAGGATGTGACTTGCTTCCATCGGCAGAACATCACACAGAACTTCGTCCTCATACTTTCCAAGGGTTAGAGAAACCGTTACTTGGCTGTTCACTCGCATTGCACCTTTGTCATTGAGCCAATGCAGATTGTAAGGCTTGGGTGCTTCTTCACGGTCAAGCCAAGCTTATTAACCATATATTCACTTGCTACATTGGTGCAGCTTCCTCCATCGATGATGAGATTGCACACCTTGCCTTGCACATGACATCTTGTGCGAAACAGGTTCTGTCTTTGTGCTCCTTCCTCTGCCTTAGCTTGCACGTTTAGTATCTTTTTCAGCATCAAAATATCTCCTGTAGCAGCATACTCCTCATGCTCTTCCACTGAATCCGAGATCGCTTTTTCATCCTCTGACTCGTACTCACCATTGTCTAAGAGAACCAGAACTCTCTTGTTAGGGCATTCACTAGCAATGTGTCCTCTTCCTTGACACTTGAAGCACACTATCTCACGAGCTCTAGTAGTGGAGGCTTCAGTTTTGACCTTGAAGTCTGGTTTAGCAGGGAATGATTTAGCAGACACCACATACTCAGCACTTGGTTTTTCTTCTTTGGCAAAGCTTGGTCTAGCTGTAGATGAACTAGCTCCGAAAGTGGATTGAGATCCTCTCCGCTTGAGCTGTTGTTCAACCAAAACGGCTTTGTGATATATCTCCTCTAGATCAGTATAGCTTTGCATCTCCACTCTGTCTTGAACTTCTCGGTTTAGCCCACTCAAAAACCTAGCAATGGTTGCTTCTTGCTTCTTCAATACCAGCCTTGATCATCAGAGATTCCATTTCTATGCATACAAGGGAAAAGACTCATCCCACCCCACACTCAACTCAAATTTTCCTCACTTGCTCACACTCTCAAGAACCTCCCTTTTTACACTCGTCATCGCCTAACTAGGGGACTCATTTTTCTTTTCTCATGCTCAGGTCTCGGAGTTTACACTTTCATTTGCTCTTTTTCACTTTCTTTCGCAATTCCTAGCCTCTTTTCCTTTCTTTTCAAAACGTTTGAGCTCTTTGGCTTCTTTTCACTTCTCTTTTCATTTAGAGGCTAGGTTTTCTTTTTCACAACACCAGAGCTTGCTTCCTTAACTTAAAAACTCCAAAAACGAATTCTTTTTCTTTCATTCCCCTAGCTATTTCCACTCTCTTTTTTCCACTCATCTCACCTTTTTCCACTCACCAACAAGTCTTTTCCTCCACACTTATTCCTCGCCCACACTCTCAGTTCCTTGATGTTGGAACACAGCACTCAGTGAGACTTGCCCTTGTCGCTCTAAACCTAACACTTTCTGCTAAGTTTGATCCACAAACATTGGCTTGAAAGAAGGATGGGTTCAAGGTTAGGGAACTGATCCATGATGCGGATTCAGCTACTTGAGCTAAGGAAAAAGGGCGGTAAAAACAATGGTTCTAGCTCAAGTATGTATGTCGGTATCCACAAGCTTATTCAAACAATGTACCAAAAGATATTTACAATTCAAGTTCAAGGTTCTCACTTAATTAGAGTTGAGTTCAATTCAAACTTGCTTCTCAAATTCGGATCGTTTCAAACTTTGCAAGCACAGAATAAGGTCCACAAGCATATTCAGTTCAAGTTCTCAAGGTGATGTATTCTCTAGGAAAAACCTATCATTACTCCCATGCATTGATTCAATCCTATATGATGCAACTAGACTCGATCCTAAAATGTGAAATGCAGCTAGAATGAACAATTTTTGTGAAAATTTTCTGATTTTTCATATGCACTAAGCTACATGAGACTAAAAATGCAAAAGGTCAAATAAGAACAAAGAAAACAAGATCAGTAAACACAAAGCTCCTCCCCCACACTTAAATAACACAGTCCCTGTGTTATCAAGCGTGTGAGAGAAGTAAAAATAAAACGAGACTAATGCAAGATGATATAGACAAAATGCATATTTACAAGGGTTTTGAAGTCTGTACCTCAGTCGCTGAGGTCTGATCCCACATAGTATGAGGGATTTGACGTTGAACAGGATGGTGTGGGCTCGCGTGGTGGGCTGCTCAACGAGGACTCAGGCTGAAACGCTATGGCCGGATCGATCCAGTCCTCTTTGCCTTGTGGAAACTCGGGATTCCTTGCATTTGAGCTCTCACCAACTTCTTCTTGTGTGACCGGCGCTGTCGAGGTTGCCGAGTTCTTATCAGGAGATGAAGGTGCGGTGAGCTGCTTGAATTTCTTCTTTAGCTGCCTCACACAATCCACCAGCTTGTGAATTGTCTTATCTTGCCACTTGCACCACTTCTGGAGACCGTTAACTCTCGAGTACAACTTCCTTGTGTGGTATTCGGGTTCTCCCCACACATAGGGATCAAAGTGGTATCGGTCGGCTCCCATTCTTCTTTCAGAGACTCTTGGCTCCTCGTTCTCACATCCATCGGCTCCTCGTGCGTTCGGAGGCCTACTAGACTCGGCCTGCTCTTCTTTCATGCATTTGCACAATGGTGGATTGATGAGGGGGTTGTAAAGCTGATCTTTAAGCACGTAGAAAGAGACATTGCATCGTTCTTGTTACATGGTGAGGGCTCTGTTAGGCAAAAGAACTTGCGTGCCATCCCTGTGTAGCAACATGAAGTTATAAACCCACTTTTTCCCTGCCTTGCCTCCGAAGAAACCACTCTTGCTTAAGTATTGTTCATCAATGAGGCTCGGCTCGGTTTTGGTATCAGGGAATACAAACCCTTTGGCTCTTAGGATCCTTGTCACCACCCAGCCATTCTGGAGCCTCCTGGTACCCTTCTTCTTTCGATCACACCACACATTGTGTCGGTAAGTGAGCATTTGAATTGCAAAGAATGCACCTAGAGAAGATACATGTATCGGCCCTTCAAAATCCTTCTTGTTCTTCGTGTGAGAGATGAGTGGCTTCAGGCAAAGACCTAGCATCTCAAGCTCGTTCAAGTGAATGACTCCGGGGTTGTAGGTCGAGAAGAACATGCAAGCCAAGACTCAGTTAGCATATCTGATCGCAGGGTTTCTGATGCAGCTCGTCTTGCTCTTGCCTCCAACATACGGTCCAAAGGCGATGGTCTCCCATAGAGCAGCTATCTCTTCCTTCGGATATACAAATTTCTCCAAAGAGCTTTCATTCCTTACAAAGCCAAATATCTCATCTAGCTCTTTGAAACTGACTTTGTAGCTGACCCCATCCATTTCAAACTCTATGTGACCGAAACCTCTCCCATGTAAGCACTTGGGATCTCTTTTGGGGTACAGGAACACCTCCAGAGTGGCTATGAACTGTTGAGTTATTTCTTCATAAGCAACATCACTCATCTCAAAGAACGAAGCCAAGCCTATGTTTTAGAAGATGAGAGTAACATCGTCAAGTATCTCAAGCTTCCTCAACAACTCCATATCAGGGAACCGACCTTGAGCCACTCTCACTGTGTTAAAATGATCCAAGTACTCGCTAGTGGTGGGGAAATGCTCCCCTTCAGGCTCGGCTTTTGGCTCTCGCTTTGTTCCTTCATCACATTCGGCTTCATGCTCTTGTGCATGCCTTTTTACAATCTCGTCTCCAGCTTCCTCCTCATCAGATTCTGAAGCCACTTGCTTGCCTTTCCTTTTTGGCTCAGGTACAGGTGCAAGCGCGAGCTCGCTGTTCTTTGCACGCTTTGCAGCCGGCTCGCCTTCAGCTCCCTTGGTGCTTGCGGAGGACTTCTTGCTCGTTCCTCAATTTCGTGCCGAGGCCACAGCCTTACCCTTGTTGGCTTTCTTCTGAACATCTTTTCCTTGGGCTAGAGTGGCTGTTCTCTCAGTCATTTGCAAAAGAAATCCTCAAAGAAGGAATGAGAACCGAGTATATCCTAAGCTCAAACGCCAAAAGAACAAACAAGAACAGAGCTTCCTCTCAAACAGGATGGCTCAATGGTTTCTTATGCTCAAAGTGATCAATAAACGAGTCGATACAATCACTAATAGCAAAGAAAAGTAGACAGTTCAGCCGAGAAGCCTATTTCACCATTAAAGTCGATTTAAAGCACAATTTCTAATGAATTTTAAAAACTCAAGAACAAACGATTTTCAGTGCAAGAACCAGTTTTTCATGTGTTGTCTATCCTGATGGAATTTCTAAAATTGTTCCCAAGGTTTTTAACAGTCTAAAAGAATCGATTCCATATTTTACAAACAATAAAGCTCGCAAACAATAATAGAAAAAGATGGGTTCTTTAAAATGCAAATACCTTTAGGAACACAGGATTCAAGCTCAATGAGATGCTTATGCAGGATAGACAACACCCTAACGATTTCAGAACACTTGGAATCGTGCAAAACTAATGAGAAACGAGAGAGTTATGTGCGTGAAATGCAGAGAAAAGAGTGAAGAAGGCAAACTCTGCGTTTGGCTCGGTATGGAGGCAGGTATGGGCTGGAGTCTTCTTTCCAGCTGGCTTTTGGACTGTTGTGGCACTGGTCCCCCCTTCCTTTCAAACTCCAGCTGTTGACCGTGCCTAAAAATGCTTTGACCGAGCGTTTAAACTCGATTTGCCGCGCAAAGCCTTCAAATGACCGCGGTGTGGATAAGACGAGGACCGTACGGTCTGGACTCATTATTCTTGTGTCAACATGAGCGCCTTGACATGTTTCACCCCGAGGGCACCAGAACGAGGTCCTAGATCCCATGCTAACACATAAATTTTCGTGGCCCTCAAGTCTTTTCCATTGACCGCTTGAACCTTCTTCTTTAACTTAAGTGTCTTAAGCGTTCTTGTTTTTTTTCTTTTTCGTTACCAGGCACCTCGGCATGCACCACCACGAGGGAATCATGTCGAGGTCACTTGTTTTATTACAGAACACTTGGCGCTTGGGGAAATAAATGACTTGGCTTCGGTGTAAACAGGTCGTGGCCTCAGATCGAGGTTTTTAACCGTTTCTTGTGAACATTGACCCTCGGTATATTTATACCGAGATGTTTACACAGGGGTTTTTCCCCCACACTTAGTCATTTCATGGTCTCTTCCTTTCACCACACGGCTCCAGTGTTAATAAGACGAGGAGTTTAACCGAGGTTCTCAAGTTTTCTCTCGGTAAAAGGTGGCCAATGAATGATTATGCCGGGTCGATACCGAGGATACAAAAACTCCTGTATTAAACACAAGGCCGTGTCTTTTACAAGCTTTCTTGCCTTCTTTTTCTCAAGATTCACTCTCAGAACGCTACTTAAACCTGAAACACTTAACAAACCCTTCAAAAAGCTTCAAATAAAAAGAAAAAGAAAGATCAAAACGAAATATATACAAGGATAAGCTTGGGGTGTCTCCCAAGAGCACTTTGTTTAACGTCTCTAAGTTTGACTTTACTTACCTTTTCAGGCAGTTTCGGGTTCAAGAAGAGGAACTGAGGTAGCTCCCTCCCTTGTTTCGGTTACCAAGTAATGCTTGATTCTCTGACCGTTCACAACAAAACCTTGCCCATCTTTTCCCTCTAAGACAACGGCTCCATATGGTCTCACTTCAAGAACTCTAAACGGAGCAAACCACCTAGATCTCAACTTCCCAGGGAATAGCTTAAGTCTCGAGTTAAACAACAGCCCTTGGTTCCCATTCTTTGAACTCTCGCTTGTGTATCTTCGTGTCATGGAGCGCCTTGGTTCTTTCCTTGTAGATTTTAGAGCTTTCAAAAGCGTTTAACCGGACCTCTTCAAGTTCATGAAGCTGTAGAACCCTCTTCTCCTAAGCTGTCTTGATATCAAAATTCAAAAGCTTCACTGCCCACAAGGCCTTGTACTCCAGGTCAACCGGTAAATGACAGCTTTTCCCATAGAGCAAGTTTAATAGTGAGGTGCCAATGGGGGTTTTGTAAGCGGTCATGTAAGCCCACAAAGCATCGTCAAGTTTCTTGCTCCAATCTTTCCTAGAGGAGGTCACGGTCCTCTCCAAAATCGCTTTGATCTGACGGTTTGAGATTGATATATTCATAAATTGCATCATTAGGTGTACATATTTTAGTCCAAATCATGTCTTATCTCATGCATTTTAGGTCTTTAAGCATTGTTTTAGGACTTAGGAGATTACATTAGGTCCAAGAGAGTTTTGCATGTTTTGGAGTGTTAAACAGGTGCTTTTGGAGCCAATTTGGAGTGGAGGATGTGATTCAGATGAAGAAATGGAGTTGGAATGATCAAAAATGGTAAAAAGGAGCAATTTTGGGTTTCTCGGCAAAATGCTGTACTGAAAGTCGAAGATCCTCGGCCAAAATCCTTCCCGCGGGTAGCTTTCTCGGCCAAAAACACGTACCGCGGTCAAGTCTCTCGGCCAAAAATCCCGGGTGCAGATACATTTCCGAAATCGCGTCACCGGAAGATTTTGCCGGCCGATTCAGCTGTCGGAGTCTTCATAAAAGTTGGAGATAACTGAGTCAAGAGTTCAGAACAGTTGGAATCAAAGCATTTGGACCACGGATCTGAAAGATATGGTAATCGGAAGACAGACCTCTCTCGCATCCATTCTGGAGCAATCCGATACTCCTGAATGATCGCCTGTCCGGGGAACCTTCCGGTCCGATTCAGTTGTCGGGGGCTTCATCAAAGTTGGAGACGATTGGATCCTGGTTCCATAGCAAGTGTAATAATGGAATTCGGACGCGTGAGCAGAAAGTTGAGCTCGTCGGAAGAAACCCCTGTCTCGCTGCCGTCTTGGACCGACCCGATGAGCTCCGAAGAATGCGAAGGACGGCGCACTTCCAGGCAGATTCAGTTTCCGGGGTCTTCATAAGAATCAGAGATGTTTGAGTCCTCTTTCCATAACGTCCAAGATCATCCAATTCAAATGTATGAGCAAGAATTTAACGTCTCCGGAATGGACACATGTCTTGACGCCTTTCTCTGATCGTGTAAATGCATTGCGAAGATGAGCCCTCCAGGAAGCCTTCCACTTCCCAAGCGCCGATAGTTTCTTCACCAAAGATTGAGCTGAATGAGTTATCTTTCTCATGGAACTGGTTTCAGGTCATTTGGAGTTACGAGCTGAAAGTTACACTGAACAGAAGAGAAGCTGCTCAATTCGGGTTTTAAGAGATGCAACTGTAAGCTAAGTGCTGTGTCCTACCTCGGCGTGAATACCTCGGCATGTATGCCCAGGAGGCATGTTTACGAAGCCTTGGGACTATACCTCGAGGTAGGACTTCGGCCTTTCAACACCGAGGCTCCCTTGATCACCAAAATGATCCCCAAACGACTAAGTGTTGAAGCAGACCTTGGTGTGAACCCTTCAGCATGCTATGCCGAGCTCCTATGTTACACAAACCTCGGGTACCAGGCACCTCGGCATGTATGCCGAGGTCCTCATCTCTCCAACCCAGATCACAAACAAATCCTCTTCACGTTTCAAAGCTTTAACCGGATCAAATGCTAAGTCTCATGCATGTTCTTCAAGTGTTCATCAAAGTTTCAACCCAGCACATGACCCCCTGGTGTATGGCCCTCGGTGTGAGACTTCTTCAGATGGCGAGGGGTGGCTCCAGCAACCCAGAAAGGGCGGGTCAGTACCCAGTTTGTCCTGGGCTGACCCGGCCCACACCCTTTTATATAAATAGTTTTTAGAGACTAAAACCCTAGTTATGCTTTATCTTATCCTCTAATCTGCCTCTTTTTGTTTTTTCTCTGCTTCTTAGTGTAAAAACGAGTTTGATCAAGAGATATCTAGCAGATTTAATCATCTTAAAGCTATTTCTTATCATCTAATCATCTCATCTCTGCTTCTAATCATGATTAACACCACCTCTTGCAAAGGAAATGGTGTGTTAATCATGATTAGTGAGTAGTTATCTCTTAAGCTTCTAGGTGTGTAGATTAGGGTGCTTAGATGATCGGTTTATGATGTTTAGGTTCTAGATTCTCATCTCCTTTCCTTAGTTAGCTGCTCTTAATGCTAGATCCTTGCACATCACTCTGATCTAGACCTTAGTCATTTCTCCACCCACAAGGTGTTTGATGAAATGTCTGAATGAGCTAAGCTAAGGGTTTATGCCTTTTTCATCATGGGAATGATTTGTTAAATGCATGAATGACATATTAGAACTGTTTCTTAATGCTCACTGATTCATATTTCACAAATGATGATTTGGTTTGAAAGTGGATTAGTGTAGAGATTAATGCCTTCATGAGAGGATTAGTCTAGATTTGAGTTCTAAGTTAATTGGTTTTGAGATCATGTGATTGCTTGTTGCTGCTTTCTGTGTAAGATTCGGTCTCCTTGAAATAGAAACCGTTTGGTCATTATTAGACTTGATACTTTATGCTTGTTGATTGCTTGATCTTGCTTAAGGTGAATTAATCTTGATTAAGTGATTTACAAAGAGTTTATTGTCATGGGAATGAATTAATCTGCTTTTGAAGTCTAGACTAAAGAGTAACTTGCATTGCATTATTGTTCTTAGCATCATGAATAAATCTCTAAAGCACCCTAATCAATGATCACATCTAGAGGTTTAGCTTTCTCTTTGTTTTGAATCTGAGTCTTTGTTTTGTTGTCTTGTTGCTTGTTCTTAAATTACTGCTTGTTTTTTTGTTTACTTTATATTTTAGATCACCTTGTTACCAACTCATCCGCTTGTTAGACTTGAATTAAGATAGCTCCTCATAGTTCTAGTGTCTAGAATCTCTCCATTTGGATTGATACCTCAAGTGCTACAATGACATGAGTAGTTGAGGAATTGATCAAGGATTGAAAAATTCCTACTATCAGAGATCTCCACCTGACCGCTTGTTTGAGGATGATAAGGGCTAGCCACTTTGTGCTTCACTCCATGCTTTTTCAGAAGACTCTCAAGAGTCTTATTGACGAAATGGCTACCTCCATCACTGATAACTACCCTTGGGACTCCAAATCTTCGGAAAATGGTGCTCTTAAAGAGCTTGGCCACAACTTTTGAATCATTGGTTGGAGATGCAACCGCTTCTACCCATTTGCTCACATAGTCCACAGCAACAAGTATATATTGGTTCCCGTATGAACTTACAAAGGGACACATGAAATCAATGCCCCAACAGTCGAAGACTTCTACTTCAAAAATCAGGTTCTGAGGCATTTCATTCCTCTTGGATATATTACCGTGTCTTTGACAAGCCTCACATCTTGAGACAACACTCTGAGCGCCTTTAAACATAGTCGGCCACCAGAAACCACTTTGTAGAACCTTGCCCACCGTCTTGAAAGCCCCTAAGTGACCACCGTATGCTGAACCATGGCATTCTTGCAACACCGGGTGAATCTCCTCCTCAGCTAAGCATCGTCTATAGAGATGGTCCTTGTTAAGTACGTATAGATACAGCTCATCCCAATGATACCTCATCACATCTCTAAAGAACTTTTTCCTCTGGTAGGAATCTAACTCTGGTTGCTCTAAACCGCATGACAAGTAGTTCACAAGATCCGCAAACCATGGGAGGCTTCTTTCCCTGATCGTGTTGGCCTCCTCTACCTCCAAGTAAAATTTGGCTAGCATGAGATGTTCTTCAGGCAAAGCATCGTCTAGAGTACTTTTAATTCAATTCTCAACCTTGACAGATGGTTGGCAGCTCCATTCTCAATACCCTTCTTATCAAGCACCTCCATATCAAACTCTTGAAGCAAAAGAACCCATCTGAGCAACCTTGGCTTAGCATCTTTCTTTGTCATGAGGTATCTCAAGGCTGCGTGATCTGTATAGACAATGACCTTTGATACCACAAGATAGCTCCTGAATTTATCAAACCCAAATACAATGGCCAACATCTCTTTCTCTGTGGTTGCGTACTTCTCTTGAGCAGAGTCCAATGTGCGGCTTGCGTAATAGATCACATGGAGATTTTTATCCTTTTTCTGCCCCAAGACAGCTCCCACGGAATAGTCTGATGCATCTGTCATCACCTCAGATAGCAAAGACCAGTCGGGAGCTTAGACAATCGGTGCACTCACCAAAGCCCTTTGATCTTTAAGAACGCTTCCATGCATTCATCATCAAACAAGAACTCTACTTCTTTGCACAAGAGCCTTGTTAAGGGCCAGGCTATCTTCAAGAAGTCCTTGATAAACCTCTTGTAGAAGCCAGCGTGCCCTAAGAAGCTTCTTATACCCTTGACCGAACTCGGAGGCTGTAGATTCACCATGACCTCGATCTTTGCCTTACCCACCTCTATGCCCTTCTCCGAGACCTTGTGACCCAACACGATCCCTTCTTGGACCATGAAGTGACCTTATTCCCAATTCAAGACAAGCCTGTGCTCCTCACATCGCTTTAAAACCTGAGACAAGTTAGAAAGACAATCGGAGAAAGAGGAGCTGTAAACAGAAAAGTCGTCCATGAACACCTCCACTTTCTCTTCAATAAGGTCAGAGAAGATATGCATCATGCACCTTTGGAAGGTCGCAGGTGAATTACAAAGGCCAGAGGGCATGCGTCTATATGCATAAGTGCCATAAGGGCATGTAAATGTAGTTTTCTCTTTGTATCGGGGATCTATGGGGATCTGAAACAAAAAATAAGGATGATTAGCTAGTCTCTCAAGCATTTGGTCAATGAATGGCAATGAGAAATGGTTTTTCCTAGATGCAGAATTCAGTTTTCTATAGTCAATGCACATACGATGACTGGTGATGGTTCTTTGGGCTATAAGCTCATCCTTTTCTTTTTTTACCACTGTGATCCCACCTTTCTTGAGCACAACGTGAACATGAGATACCCACCTTGAGTCATAGATTGGGTATATTATCCCTGCCTTAAGAAGCTTGAGTATCTCATTCTTAACCACCTCGTTGAGGTTCAGGTTAAGAGGTCGTTGATGCTCAATAGAAGACATAGCTTGGTCTTCTAGGTGTATCCTGTGGGTGCATATGTCAGCAGAGATGCCTCTAATATCGGCCAAAGAATACCCTATGGCTCTCCTGAACTTTCTAAGCTCGCTAAGCAATGCACTCTTTCATGCTTTAAAAAGTTATCATTGATGATTACAGGATATAAAGAGTTTGAACCTAAGAAAGCGTACCTCAGCCCCGTTGGAAGAGGATTGAGCTCAACAGGGGGTCCAATCATCATCGAAGCTGCATTGCCTCGGAACAGCTTCATCGGCCTTTCCTTTCTCACGCGGTTTAAAACTGACCTCGGCATAAGATGTCGCGGCCATGATACCCCGAGGTGTCTCCCCGACAGTCTTGGACTCCCCGATGTCTAAAATGCCGAGGCTAACTCTTCTTGAGTTCCAAAAACCTCGTCTCAGCTTCAAGTTCTTTCGGTTGGTCCAAGAGAAGCTTGTACACCTCGCTTTCATCGTTCAAGAACCCGTGCTCGCTTTGTTCCCTTGTCAAGACCACTTGTAGTGGGTCTTCAGCGTTTAACTCTTCAAGGAGCTCATCAGATAGCTCCTCCATGGTTTCAACATAGAAAACCTGACCTCTAATGGTCGGTTTCTTCATCATTTCCTTCACATCGAACTTCATGGTTTCAGAACCAATGTGCAGCTCGATCATGCCTCCTCTCACGTCAATGATTGCTCCTGGTGTTGCTAAGAAAGGTCTTCCCAAGATGATGGGGTCAACAGGCTCCTCATCCATCTCAAGAACTATGAAATCCGTGGGGATCTCTATTTCACTAATTCTCAAAGGTAAATCTTCAAGTAAGCCCACCGGTAATCTCACTGATCTATCAGCTAACATAAGGGAGATCTTCGCCGGCTTATAACTTTTAAATCCCAGTCTCTTGGCCACCAAATAGGGCATCAAGCTCACGGAAGCTCCTAGATCACACAAGCAACTTGAAAACTTCAAATGACCTATTGCACATGGTAAATTAAAGCTGCCCGGTTCTGATAGCTTTCTTGGTATAGACGTCCTCTGAATGATGGCGCTGCATTCGTGACTCAATGCCCCTGGAGCTCCTTTGTATTGTTGAGAATGGCGTCCTTTAGAAACTTTCCAAGTTGTGGTATAGCTAGGAAAGCATCTATTATCGGTAAAGTCATTTGAGTATTCTCCAAATGCTTCTCAAAGACTGCTTTGGCTCTGTCTAGGATCTGCTTCTTGAATCGCCCTGGAAATGGTATCTTAGGCTGATAAGGAAGTGGTGGAACATATGGATTTTCAAGCTCAGGTGTCTTCTCCACCTCTTTACCTTTGTCTTTAACCGGTTCTTTCTCCAAAACCTCATCTTCTTGCTCATCATTTGAGGCTGCCTCCCCACCAATTTGCTCATTGTCTTCAATGAGCTTTGTCTTAGGTGCTGGAGCTTGTAATTCTTTTCCACTCCTCAAAGTGATAGCGTTCACATACTCCTTTCGGTTAGGTTCCGGCTTGCGTGGTAAAGCCGGATCTCTGGACGATGTTGAAGCTTGATTCTGCTTAAGCTCCCGTATATCATGTTGCATTGTCGTGTGCTGGCTCTCAACCCGTTGGTGACCTTGTAACAGATGCTGTAGAAGCCCACAGAGGTCAGGTCCCATATGATTCTGAGCCGTTTCCTGGTGCTGTTGTTGCTGACCCATAGGCTGTGGACTGAACCCTGGTGGAAACTTGTGCTGCTGCGGTTGGTTGTTGAAGTTGTTGCTTTGAGCCGGTTGATTCTGCTGACTATAACTCTGTTGTTGCCCACTGAACTGTTGCCTGAGCTGAAAGCTGTTCTCAAATGAAGCTTTAGGAGCATAGCTTTGTTGGTGTTGTTAAGCAGGGTACACTTGATCTTGAGGATTGGCTACATTGGGGTTTCGGTAAGAGAGGTTCTGATTGTTTCCAAAGTTGTTAAACCTCTGATACCTTTGTTGATTCCCTATATAGTTGATCTCTTCTTGTGTGAGACCATCCTCATTCACATTGTCAAAGATCGGTCCTTGCTCATCAAATTCTCCCACAAAGTGTATTGGTTTTTGTGTAGCCATGAGAACTTTATCAAGATTGCTCTGTAGCTCTCTGATGTCTTTCTCCATTGACAACTCTTTAGTAGACCCATCAGATCGGTTAGCTCTGTCGAAATCCTCTCCATAGGTATCATTAGACATCGCAAGATTCTCCACAAGCTCCATTGCTGCGTTTATATCCCTCCCAAGAAAGTTCCCATTTGAAGCTGTATCAAGTTGTTTCCTTATCGTTGGAAGTGCACCTCGGTATAAAGTACTCAGAAGGGATGCCTCCGAGAAGCCGTGGTGTGGACATTGGTTGGTATAGCTTCGAAATATCTCCCAAGCTTCACTAAAACTTTCATTGGTGTGTTGTGTGAAGCTTGAGATCTGATTTCTCAGCTTAGCCGTTCGTGATGTGGAGAAAAACTTGGATAAGAAGGCGAGCTTGCATTGTTCCCACGTTTGTATAGAGCCCCTCGGGAGATTCTTTTCCCATTTGTGTGCTTTATCACCAATACTGAATGGGAACAGGCTTAGCTTGAAACTGTCTTCTGATACCCCGTTTATCTTTGTCAGGTCGCAAACTCGATCAAATTGATCTAGATGTTCTAGAGGATCCTCTCCCGGTAGACCGTGAAACTTGGAATTCTGCACCATATTTAGCAGGGAAGCTTTAACTTCGAAGTTATTATTTTGTACAGGTGGTGCCTGGATCCCAGCTCTATACTGATGCGCATTTGCTCGGTCATTTTATCCAACAAAGACCGGAGGAGGTTGTCTCTGAGCTGGTGGTGGAAGCGGAGGAACTTGCTGTGCTTGCTGCTCATTTCGGTTAGCCTGATGCTGGTTTTGTTGAGCAAGGCTTTCATTTTGCTATGCCTGTTGTTGATTAACATATGCCTGCTGTTCGTTCCTCTCGCCCTCTGCTTGATTAACATGAGCCTGGTGCTCGGCGTCTTGAGCCTGTTGCTTAATCCGTTGCTGTTCTGCCATGCTTAACCGTTCAAGGTGTCCTGCTCTCTCGCGTGCCCTCCTTTCAAGCCTGTTGATATTGTTGTCGTAAGGAAGAGGCGGTTCTGTGCTGCGAGATCAGGTTTTCATACACCTGAAAGCAAAGCCAGAACTTGCAAAGTAATCAGTAAAACAAAAAAGATAGAGTCTTGATCTCAAGAACAAGCAAGAAACTAATGCTCCCACAAGTTGGCAACGGTGCCAATTGATAACTAAGAGTTTTGGGACTCTTTATAGAGGTATCAATCCCCTGTCTTGTAGTACAAGGGGTTATCAAACCAAACTTGTGGAGAGGCACTAATCTATGTTGCTCATTAACTTAAGTCAAGATGATCAAACAAGGTTTTTGGTAACTAATCTACTTGAAATGCAAGAAAGAACAAAAATAGAGCAAGCGATGATATTTAACTAGATGAAGATGCAAATGGTAACAGGCAAACAAGTAAATGATCAGATGATGATAATAGATGATAAAGGCAGAGGCTTTAGACAGGATAAAAGACTCGGGTGTTTCCAAGCTAGACTAGCGAGTTAATGAATCAATATTATCAAACAATTTCATTTAACATGAACTCAAAATATGTTAATCCTCTCATGAAGGTATTAAACATCTAAACTGATCCTCTTTCATACCAAAATCCCTTTTGAGAAGCATGAATCAGTAAGCTATAAGATCCAGTTCAATAAGTCATTTAAGAAGAACAAACTATCACTTTCGTGATGAAAGACTCTTAAACCCCTAACCGACTGGTTCAGACATTTCCTCAAACACTTTTGATGCGAGGAAAGTCTTAGATCTGGACCGCAAGTTATGTTCTTGGATCCAGCTTAGAGAGCTGATCGGCTAGGGAATGAAACATGCAGACTCGACCCCTAAACTCACTAATCTATCATAGAAAAACCCTAATCTACCTATCTAAAACCTCTTAAATGGACTACTCACTAATCATAAGGAGCTCACTAAATCCTTTGCAAGACGTGTAGCTGGTCATGATTAGAAGCTTTGATGCTGGTGAATAAAAGAAATGAAAGAGAACAAAATCTTCACGTGAAAATGAGATATCGGATTAGATTAATCAGGTTTCACAAAAGAGGCAAGTTCTTAAAGCTAAAACAGGCAGGAAATAAGATAAGATAAAGATGATTAGGTTTTTGGTCCTAAAATCTATTTATAGTGAGGGATAAGTGTTGCGGGTCAGCCCGGAACAAACCGGGTACTGAGCGCTCTTCTTGGGTCATCGGGCGAGCACCTCCGTGTGTGAGAGGTTGAAGCCGAGGTCTTGATGCCAAGGGGTGCACGTGAGCAAAGATCAGGATGAAGATCTCATGAAGAATACGTCAAGAACATGCATGAACCCTAGTCTTTAATCCATCTTCACGTGTATTCTCTGAGTCAACTTGTTCTTAAATCTCGGATTGTGACAAGGGACCTTGGCATGCAATGCCGAGGTGCTTCTTAGTCGAGGGCTTCAGGCAGATGAAGTCTGACATGCAATACCGGGGTCTTGAAGCCGAGGTTCACGTCCAACACTTAGTCATTTTCAGCTTTGCTTCTCCAGCATGCATGCCTCAATCTTGATACACCGAGGAGTTAGCACGAGGTCTAGTCAAAAGTGGTTCAGGGGATGAGCCTCGGCCTAAGCAATGTAGAGGTAATGATGCCGAGGCTCGCAGAAACACTTAACGTGGATCGCAACTCCTTGGGTTCGTACTGATCAACTAGTCTTCCGGTTGTAATAACTTTCAGCACACGACTCCAATTGTCTTGAAACCAATTCCACGATCAAGATTACTCATTCAGCTCAAACTTTGGAGAAGAAACCATTGGAGCTTGGGAAGTGGAAGGCTTCCCAGATTGCTCATCTTTGCGACGCATCAGAATGACCGAAAAATCAGCTTTTAGACCGACATCTCTTCCGGAGGCTATATCTTCCAGACCACAGGTCCAAATTGGATGACCTTTGGTGTTCCAGAAAGGGTACTCAGAGATATCAAATGTTTATGCAGGCCCTGTAGACTGATTCGAGCTGGAAAGGCATCGTCCCACGTAATCTTTGAAACCCATTGGATCGGCTCTTTGAATGCATGCAAGACAGATGTGTCTCCCGGTGGCGATATCTCTCTACTCACTGCTCCGAATTCTGTGATTCTAAATGTTCTGGTATCTTGACTTGATTACCTCCAACTATGATGAATACCTCGGTAACTGATTCGGACCAGAAGATTCCCCGGAATTGAAACCTTTGATGCGCACGGGTGAAAATGGGTTTTAGCCGAGAAGTGCTTCCCGCGGTAAGGAAAATATCCGAGAAATGTGTACCGCAGTAAGTTTTTTCGCCAAAACCTCTCAGTTCCTTGATGATGGAACTAAACACCATGAGGCTTGACCTTGTCACTCTAAACCTAGCAATTTCTGCTAAATTTGATCCAAGGTGGCCTCTCAATCCCTCACAAACATTTGGCTTGACAGAAGGTTGGGTTCAGGGTGTGGAAACTGATCCAAAGTGTGGATTCAGCTATTTGAGCTAAGGAAAAGAGTGGTAAAAATGGGTTTCTAGCTCAAATATGTATATATGTACCCACAAGCTTATTCAAACAATGCATCACAAGATATTTCCAAATCAAGTTTAATGTTTCTCGCAGATAAGACATCCTCCATGTGGATTGACACCCTAAGTCCTACAACGTACATCTGTGCACTTGCAGACACTAGGGTTTTATAGATTTAAAACTTTTGGAGGACCAACGGGCTTGTTAAAAAACAACCCTAGGCCCACAAGCCCATCACCGGGTCAGCCAAGGATAAACTGGGTACTGACCCGGCTTCAAATGGGCAATCTGCTAAGTGTGCGAGTTGGTCAAGTCTTTCCCATCACGCACAGCCAAGTCGCACAGCCTTGGACTTTGTCTTTTGCGCCTAAATCTCTTCAGCCTCAACGGCATGCCTATCTCGGTTTGTTCTGCGAATAAGTGTGCTGTTCAGGTCTTCTGCTCTTCAACTCAAACAAGTAAGACGCATTCTGGGGAAAATATGCGTGCGAGTTGGTCTTGTTCAGCTACAAGTCGCACACCCAACTCGCACAAGTCTGGAAGCATGTTCTTGCTAGCTTGAACCTGGTTGCCTAAGCCGCATGCCTATCTCGGTTTGTTCTGCGCGTGTATGTGCAGTTCAAGCAATCTTTCTTCTCACTCGTACAATAATGTAGCACAGGTCTTGAAGCCCATGTGCGAGTTGGTTCTCTTCTCTCCCAAGTCGCACGACTAAGTCAGTCTGAATTGCGAATACATGTGCGAGATAGTTTAACAGCTTCGTACTCGCTCACCTAAGTCGCACAGCTTGTGGACTTAGTAAAATTTCGACTTGGAAGTTTCTATCCGTGCTCAGGGTTGCCTTAACCGCACATCTCCAGTCGCAGCTTGTACCCAGAACTCAATCCTTCATTGCTGCAAGTTGACTAAGTCATATGACCATGTCGCATCATTTATTGTCATCTCGGACCACTTCACATTTTCGGCGGCATAATTTCCAGGATACTGATCCAAATGGCTTGATTCAAATTCTATTGGAAAGAACACTCAACATTCTCAAACTTTTGTGAAGAACACAACTGCATACGGGGAGTGGAATTTCCCCCGTACGGCTGATCTCTGAAGTGCACCGGAAAGATCTAAAGAAAGCTTCTAAACCGTGTTCATTCCGGAAACGTTATCTCCCAGCTCAGAGCTCCAAATCGAGTGATCTCAGGCGTTCTGGAAAGAAACTCAAGGCCCCAGACACTGAATCGGAGAGGAAGGGCATCGTCCAGCGTAACCTTTGAAGCACACCGGATCAGTATCGAATGCAAGCGAAACAGATACGTCTTCTGATGGCTATAACTATCATCAAACAGATCCGAATTCACTAATTCCAACGTTTCTGGAACCACGACTCAATCCTCTCCAACTTTCATGAAGACCGCGGAAGCCATATCGGACATTAAGACTCCCCAGACGGCTGATCTTTGATGCGTGTCGGGAACCGGATATTTTGGTCGAGTCTTCATTTACTGCGGTAAGCTTTTTAGCCAGTAAAACTTATCTACATCGGCATAGAACTTTAGCCGATACTCTTCTGATCCGCTACAGCATTTTACTGACTCAACCTCCACCCGATAAGCATTTTAGCCGATAGTTGCACGATCAGACCATAATCAGCACCCGATAAAACCTTCTTCACCCGGTCTTTTGGTCAACGGGAAGCTTCCCAGCAAGGGTTTTTAGCCGATAGAAACTTTCCCGTGGTACATGCCTTAGCCAATAAACTCCAAAATCTTGGTTTTCACCATTTTTGATCTTTTAAACTCCATCTCTTCACCTGGTTCACTCTCTCCACTCCAAGAAGCCTCCAAAAGAACCTAAAAGACACTCTTAACATGCAAAGACTCACTTGGACCTACTGCAAACCCCTAAGTCCTAAAACAATACCTAAAGACCTAAAATTCAAGAAATAAGACATGATTTGGACTAAAACATGCAAGCTAAATGATGCATTTTAAGAACATATCAACTCCCCACACTTGTATTTTGCTTGTCCTCAAGCAAAAAGAACAAATAAGAGAGAGAGGTTGAATGCTTGGGAGTTTATATTTCCTATGCGAAGAGAGAAGTAACCACAAACAGAATTCAAATTCAGGGTCCAAGTTGCTAATTCTGAAATGCAGTGCGAGACTTAACTTAGTCATTTTCATCTTTGCTTCTCCAGCATGCATGCCTCAATCTTGATACACCGAGGAGTTAGCACGAGGTCTAGTCAAAAGTGGTTCAGGGGATGAGCCTCGGCCTAAGCAATGTAGAGGTAATGATGCCGAGGCTCGCAGAAACACTTAACGTGGATCGCAACTCCTTGGGTTCGTACTGATCAACTAGTCTTCCGGTTGTAATAACTTTCAGCACACGACTCCAATTGTCTTGAAACCAATTCCACGATCAAGATTACTCATTCAGCTCAAACTTTGGAGAAGAAACCATTGGAGCTTGGGAAGTGGAAGGCTTCCCGGATTGCTCATCTTTGCGACGCATCAGAATGACCGAAAAATCAGCTTTTAGACCGACATCTCTTCCGGAGGCTATATCTTCCAGACCACAGGTCCAAATTGGATGACCTTTGCTGTTCCAGAAAGAGTACTCAGAGATATCAAATTTTTATGAGGGCCCTGTAGACTGATTCGAGCTGGAAAGGCATCGTCCCACGTAATCTTTGAAACCCATTGGATCGGCTCTTTGAATGCATGCAAGACAGGTGTGTCTCCCGGTGGCGATATCTCTCTACTCACTGCTCCGAATTCTGTGATTCTAAATTTTCTGGTATCTTGACTTGATTACCTCCAACTATGATGAATACCTCGGTAACTGATTCGGACCAGAAGATTCCCCGGAATTGAAATCTTTGATGCGCACGGGTGAAAATGGGTTTTAGCCGAGAAGTGCTTCCCGCGGTAAGGAAAATATCCGAGAAATGTGTACCGCGGTAAGTTTTTTAGCCGATAAAAGTTTCCCGTCTCGGCATAAAACTTCACCCGATGGGATTTTCACCCGGTAATGATTTTTAGCCGATAAAGACCACCCGATAGCATTTTTAGCCGATAATCTGATCCAGCCAGTACGAGTTTTTGCCGAAAAATTCCTCCAAGTAGTTTTCACCATTTTAAACCTCTTCTTCACCATTTCAACTCCTGATTGCACCTCTTGAGCTCCAACTAGCCTCCAAAGCACCTGATAAAGACTCCAAACCATGCAAACCTCTTTGGGACCTTATGCAAACCCTAGAGCCTAATTTGACGCCTAAAGACCTAAAATGAATGAGAAAACACATGATTTGGACTCTAAAATGCAGCTTAAATGATGCAATATATAGACATATCAATGCAGCAAGGGGATCTCTCTATGAAATGATCAAACTTTGGCAGAAATCTAAAGGTAAAAAGCAACTTATGCATACAAGGGCAAGGACTCATCCCACCCTACACTCTACTCAAACCTTTCTCACTTTCTCACTCTCTCAAGAACCTCACTTTTCACACTCATTTTCCTCTCACTAGGGGACTTACCTTTCATTTTCACACTCAAGTCTTCGAGTTCAAACTTTACACAACTCTTTTTCTTTTGCAACCTCTAGCCTCTTTTTCTTTCTTTTTAAAACATTTGAGCTCTTTGGCTTCTTTTCGTTTCCGTTCACTTAGAGGTTAGACTCTTTCTTTTCAAAAAACTATAGATCACTTTTTTTAACTCAAAACTCAAAGACTGATTTCTTTTCCTTTCTATCCCCTAGTTTTCACATCTTTCTTTTTTCCACTCATCTCCCCTCTTTCCACTCACCAGCAAGCACTCCCCTACACTTAGTTCTCACCAAATCTCTCAACTCATTGATGATGGAACTTAACACTCAATGAGTCTTGCCCTTGTCGCTCTAAACCTAACACTTTCTGCTAAGTTTGATCCCAGGTGGCCTTTCAATCACACACAAACATTTGGCTTGAAGGAAGGATGGATTCAGGGTGAGGAAACCTGATCCAGATGTGGACTCAGCTATTTGAACTAAGGAAGAGGGTGGTAAAAACAAGATTCAAGCTCAAATATGTATATCGGTATCCACAAGCTTATTCAAAAAATGCATCACAGGATAATTTCAAGTCAAGTTCAAGGTTTTCACTTATTAGAGTTGAGTTCAATTCAAACTTGCTTCACAGATTCAAATCATTTCAAGCCTTGCAAGCAGATAAGTCATTTCCCAAGCATATTTAATCCAAATTCTCAAAGTGATGTACTCTCAAGAAAAGAACCTATCATTACTCCCACGCACAATGCAACCTATATGATGCAACTAGACTCAATCCTAAAAATGTGAAATGCAACTAGAATGAACATTTTTTTGTGAAAATTTTTGATTTTTTGATTTCTTTGGTTTTTATATGCACTTAGATGCAGATTCAAGATGCGAATCAAAATAAGAACAAGAGAAGACATGGTTAGTAAACACAAAACCCCTCTCCCACACTTAAATAACACAGTGCCCTGTGTTATAAAAGCATGAAAAAGAGGAAAAATCAAACTCAAAAATGCAAATGATAAGTGAAAAATGCTGAATGCTCATTTACAAGTGTTTGGATTGATACCTGGTGTGGTTTTTATGCAAAGGTTGAGTGAGTAGCTGCACCAGGTGAGGCTAGACATCATTGGAGTTGGGTTTAGCTTGGCCTGAACTCCCTTGTGCGACATGGACCTGGCTTGGCTTTCCCGCAGACTTTACCCGGTGTGTTCAGCGAGTATCTGTGCGACTTGGGACCATCTCCTTCCCGTCTCCCACTCCCAAGTCGCACAAAACTCTCTCCTGGACGTTCTGGCCTCTTCTTCTATGCTGTGACCTGGCCTGATCTCCTGATGACTCGCATGACCAACTTGGTGTAATCCGCGAACGTTTATGCAGCCTGGGCAGAACTCTGAACCATCTCGCACGCCCAGGTCGCACATTTTAATCCTTGGCCGACCTTTTTGCTTCTTCTCAGTGTGCGGCTTGGTCTCCTCTTGAACCGTCTCGAATGACCAGGCCGGTGTAAACAGCAAATACTTCTGCGGCCTGGTCTTCTTTTGTTCTAACTCGCAGGCCTGAGTCGCACTAATCCACCCTTAAACTCCTTGTCTTCTTCCTATGGTGTGCGGCCTGGCATCTCCTGAATCAACTCGCAAGATCAAGTAGGTGTAAACAGCGAGTTCCCGTGCGAGTTGGTATATGGCCACACTGAGCCGCCCACCCAAGTAGCATACAGGCGACCATCAAGTTTCCATGCCTTAATGATAGACAAGGCTTTTCATGGTCTCAGGGCTATCAATCCCCTTGTCAATGTAGCACAAAGAGGTTTATCAATCCAGATGTGGTGTTAGACACTAAGCTTTATGATCAAGTTCTTAATTCAAGCAAACAAGAGTGGGTTTTGATTAATCTAGAGACAACTACAAACTTAAACAGGATTAAGGATTAATGAAATGCTTAAACAAGAACTAAACAATGACAAATGATGAGAATGTATGAATGATGATAAGAAAGGCCTTAGACATGATAGTGGATTAGGGTGCCTTCAGTGATAAACTAATGAGCTAATGAATCATATGATCAAGCAAGCCATTTAACATAAACATCTCTAACTAAGCTAATCCTCTCATGAAGGCATTAACTCCTATGCTAAATCAGTTTCAAACCCAATCATCATCAGTGAAACATGAGTTAACAAGCATTAAGAATCAGTTTAATCTGTCATTTAAGCATATAAACAATCATTCCCATGATGAATAACACTTAAACCTCTAACAACTTTGGTTCAGACATTTCATCAAACACTTTTGGTGCATGAAATGCCCAGAATCTAGACCACATATGATTTGTATGGATCTAGCATAGAGAACAAGTTGTAGAGAATGGAATATGCATGATCTAACCCCTAAGCTCACTAATCTACCACTTAAGCACCCTAATCTACATATCTAAGACCTTAATATGGGATTTTACTCACTAATCATACTAATCTCTCTTAAACCTTTGCAAGTTGAGAAGATTAGCATGATTAATGATGAGAAATGGAGATGGAGATGATAGATTCAAAAGAAAACAGCTTTAAACACCCAGATCTCTTAAAACTCTCTTGATTAAACACTCAAAAAAATAGATATTTCTCTTCTTAATGGAGTCTTTTCACCAAAGAGGCAAGAGACAAAGGGAATAAAACTTAGTTCTTCCCCCAAAAAACCCTAAAAAGTATTTATACCTTCTTAAAAACGAACCGGGTCAGCCCGGAACAAACCGGGTCCTGACCCGGCTTTAATGGATAAAGTGGGAAAAGCTGCGGGTCGGTTCAGTATGTCCCAGGCCGCACACCTAAGTCGCAGTAGATGAAGACTTGTCTTGTGAGGCTTGAATCGCCTTGTCGGAGCCGCACGCCTATCTAGGAGTAAATTGCGAGTGTTTCTGCGGCATGGTCTCCTTCCTCTCCAACTCGCAGGGCTGAGCCGGTTTCTGGGGGATGTAGAAACTGTGCGGGTTGGTCTCTATTGCATTTAGGTCGCAGGCTCAAGTCGGAGTGAATTCCGAGTGATCGTGCGGCATAGATCCAGGCGCGGATGACTCGCATGCCTAAGTCGCACGATTGTGGACTTAGCATTTCTCTTGCTCGGGAGCTCCAGACCTCTTCCAGTGATAGTTTACCCGCACATTTCAACTCGCAGCATCAGCATTCAGGCGTTCATCTTCAGGCCTGCGGGTTAACCAAGTCGCAAGACCATCTCGCAGCATCCAGAGCAGCTTAGATCACTTCGCATTCCGGAGAGTGTAACTCCTGTGATACTTGTCCGAATTGAATGATTTCGGTTGCAGAAGACAGAGGACTCATTTATCTCCAACTTTTGTGAAGGAAGTTTCAGTGCTTGGGAGGTGGAAGGCTTCCTGGAGGGCACATCTTTGCAGTGCATGTATACGACCAGAGAGAGGCGTCTAGACATGTGTCCATTCCGGAGGCCGTATCTTCCTGCTCATAGATCCGAATTGAATGCTCTTGGACGTTCTGGAAAGAAAACTCAAATGTC
This sequence comes from Eutrema salsugineum, assembly GCF_000478725.1. Taxonomy (NCBI): domain Eukaryota; kingdom Viridiplantae; phylum Streptophyta; class Magnoliopsida; order Brassicales; family Brassicaceae; genus Eutrema; species Eutrema salsugineum. Next base: position 14,315,960 of record NW_006256686.1, read on the forward strand.
TCTGATTCTCATGAAGGACCCGGAAGCTGAATCGGCCTGGAAGTGCACCGTCCTTCGCATCCTTCAGAACTGATCTGCTCGGTCCGGAATACCTGCGAGACAGGGGTTTCTTCCGACGAGCTTATCTCTCTGCTCACGCGTCCGAATTCTACGATTCCAATTGCTATGAGACCGTGCTTCAATGCTCTCCAACTTCTATGAAGGACCCGCCATCTGAATCGGACCGGAAGGCTCCCCGGACAGGTGATTTCTGAGACTCGTTCGCACCCGGAGATTTTGGCCGATATACTTAATTCGCGGTACGTGAAAATGGCCGGTAAAGCTTCCCGCGGTACATGAAAATGGCCGGTAAAACTTTCCTGGCCAGCGAGAATGGCCGATAACCTCCATAGACTCAAGTTTTCCACTTTTTCAAGCCCTGCTCACCATTCCACCTCCTGGATTCATCTTTTCAGCTCCATAATCACCTGATAGACACTCAAAACATGCAAAGACTCATTGGGACCTAATGCATCTCCTAAGTTCTAAAACAAACCCTAAGGACCTAAAATACATGAAATAGAACATGATTTGGAATGATTTATGCAACCTAAATGATGCAAATTATGAACATATCAACTCCCCCACACTTGTCCTTTGCTTGTCCTCAAGCAAAAAGAGCAAATGAGAGAAAGAGGTTGTATGCAATGGGAGTTCACATTTTCTTTTTGAGAGAAGTGATCACAATGAGAATTCAAGTTCATGCTCAATTATGCAATGCAAAGCCATACTCAGATATATGTCAACTCAGCAAGGAATCTCCACAAGTTCTTCTCTCTCTCAACTCTTTCACATTCATTAAGCTTTTATCAGGTGGATCTCATGATGCAAGGTTTAAACAAGCTGGCTTGGCTAGGGAGAGGCTATGAGATTAAAATGATCTCATCAGTGTTCAAGTGGGTTAAATGCAGCAAAGGGATCTCTCTATGAATGATCAAACTTTGGCAGAATGCTAAAGGTAAAAAGCAACCTATGCATACAAGGGCAAAGACTCATCACTCCCCACCCTCTACTCAAAGCTTCCTCTCTTGCTCAAAGACCTCACTTTTCACACTCATTTTTCTCTCACTAGGGGATTTGTTCTTCACTTTCACTCTCAAGTCTTGGAACTCAAACTTTACACAGCTCTTTTTCTTTTACAACTTCTAGCCTCTTCTTTCTTTCTTATCAATACATTTGAGCTTTTGGCTTCTTTTCTTTCTTTTTCACTTAGAGGCTAGATTTTTCTTTTCAACAAACCAGAGCTCACTTTCTCAAAACACCAAGACTGACTTCTTTTTCTTTCATTCCCCTAGTTATTTTCACTCTCTCTTTCCACTCATCTCACCTTTTTCCACTCACCAAAAAGTCTTTTCCCCCACACTTATTCCTCGCCAAAACTCTCAGTTCCTTGATGTTGGAACACAGCACTCAATGAGACCTGCCCTTGTCGCTCTAAACCTAACACTTTCTGCTAAGTTTGACCCAAGGTGGCCTTTCAATTCTCACACAAACATTGGCTTAAAAGAAGGATGGGTTCAGGGTATGGGAACTGATCCATGATGTGGATTCAGTTACTTGAGCTAAGGAAAAGAGTGGTAAAAACAGTGGTTCTAGCTCAAGTATGTATATTGGTATCCACAAGCTTTTTCAAACAATGCATCACAAGATATTTTCAAGTCAAGTTCAAGGTTCCCACTTAATTAGAGTTGAGTTTAATTCAAACTTGCTTCTCAGATTCAAATCATTTCAGACTTTGCAAGCATAGAAAAAGATTCACAAGCATATTCAATTCAAGTTCTCAAAGTGATGTACTCTCTAGAAAACCTATCATTACTCCTTGCAAGATGCAACCTATATGCAAATGCAATCTAGACTCAATCCTAAAAATGAGAATGCAACTACATGATCATTTTTTTGTGAAAATTTTTCAGATTTTTCCATTTTTTTGGTTTTTATATGCACTTAGATGACTATGCAACTAGAATGTGACTCAAGACTCAAAGTGTAAAATGAGAAAATAGAAAACATGGTTAGTAAAGGATGAAACTCCTCCCCCACACTTAAATAACACAGTCCCTTGTGTTATAAAAGTATGAGAAAGAAGTGAAACCAAAGCAAACAAGCAAAATGCAAAAGGAAAAGAAAGTCTACATGCTATTTACAAGGTTTTGAGTGTTACCTAGTGGCTGTTGAAATCAGACCCCAATGAGTAGGAGGGGTTCGATGTGTGGCCTGACGGTGTTTCCCAAGAATGGTGGCTGGCTTCATCACTCCCGTCGTCAAGATCTACCCAAGTGGTTCCATATGCGACCAAGGCTGTGCAGTTCATGGAACTCTCCCCAACTTCCTCTCTGTTTCTTGGTGAAACTGGTGCTGGAGCCCCACCTTTGCAAGGGTTTTCAAGCTTCTTGATCCTCTTCTTCATCTCCTTGATGCACTTGGCCATCTTGTGGATGGTTTTGTCTTGGTACTTGCACCATTGTTGGAGAATACCAATCTTCTGTTGAGCTCTGAACCCTGAAGTGCCTGGTTCCTCCCAGTTGTAATCATCAAAGTGATATCTGTTTCCACCAAAACGTTTTTGAGGTGGAGGCAGATCAGCATCGTGAGCACCAGCTGCACTTGTGGTAGCGTCTTCAGCGGTTGCTTTCTTTCCCTTGGAGGCTTCTTCTCTGCAAGCTTGCCTGTATGTGAGGATTGGTGGATCAGTTTGGACATTGTACAGCTCTTCCTTCAGCAAGAAGAAGTGAATGTTCCTTTTAACTTGGACTGTGGTGATGGAGGGATTGGGTAGGAGAACTTGGGCTGGCTCACTGATGAGTGTCTTGAAGTTGTAGACTGCCTTGGTACCCACTCTTCCTTGGAGAAAGCCAATCCTACACAAATGTGCTTCATTAATCAGATCAAACTTTGCCTTGTTCTCCTTGAATCTATACCCCATGGCTTTCAAGATCTTTGTTACCACCCATCCATGGGTCAGCTTTGCATCTTTGTTTGTAGAATCCCACATGCACTTTTTGTAGAACATCAAAGACCTTGCTAATTGAGATGCAAGGCAAAGTGGGTATTCATACCCTACATAGGGTTCCCCATCTTCATGTGTTGGCATCAGCGGCCTCAGCCCTACACCCAGAAGCAGCAGATCTCCTTTGTGAACTCTTCCAACATCAATCTTGAAGTAGAAGCTGTGAGAGAGAATCTTGTGTACATATCTCAGAACTGGATTCCTTATCCAAGAGGCCTTAGCTGTTCCAGCTGTGTACTTCCCAGAAGCAATTGATCTCCATAGAAGTTGGATCTCATCTTTTCTGAGATTGACCGAGTTGGAGAGAAATTCATTTCTAGGTGCTGAAAACCCAAAGATCTTACTCAATTCTCTGAATGACACTGAATATTCCTTCCCTTTCACAGTAAACTCCACATGTCCAAGCCCATCTCCTTGAATGATTCTTGAATCCCTTGGGTAGTAAATGAAAGCTTCAAAGGAGGCCAAGAACTCTTGGGACTCTTGCTCATAAGCGATTTCTCTCATCTCCAAAAGTGACTCAACACCCATGTTCCCAAGCAAAGTCTTGACATCTTCATGAGGCCAATCTTCTTCAGAAAGTCCAAATCAGGGAATCTCCCTTGCTGGATCTCTATCTGCTGAAACTTAGCCAGATAATCAGGTGTTTCTGGTTCAGTTTTCTTGAACTTCTTTGATCCCTCTTCATTGGTGCCTTGGGAACCACCAGCTGAGCTGCCGGAGTCACTTTCAGTCTGTTCACTCTCAGATACCACAGCCAACTGTTTCCCCTTTTTCTTGGAGCCAGAAGCAACCACCAAAGCTCTTCCTTCAGGCCTTGTCCTTTTTGGCGCTGGATCACACTTTCCTTGCTTTGTGGTATTCTTTGCACCTTGACCCTTGTCTCTTGGCTTTGAAGTTCCTGAGGCCAAACCTTTGCCCTTTGATGCAGGGCCCTTCTTCTTGGCCAAAGAGTTGGTTCTTTCAGTCATCTGCCAAGAGATTCTCAAAAATATTGTTAGTACAAGGTTAAGCCTCACAAAAGTCTTCAAAATTTTGAAAACAATTGTTGCAAGAAACCGATATCAACAGCACATGAACAAGTTTCTGAAGCCAAGAATCAATCAAATAAATTCATAGCAATGCAGAAACAAGAGTGCAAAGCAGTGCAACAATTTTTTTAAAAAAAAAAAAAATCGATTTCTTCATGAATTACTTGCAACAATTTTCAAAACTCAAGAACAAGTAGTTTCCAACAAAGTGCTCTGTTTTCCAAGATTATCTATCACCCTAGCATTTATAAAAATAATCCCAAGGTCTAAAACAACCTATCAAAATCGATTCCACACCTTAAAGTTCAAAAATCACCATTGAAGAACATGGAAAGAGATGAGTTTCAACAGGGCGAAATACCTTGGGATTAAGATGCAACAAGTTCGAAATGCAATCAGGATGATGTTAACAACTCAAAAACGAGCTCAGAGCACTTTGAATCAACAATTTTGGTGGAGAAATGAGAGAGATATGGTGAAAACAATGGAGAGAAATGAGAGAGAGAGTTGCAAACTCGTGTTTGTAGTGAGGAAGAGAGAGTGTGGGGTAGGGTCAAGCCTTTGTACTGGTGGTCAATAGATTTATTTTGACCAGTCAAGGCTTTGACCCATCCTTTTCTCATTGACCGGCTTCCTTTCTCTCTTTTATGCGCCCGGGAACTGTCGGGATCGAGCCGTGTGACCGTCTCGGTGTAGAACCGGAAATAATTTTGCTGCGGCCTGGCCATCCTTTCTTCTGACCCGCACAACCATCTCGCAGGTTTTGGGACTTAAACTCTTTGGGTTTCCTTCCTTTCTGTGCGGCCTGGCCATCGTTCTTCTGACCCGCACTCCTATCCCGCAGCTTCTGGGACTTGGGCATTTTGGGTTTCCCTTCTTTCTGTGCGGCCTGGCCATCGTTCTTCTGAGCCGCATAACCATCCCGCAGTAAATTCCGAACGATCGTGCGACTTAGACTCCTTGGGTTTCAGGCCGCAGCACCAGGTCGCACGGTTTAACACTTAGAACCCTCGGCCTTCTTCTTTTTGGTGCGGCTCAGCGTCTACGCTCCTAGGTCGCACGCCCAGGCCGGAGTAAATTCCGAATAGTCGTGCGGCCTAGCTCCCTCTCTTCTGACCCGCGCAACCATCCCGCAGTAAATGGGACTTAAACGTTTCGGGCCTTCTTCTTTCTGTGCGGCTCGGCCTTCCTCTTTCCAGGTCGCACGCCCAGGCCGGAGTAAATTCCGAACCTTGCTGCGGCCTGGGCTCTTCTCTTCTGACCCGCACTCCTAGGCCGCAGCTTTTGGGACTTAAACGTTTTTCTGGCCTTAAACACTTCTCTCAGCTCTCTCACATGCTTCTTTCCATTCATCACTGAGCTATGTCCTCCAAAGATCACTTAGTACCTGAGACCAACTCACAAAACCCATCAGAAAGTTCTAAAACATAAAAGAAAAGAGAAGAAATTAGAAGAACTATGTACAAAGATAAGCTTGGGGTGTCTCCCAAGAGCACTTTGTTTAAAGTCTCTAAGTTTGACTTTGAGAACCTGGTTAACAGGTTGGTGGATCAAGAAGAGGAACTGATGTAGCTTCCTCTTTCCCTTGTGAAACTAAGTAATGCTTGACTCTCTGTCCATTCACCACAAATTCCTGACCATTTTTCCCTTCCAAGACAATGGCACCATAAGGCCTCACTTCAAGAACTTTGAAAGGTCCAGACCACCTAGACTTAAGCTTTCCTGGAAACAACTTAAGTCTGGAGTTGAAAAGCAAGACCAAATCACCACACTTGAACTCTCTCTTTAAAATCTTTTGGTCATGCAGGACTTTGGTCTTCTCCTTATAGATCTTTGAGCTTTCAAAAGCCTCAAGCCTAATCTCCTCAAGCTCATGGAGTTGCATGATTCTTTTCTCCTGAGCTGTCTTGATATCAAAGTTTAGAAACTTCACAGCCCACATAGCTTTGTACTCCAACTCCACAGGAAGGTGGCAGCTCTTCCCATATAGCAGACTGAATGGTGATGTTCCAATTGGAGTTTTAAAGGCAGTCCTGTAAGCCCATAATGCATCATCCAGCCTTTTGCTCCAATCTGTTCTGGTTGAGCTGACAGTCCTTTCCAGAATGGCCTTGATTTGTCTATTAGATACCTCCACTTGGCCACTAGTTTGGGGATGATATGGAGTAGCTATCTTGTGTTTAACTCCATGCTTTCTCAATAAACCTTCCAGAGTCTTGTTCAAAAAGTGGGATCCTCCATCAGAAATGACAACCCTTGGAACTCCAAACCTTGGAAATATGATGCTCTTAAACAGCTTGACTACAACCTTGGAGTCATTGGTAGGGGAAGCAATGGCCTCAACCCATTTGGACACATAGTCCACAGCAACAAGTATGTATTGATTTCCAAAGGATGAAATGAAAGGTCCCATAAAGTCAATCCCCCAACAATCAAAGATCTCCACTTCTAGAATGGGGTTCTGAGGCATCTCACTTCTTTTAGATATATTCCCATGCCTCTGACAGGCATCACAAGCTGCAACCACCAACTGGGCATCTTTGAACATTGTAGGCCACCAGAACCCACTTTGAAGAACCTTTGCTACAGTTTTGAATGCCCCCATGTGACCTCCAAAAGCAGAACCATGACATTCCTGCAACACAGGTTGCATCTCCTCTTCAGCAAGACATCTTCTGTATAACTGATCCTTGTTCAGAACATAGAGGTAGGGCTCATCCCAATAGTATCTCTGGACATCTCTGAAGAACTTTTTCCTCTTGTAAGCATCCAATTCAGGAGGCTCCACCCCACATGCAAGATAGTTCACTATATCTGCAAACCAAGGCATCCTCCTTTCTTGAATGCTTTCTACTTCCTCAAATTCCAAGTAGGAATGGAGCACCATGAGAGACTCTTCAGGCAAAGCATCATCTATGGGGACCTTTTCTTCAATCCTCAGCCTTGAGAGATGGTCTGCAGCACCATTCTCAATCCCCTTTTTATCAAGCACTTCCATATCAAACTCTTGGAGCAATAGAACCCATCTCAACAGCCTTGGCTTGGCATCTTTCTTGGTCATCAAATACCTAAGGGCTGCATGATCAGTATACACAATGACCTTTGATCCCACCAGGTAGCTTCTGAACTTGTCAAAGGCAAAAACTATTGCCAGCATTTCCTTTTCTGTTGTAGCATACTTCTCTTGGGCAGAGTCAAGTGTTCTACTGGCATAGTAGATCACATGCAGCTTCTTGTCTTTCTTTTGTCCAAGTACTGCTCCAACAGCAAAGTCAGAAGCATCTGTCATGACCTCAAAAGGTAGGGACCAGTCTGGTGCCTGAACTATTGGTGCACTAACCAATGCCTCCTTGATCAACTTAAAGGCTTCTTCACATTCAGCATCAAAAATGAAATCCACCTCCTTGCACAACAGTCTTGTTAAGGGCCTGGCAATCCTTGAGAAGTCCTTTATGAATCTTCTATAAAACCCTGCATGACCCAGGAAGCTCCTTATCTCTTTAACTGAAGTGGGGGTTTGCAGATTCACCATAACCTCCACCTTTGCCTTATCAACCTCAATGCCCTTTTCAGAGATCTTGTGCCCAAGAACTATCCCTTCTTGCACCATGAAATGACACTTCTCCCAGTTCAGCACCAAGCTGTGTTGCTCACATCTCTCCAACACCTGTGTCAAATTAGAGAGACAATCCGAGAAGGAGGAGCCATAGACACTAAAGTCATCCATGAACACCTCAACTTTCTCTTCAATAATGTCAGAGAAAATGTGCATCATACACCTTTGAAAAGTAGCCGGTGCATTACATAAACCGAAAGGCATTCTCCTATAAGCATAAGTGCCATAAGGGCATGTGAATGTTGTTTTCTCTTGATCTCTTGGATCTATGGGAATCTGGAAAAATCCAGAGTACCCATCGAGAAAACAAAAATAAGGATGATTAGCTAACCTTTCAAGCATTTGATCAATGAATGGTAAAGGAAAATGATCTTTTCTAGAAGCAGAATTCAATTTCCTATAGTCAATGCACATGCGGTGGCCAGTTATGGTTCTTTGAGCTATGAGTTCATCCTTATCGTTTTTCACCACTGTGATCCCACCTTTCTTGGGCACAACATGAACAGGAGATACCCATCTTGAGTCAGAGATTGGGTAAATTATCCCTGCCTCAAGAAGCTTTAGTATCTCCTTCTTAACCACTTCCCTAAGGTTGGGGTTAAGTCTACTGCTCAATAGAGGACATAGATTGGTCCTCTAGGTGGATCCTATGGGTGCAGATGTCAGGAGAGATCCCTCTAATGTCAGCCAAAGAATACCCTATGGCTCTCCTGAACTTTCTTATTTCATTCAGCAATGCACTCTCTTGGTCCTCTAATAGGCTATCATTGATGATGACAGGATATGTGGAGTTTAAGCCTAAGAAAGCATACCTGAGCCCTGTTGGTAGAGGTTTGAGCTCAACAGAGGGTGCATCAGCTTCATTCCAGTCCTGGTCCAAGCTGCTTTGGCTGGTGACTGATTCTTGGATTGCAAAAACCTCAGTGCCATTCTGTTCCAGCTCCACAAACCTTGTTTCAGGACCCAGCTCTCTTGCATTGTCCAGATACAGCTTATACCCTTCACTTGCTTCAGCCAAGAGCCCATTGTCTCCTTGTTCTTGAGTCAGAGTAGCTTGAAGAGGATCCTCTGTGTTCAGCTCCTCAAGCAACTCATCAGCCAACTGATCCATTGTCTCTACATAGAAACATTGACCTTCAATGGTGGGCTTCTTCATCATCTCATTCACATCAAACTTGAGCTTTTCAGACCCAAGTTGAAGCTCTATTATCCCACCTCTCACATCAATAATAGCTCCTGCAGTGGCTAAGAATGGCCTGCCCAAGATAAGGGGATCTACTGGCTCTTCATCCATCTCCAGCACAACAAAATCTGTTGGGACCTCAAAACCACCTATCTTGACAGGTAGATCTTCCAACATACCAACAGGCAATCTAACTGATCTATCTGCAAGGATAAGAGAAATCTTTGAGGGTTTGAAAACTCTAAAGCCCAACTTCTTAGCTATGGAGAATGGCATCAAGCTGACTGATGCTCCTAAATCACAAAGACATCCAGAGAATAGAAGAGGTCCAATGGCACAAGGGAGTGTGAAGCTCCCTGGATCAGTTAACTTCCTTGGAATGGACTTCTTCTGAATGATAGCACTGCATTCATGACTTAGTACTACCATGCCTTGAAGCTCTTTTGTCTTGTTCAGAATAGCATCCTTCAAGAACTTCCCCATCTTTGGCATCATTAAGAATGCATCAATGAGAGGCATTGTGAGTGGTGTCTCTTTGAGTGCCTTCTCAAATACAGCTCTTGCCTTGTCCACTAGTTGCTTCTTAAATCTCCCTGGAAATGGGAGCTTGGGTTGGTATGGAGGTGGTGGCACATACTTCTTCTCTGGTTCTGGTTCCTTTGCTACCTCTTTACCCTTTTCTGACCTTGGTTTCTCAGCAACTTGATCATCCTTTAAGGCTGCCTCCCCCTCAGGTTGATCATTGTCCTCAATGATCACTTTGTTGTTCTCAATACCAGGTAACTCCTTGCCACTCCTCAGTGTAATGGCTTTAGCATATTCCTTGGGGTTGGGTTCTGGTTTTCCAGGTAGGTGACCTTGGTTCCTTGAGCTTGATGCTTGGTTTTGCTTCAGTTCCTTGATTTCCTGCTGCATAGTCTGTTGACCCTGAAGTAGTTGTTGCAGAATACTAACCATATCTGTACCCATCTGTGGCTGCTGTTGAACCATTGGTGGCTGAAACTGTTGTTGAACCGGCGCCTGCTGTTGGAACTGTGGTGGACCAAACCCTGGTGGTGCCTTTGGTTGCTGTGAAGTGTAACCGGTGCCCTGAAATGGTTGTTGTTGCTGGCCAAAACCCTGATTCTGACCAAATTGATTCTTGGGTTGGAATGACCCTTGAAAGTTGTTCTTGGGAGCATAGTTCTTTGGAGCTTGAGAATTGGGGTAGACCTGGTCTTGTGGGTTAGCTACATTGGTGTTCCTGTAAGAGAGGTTTGGATTGGCATTACCATACTGGTATCTTTGGAACCTCTGATTTCCAATGTAGTTGAGCTCCTCTTGGGTAAGACCTTCTTCACTTATGTTCTCAAAGATTTGAGAAGGTTCCTCATACTCTCCAACATAATGTATTGGCTTCTGAGTGGTGAATTTCAGCTTGTCTAATTCACTCCTCAACTCCTTAACTTCTCTGGTGAGCCTTTGTTCTGAGCTTGAACCTTCAGACCTATTTGATCTGTCATAGTCTTCACCATAAGTATCATTGCTCAATGCTAAGTTCTCCACTAGCTCTAAAGCAGCATGTATCTCTTTACCCAGAAAGTTCCCATTGGAAGCAGTATCCAGCTGGTTTCTAATCTTGGGAAGAGCTCCCCTATACAGTGTGCTGAGAAGAGAAGCCTCACTAAACCCATGGTGTGGGCATTGGTTTGTGTAGCTCCTGAATCTCTCATATGCTTCACCAAAACTTTCATTGCTGTGCTGAGTGAAGCTAGAGATTTGGTTTCTCAGTTTTGCAGTTCTTGAGGTGGAGAAGAACTTAGATAAGAAGGCTTGCTTGCATTGCTCCCAGGTTTGAATGGAGCCTCTTGGAAGATTCTTCTCCCATTGATGAGCTTTGTCACCAAGACTGAATGGGAATAGTCTTAGCTTAAAGCTGTCTTCTGAAACTCCATTAATTTTGGTCAGATCACACACCTTATCAAATTGGTCCAAGTGTTCCAAGGGATCTTCCATTGCTAACCCATGGAACTTTGAGTTCTGGACCATATTCAGCAATGATGCTTTCACTTCAAAGTTGTTGTTCTGCACAGGTGGTGCCTGAATACCAGCTCCATACTGATGAGCATTGGCCCTGTCATTCTCGCCAACATATATTTGGGGTTGCTCATATCTTCTTTGTTGTGGTTGGAAAGGGTGGGGTTGGTGGTGCACCTGGTGTCTTTGTTGAACATTGGCCTGATGCCTCTGTTGATGAGCCTGAGCTTGTCCCTGGTGGACATAGGCTTGTTGGTGGTGCACCTGTTCCTGCTGAACATTTCCTTGGTGAAACCCCTGACCAATTCCAACACCAGCTCCCTGACCTTGAGCTTGTTGCTCCTGAACTGGTTGTTGTATATCTACCCCGTGATCTGCTTGGTCTGCCATCTCAGTCTGATCAAGTTGTCTACCACGTCTGTCTCTTCTCCTCCTTGGTACCAGAAGGTTGATGTTATCGTTTAGAGGAAAAGGAGGACCGCAGCTTCTTGATCTGGACCTGGTGTTCATACACCTGAAATCACAAACAGAACTTGAAAGGAATCAGTAAAAACAAGAAAGTAAGCACTTGATCTCAAGAACAGATCAGAGCTTAATGCTAATCAAACCACAATTTGGCAACGGCGCCAATTGATAGACAAGGCTTTTCATGGTCTCAGGGCTATCAATCCCCTTGTCAATGTAGCACAAAGAGGTTTATCAATCCAGATGTGGTGTTAGACACTAAGCTTTATGATCAAGTTCTTAATTCAAGCAAACAAGAGTGGGTTTTGATTAATCTAGAGACAACTACAAACTTAAACAGGATTAAGGATTAATGAAATGCTTAAACAAGAACTAAACAATGACAAATGATGAGAATGTATGAATGATGATAAGAAAGGCCTTAGACATGATAGTGGATTAGGGTGCCTTCAGTGATAAACTAATGAGCTAATGAATCATATGATCAAGCAAGCCATTTAACATAAACATCTCTAACTAAGCTAATCCTCTCATGAAGGCATTAACTCCTATGCTAAATCAGTTTCAAACCCAATCATCATCAGTGAAACATGAGTTAACAAGCATTAAGAATCAGTTTAATCTGTCATTTAAGCATATAAACAATCATTCCCATGATGAATAACACTTAAACCTCTAATAACTTTGGTTCAGACATTTCATCAAACACTTTTGGTGCATGAAATGCCCAGAATCTAGACCACATATGATTTGTATGGATCTAGCATAGAGAACAAGTTGTAGAGAATGGAATATGCATGATCTAACCCCTAAGCTCACTAATCTACCACTTAAGCACCCTAATCTACATATCTAAGACCTTAATATGGGATTACTCACTAATCATACTAATCTCTCTTAAACCTTTGCAAGTTGAGAAGATTAGCATGATTAATGATGAGAAATGGAGATGGAGATGATAGATTCAAAAGAAAACAGCTTTAAACACCCAGATCTCTTAAAACTCTCTTGATTAAACACTCAAAAAAATAGATATTTCTCTTCTTAATGGAGTCTTTTCACCAAAGAGGCAAGAGACAAAGGGAATAAAACTTAGTTCTTCCCCCAAAAAACCCTAAAAAGTATTTATACCTTCTTAAAAACGAACCGGGTCAGCCCGGAACAAACCGGGTCCTGACCCGGCTTTAATGGATAAAGTGGGAAAAGCTGCGGGTCGGTTCAGTATGTCCCAGGCCGCACACCTAAGTCGCAGTAGATGAAGACTTGTCTTGTGAGGCTTGAATCGCCTTGTCGGAGCCGCACGCCTATCTAGGAGTAAATTGCGAGTGTTTCTGCGGCATGGTCTCCTTCCTCTCCAACTCGCAGGGCTGAGCCGGTTTCTGGGGGATGTAGAAACTGTGCGGGTTGGTCTCTATTGCACTTAGGTCGCAGGCTCAAGTCGGAGTGAATTCCGAGTGATCGTGCGGCCTAGATCCAGGCGCGGATGACTCGCATGCCTATGTCGCACGATTGTGGACTTAGCATTTCTCTTGCTCGGGAGCTCCAGACCTCTTCCAGTGATAGTTTACCCGCACATTTCAACTCGCAGCATCAGCATTCAGGCGTTCATCTTCAGGCCTGCGGGTTAACCAAGTCGCAAGACCATCTCGCAGCATCCAGAGCAGCTTAGATCACTTCGCATTCCGGAGAGTGTAACTCCTGTGATACTTGTCCGAATTGAATGATTTCGGTTGCAGAAGACAGAGGACTCATTTATCTCCAACTTTTGTGAAGGAAGTTTCAGTGCTTGGGAGGTGGAAGGCTTCCTGGAGGGCACATCTTTGCAGTGCATGTATACGACCAGAGAGAGGCGTCTAGACATGTGTCCATTCCGGAGGCCGTATCTTCCTGCTCATAGATCCGAATTGAATGATCTTGGACGTTCTGGAAAGAAGACTCAAATGTCTCTGATTCTCATGAAGGACCCGGAAGCTGAATCGGCCTGGAAGTGCACCGTCCTTCGCATCCTTCAGAACTGATCTGCTCGGTCCGGAATACCTTCGAGACAGGGGTTTCTTCCGACGAGCTTATCTCTCTGCTCACGCGTCCGAATTCTACGATTCCAATTGCTATGAGACCGTGCTTCAATGCTCTCCAACTTCTATGAAGGACCCGCCATCTGAATCGGACCGGAAGGCTCCCCGGACAGGTGATTTCTGAGACTCGTTCGCACCCGGAGATTTTGGCCGATATACTTAATTCGCGGTACGTGAAAATGGCCGGTAAAGCTTCCCGCGGTACATGAAAATGGCCGGTAAAACTTTCCTGGCCAGCGAGAATGGCCGATAACCTCCATAGACTCAAGTTTTCCACTTTTTCAAGCCCTGCTCACCATTCCACCTCCTGGATTCATCTTTTCAGCTCCATAATCACCTGATAGACACTCAAAACATGCAAAGACTCATTGGGACCTAATGCATCTCCTAAGTTCTAAAACAAACCCTAAGGACCTAAAATACATGAAATAGAACATGATTTGGAATGATTTATGCAACCTAAATGATGCAAATTATGAACATATCAAGCTATAATTTATGTGAGAGGTGGGATAATAGAACTTCAATTTGGGTCTGAAAAGCTCAAGTTTGATGTGAATGAGATGATGAAGAAACCCACCATTGAAGGTCAATGTTTCTATGTGGAGACAATGGAGCAGCTGGCTGATGAGTTGCTAGAGGAGCTGAACACTGAGGATCCTCTTCAAGCTGCTCTAACTCAATAACAAGGAGACAATGGGCTCTTAGCTGAAGCAAGTGAAGGGCATAAGCTGTATCTGGACAATGCAAGAGAGCTGGGTCCTGAGACAAGGTTTTTGGAACTGGAACAAAGTGGCTCTGAGGTTTTTGCTATCAAAGGATCAGACACCAGCCAAAGCAGCTTGGACCAGGATTGGAATGAGGCTGATGCACCCCCTGTTGAGCTCAAGCCTCTACAAACAGGGCTCAGGTATGCTTTCTTGGGTTTAAACTCCACTTATCCAGTAATCATCTATGATAGCCTACTAGAGGACCAATCTATGTCCTCTATTGAGCATCAACGACGACTTAACCCCAACCTTAAGGAAGTGGTTAAGAAGGAGATACTAAAACTTCTTGAGGCAGGGATAATTTACCCAATCTCTGACTCAAGATCGGTGTCTCCTGTTCATGTTGTGCCCAAGAAGGGTGGGATCACAGTGGTTAAAAACGAGTAGGATGAGCTGATAGCTACTAGGACTGTCACAGGACACAGAATGTGTATAGACTATAGAAAGCTCAATGCAGCCTCTAGGAAGGATCATTTTCCTTTACCTTTCATTGATCAGATGTTAGAGAGGCTTGCAAACCACCCCTTCTTTTCTTTTCTCGATGGGTACTCGGGGTTCTTTCAAATTCCCATAGATCCCCGGGATCAAGAGAAAACAACATTCACATGCCCTTATGGCACATTTGCATACAGGCGAATGCCTTTTGGTCTCTGTAATGCCCTCTGCCACATTTCAACGTTGCATGATGCATATATTATCTGACATTATTGAAGAGAAGGTGGAGGTGTTCATGGATGACTTTAGTGTCTATGGCTCCTCCTTCTCGGATTGTCTCTCTAATTTGTCACAGGTCTTGGAGAGATGTGAGCAGCATAACTTGGTGTTGAACTGGGAGAAATGCCACTTCATGGTGCAGGAAGGAATAGTTCTTGGGCACAAGATATCTGAGAAAGGCATAGAGGTTGACAGAGCTAAGGTGGAAGTAATGGTGAACCTGCAAACTCCCACTTCAGTCAAATGGATAAGGAGTTTCCTTGGGCTTGCAGGGTTTTATAGAAGATTCATCAAAGACTTCTCAAGAATTGCCAGGCCCTTGACAAGGCTGTTGTGTAAAGAAGTGGATTTCATCTTTGATGCTGAATGTGAAGAGGCCTTCAAGATGATCAAGGATGCATTAGTCAGTGCACCAATAGTCCAGGCACCAGATTGGTCCCTTCCTTTTGAGGTTATGACAGATGCATTTGATTTTGCAGTTGGAGCAGTACTTGGCCAGAAGAAAGATAAGAAGCTTCATGTCATCTACTATGCTAGTAGAACACTTGACTCTGCACAAGAGAAGTATGCTACTACTGAGAAGGAAATGTTGGCAATAGTCTTTGCCTTTGATAAATTCAGTAGTTACCTGGTGGGATCAAAAGTCATTGTATATACTGATCATGCAGCCCTCAGGTATCTGATGACCAAGAAGGATGCTAAACCAAGACTATTGAGATGGGTTCTTCTACTTCAGGAGTTTGATATGGAAGTACAAGATAAAAAGAGTATAGAGAATGGAGCTGCAGACCATCTCTCTAGGCTGAGAATTGACTCTGAAGTGCTTCTTAATGACAGTCTTCCTGAGGAATCACTGATGGTGCTCCATTCTTATTTGGAGTTTGAAGAAGTGGACAGCATTCAAGAGAGGAGGATGCCTTGGTTTGCAGACATTGTGAACTATCTTGCTTGTGGAGTGGAACCACCTGAATTAGATGCTTACCACAGGAAGAAGTTCTTCAGAGAAGTTCAAAGATACCATTGGGATGAGCCCTACCTCTATGTCCTGAACAAAGATCAGCTCTATAGAAAGTGCCTTGCTGAAGTGGATATGCAACCTGTGTTGCAAGAGTGTCATGGTTCTGCTTTTGGAGGTCACATGGGAGCATTCAAGACTGTGGCCAAGGTTCTTCAGAGTCGGTTTTGGTGGCCCACAATGTTCAAAGATGCTCAGTTGGTTGTTTCAGCATGTGATGCCTGCCAGAGGCATGGAAATATTTCAAAGAGGAGTGAGATGCCTCAAAAACCAATCATAGAGGTTGAAATCTTTGATTGCTGGGGAATTGACTTTATGGGGCCTTTCATTTCATCTTATGGGAATCAGTTTATACTTGTTGCTGTGGACTATGTGTCCAAATGGGTTGAGGCCATTGCTTCCCCTACCAATGATTCCAAGGTTGTAGTGAAGCTGTTCAAGAGCATTATCTTCCCAAGATTTGGAGTTCCTAGGGTTGTCATATCTGATGGAGGATCTCATTTTGTGAACAAGACTTTGGAGGGTTTGTTGAGAAAACATGGAGTGAAACACAAGGTAGCTACTTCTTATCATCCTCAAACTAGTGGCCAAGTTGAGGTATCTAATAGACAGATCAAGGCCATTCTTGAGAGGACTGTTAGCTCAAGCAGAAAAGATTGGAGCAAAAGGCTAGATGATGCATTGTGGGCTTATAGGACTGCCTTTAAAACTCCAATTGGGACATCACCTTTCAATCTGCTATATGGGAAGAGCTGCCACCTTCCTGTTGAGTTGGAGTACAAGGCTATGTGGGCTGTGAAGTTGCTGAACTTTGATATCAAGACAGCTCAAGAGAAAAGGGTCATGCAACTCCATGAACTTGAGGAGATTAGGCTTGAAGCTTTTGAGAGCTCAAAGATCTATAAGGAGAAGACCAAGGCTTTGCATGATCAAAAGATTCTGAAAAGGGAGTTCAAGAATGGTGATCTGGTGTTGCTGTTCAACTCTAGGCTTAAGTTGTTTCCCGGAAAACTTAAGACTAGATGGTCTGGTCCCTTTAAGGTTCTTGAAGTCAGGCCATATGGAGCTGTTGTCTTGGAAGGAAAGAATGGTCAAGAGTTTGTGGTAAATGGACAAAAGATCAAGCATTATCTGGTTTCACAAAAGAAGGAGGAAGCTACATCAGTTCCCCTTCTTGATCCACCACCAGCCTGTTAAACAGGTTTCCAAAGTCAAACTTAGATACTTTAAACAAAGTGCTCTTGGGAGACACCCCAAGCTTATCTTTGTACATAGTTCTTTTGATTTATTCTCTTTTCTTTTATGTTTTAGAACTTTTTGATGGGTTTTGTGAGTTGGTCTCAGGTTCTAGGTGATTTTTGGAGGACATAGCTCAGTGATGAATGGAATGGAGCATGTGAGAGGGCTGAGAGAAGTGTTTAAGGCCTGAAAAACTTGGAGAACGCCTCAGTGCTACCTAGGTGTGCGGTTTGGATCAAGAAGAGCCCAGGCCGCAGCAGGACTCGCAATTTACTCCGGCCTGGGCGTGCTACCTGGTGTAAAAGGAACCAGGCCGCACAAAACCATGAAGAGGCCCGAAGTGTCTAAGTCACAAAACCTGCGAGTTAGGTGTGCTACCTGGGAAGCATGGAAGCTAGGCCGCACGTCCACTCGCAAATCACTCCGGGTTAGGCGTGCTGGCTAGGAACAAGGAGCCCAGGTCGCAGCATGAGGAGAACGGCCAAGGTATCTAAGTTACAAAAGCTGCAAGTTAGGTGTGCTGGCTGGGAAAAGAGAAACTAGGTTGCAGCAAAAGAGGAATGGCCGAGATATCTTAAGTCCAAAAACCTGCGACCTAGTCATGCCACCTGGGAACCAAAAGAGTTAGGTCACACATATGCTCGCAATTTACTCCAGCTTAGGTGTGCTGGCTGGGAAACATGGAGGTTAGGTCGCAGCATTGGAAGAGAGGCTGAGGATTTCAAGTCACAAAAGCTGCGACCTGGAGCTGCTAACTGGGACGAATGGAAGCTAAGCCGCACGATGATCCGCATTTTACTCCGAGATGGTCGTGCTACCTGGAAGCATGAAGACTAGGCCGCACCAAACAAAGAAAGCCGAAGTGTTTTAAGTCACAATCCCTGCGAGATGGGTGTGCTACCTGGGAACAAAGGAGTTTAACCCGCATGTCCACTCGCAATTCACTCCAGGTCGGGCGTGCTACCTGGGAAACACAAGACCAGGCCGCACAAAATGAAGAGGATGCTGAGACGCCTAAGTGTTAAGAGTGTGCGCCTTAGTCGTGCTAGCTGGGAAGCAAGGGTTCCAGGTCGCAGCAAGGGAGAAGAAAGGCTAAAATGTTCAAGTCCAAAAACCTGCGCCTTGGTCGTGCTACCTGAGAAGCATGAAGACCAAGTCGCACACATGGTCGCAAATCACTCCGCCTTAGTCGTGCTAGCTGGGCACAAGGAAAATAGGTAGCACAAAAACATTTCCGGTTCTACACCGAGACAGTCATGCGGCTCGATCCCGACGGTTCCCGGATACACAAAGGAGAGAAAGGAGGCCGGTCAACGAGAAAAGGACGGGTCAAAGCCTTGACTGGTCAAAATAGATCTATTGACCACCATTCCAAAGGCTTGACCCTGTCCCACACTCTTCTTCCTCACCATAAACCCGAGTTTGCAACTCTTTATCTCATTTCTCTCCATTGTTTTCACCATATCTCTCTCATTTCTCCACCAAATTTGTTGATTCAAAGTGCTCTGAGCTCGTTTTGAGTTGTTAACATCATCCTGATTGCATTTCGAACTCGTTGCATCTTAATCCCAAGGTATTTCATTCTGTTAAAATTCATCTTTTTCCATGTCATTCAATGGTGATTTTTGAACTTCAAGGTGTGGAATCGATTTTGATAGGTTGTTTTAGACCTTGGGATTATTTTTATAAAAGCTAGGGTGCTAGATAGTCTTGGAAAACAGAGCACTTTGTTGGTAATTCCTTGTTCTTGAGTTTTGAAAATTGTTGCAAGTAATTTATGAAAAAATCGATTTTTTTTTTAAACAAAAAGATGAATTGGTTTCTTGCTGAGTCCTTGCTTTGCACTCTTGTTTTTGCATTGCTATGAACTTATTGGATTGATTCTTGGCTTGAGAAACTTGTTCATGTGGTTTTAAAATCGATTCTTGCAACAAATTTTTTCAAAATTTTGGAGAATTTTGTGAAGCTTATTCTTGTACTAACATTGTTTTTGATAATCTATTGGCAGATGACTGAAAGAACCAACTCTTTGGCCAAGAAGAAGGGTACCGCATCAAAGGGCAAGGGTTTGGTCTCAGGATCTTCACAGCCAAGAGAAAAAGGTCAAGGAGCAAAGAATACCACAACGCAAGGAAAGTGTGATCCAGCGCCAAAAAGGACAAGGCATGAAGGAAAAGCTTTGGTGATTGCTTCTGGTTCCAAGAAGAAAGAGAAACAGTTGGCTGTGGTATCTGAGAGTGAATAGACTGAAAGTGACTCAAGCAGCTCAGCTGGTGGTTCACAAGGCACCATTGAAGAGGGATCAAAGAGGTTCAAGAAAACTGAACCAGAAACACTTGATTATCTGGCTAAGTTTCAACAGATAGAGATCCAGCAAGGGAGGTTCCCTGATTTGGACTTTCTGAAGAAGATTGGCATTTATGAAGATGTCAAAATTTTGCTTGGGAACATGGGTATTGAGTCACTTTTGGAGATGAGAGAAATCGCTTATGAGGAGGAGTCTCAAGAGTTCTTGGCTTCCTTTGAAGCTTTCATTTACTACCCAAGGGATTCAAGAATTATTCAAGGAGATGGGCTTGGACATGTGGAGTTTACTGTGAAAGGGAAGGACTATTCAGTGTCATTCAGAGAATTGAATGAGATTTTTGGGTTTTCAACACCTAGAAATGAACTCCTCTCCAACCAGGTCAATCTCAGAAAAGATGAGGTCCAACTTCTATGGAGATCAATTGCTTCTGGGAAGTACACAGCTGGAACAGCTAAGTCCTCTTGGATAAGGAATCCAGTTCTGAGATATGTACACAAGATTCTCTCTCACAGCTTCTACTTCAAGATTGATGTTGGAAGAGTTCACAAAGGTGATCTGATGCTCCTTGGTGTGGGGCTGAAAAAGCTGATGCCAACTCATGAAGATGGGGAACCCTAAGAAGGGTATGAATACCCACTTTGCCTTGCCTCTCAATTAGCAAGGTCTTTGATGTTCTACAAAAAGTGCATGTGGGGTTCTACAAAGCAAGATGCAAAGCTGGCCCATGGATGGGTGGTAACAAAGATCTTGAAAGCCAAGGGGTACAGATTCAAGGAGAACAAGACAAAGTTCGATCTGATTAATGAAGCACATTTGTGTAAGATTGGCTTCCTCCAAGTAAGAGTGGGTACCAAGGTAGTCTACAACTTCAAGACTCTCATCAGTGAGCCAGCACAAACTCTCCTGCCCAATCCATCCATCACCACAGTCCAAGTTAAGAGGAACATTCACTTCTTCTTGCTGAAGGAAGAGCTGTACAATGTCCAAACTGATCCACCAATCCTCACATACAAGCAAGCTTGCTGAGAAGAAGCCTCCAAGGGAAAGAAAGCAACCGCTGAAGATGCTATCACAAGTCCTGCTGGTACTCAAGATGCTGATCTGCCTCCACCTCAAAAACGTTTTGGTGGAAACAGATACCACTTTGATGATTACAACTGGGAGGAACCAGGCACTTCAGGGTTCAGAGCTCAACAAAAGATTGGTATTCTCCAACAATGGTGCAAGTACCAAGACAAAACCATCCACAAGATGGCCAAGTGCATCAAGGAGATGAAGAGGAGGATCAAGAAGCTTGAAAATCCTTGCAAAGGTGGGTCTCCAGCACCGGTTTCACCAAGGAACAGAGAGGAAGTTGGAGAGAGTTCCATGAACTGCACAGCCCTGGTCACATATGGAACCACTTGGGTGGATCTTGACGACGGGTCTGATGAGGCAAGCCATCATTCTTGGGAGACACCATCCGGTCACACTTCAAACCCCTCTCACTCATTGGGGTCTGACTTCCACAGCTCTTAGGTAACACTCAAAACCTTGTAAATAGCATGTAGATTTTGTTTTTCTTTTTGCATTTTACTTGTTTGTTTTATTTTCACTCCTTTCTCATGCTTTTATAACACAAGGGACTGTGTTATTTAAGTGTGGGGGAGGAGTTTCATCTTTTACTAATCATGTTTACTCTGTTCTTATTTTACACTTTGAGTCTTGAGTCACATTCTAGTTGCATATTCATGTAGTCTCATCTAAGTGCATATAAAAACCAAAAAAATTGAAAAATCTGAAAAATTTTCACAAAAAAATGATCATGTAGTTGCATTCTCATTTTTAGGATTGAGTCTAGATTGCATGTTCATGTAGGTTGCATTTTGCAGGGAGTAATGATAGGTTTTCTAGAGAGTAAATCACTTTGATAACTTGAACTGAATATGCTTGTGAATCTTTTTCTGTGCTTGCAAAGTCTGAAATGATCTGAATCTGAGAAGCAAGTTTGAATTGAACTCAACTCTAATTAAGTGGGAACCATGAACTTGACTTGAAAATATCTTGTGATGCATTGTTTGAAAAAGCTTGTGGATACCGATATACATACTTGAGCTTGAACCTTTTTTTTTACCATCCTTTTTCCTTAGCTCAAGTAGCTGAATCCGCATCATGGATCAGTTCCCTCACCTCGAACCCATCCTTCTTTCAAGCCAATGTTTGTGTGTGAATTGAAAGGCCACCTTGGATCAAACTTAGCAGAAAGTGTTAGGTTTAGAGCGACAAGGGCAGGTCTCATTGAGTGCTGTGTTCCAACATCAAGGAACTGAGAGTTTTGGCGAGGAATAAGTGTGGGGGAAAAGACTTGTTGGTGAGTGGAAAAAGGTGAGATGAGTGGAAAAGAGAGAGTGGAAATAGCTAGGGGAATGAAAGAAAAAGAAATCAGTCTTGGAGTTTTGAGTTAAAGAAAGTGAGCTCTGGTGTGTTGAAAAGAAAGAGTCTAGCCTCTAAGTAAAAAGAAAAGAAAAGAAGCCAAAGTGCTCAAATGTTCTGAAAAGAAAGAAAGAAAAAAAAAAGAGGCTAGAGGTTGCAAAAGAAAAAGAGCTGTGTAAAGTTTGATCTCCAAGACTTGAGAGTGAAAGTGAAAAGTAAATCCCCTAGTGAGAGGATGGTAAGCGTGAAAAGTGAGGTTCTTGAGAGAGTGAGCAAGTGAGAAAGCTTTGAGTAGAGGGTGGGGTGTGATGAGTCTTTGCCCTTGTATGCATAGGTTGCTTTTTACCGTTAGCATTCTGCCAAAGTTTGATCATTCATAGAGAGATCCCTTTGCTGCATTAAACCCACTTGAACACTAATGAGATCATTTTAATCTCATAGCCTCTCCCTAGCCAAGCCAGCTTGTTTAAACATTGCATCATGAGATTCACCTGATAAAAGCTTAATGAATGTGAAAGAGTTGAGAGAGAGAAGAACTTGTGGAGATTCCTTGCTGAGTTGATATATATCTGAGTATGGCTTTGCATTGCATAATTGAGCATGAACTTGAATTCTCATTATGATCACTTCTCTCAAAAAGGAAATGTGAACTCCCATGCATTCAGCCTCTCTCTCTCATTTGTTCTTGTTTGCTTGAGGACAAGCAAAGGACAAGTGTGGGGGAGTTGATATGTTCATAATTTGCATCATTTAGGTTGTATATTTCACTCCAAAGCATATTTATTCCATGCATTTTAGGTCCTTAGGGTTTTTTTTAGGACTTAGGAGATGCATTAGTTCCCAATGAGTCTTTGCATGTTTTGAGTGTTTATCAGGTGCATTTGGAGCTATTTGGAGTTCAAGAGGTGAATCCAGGAAGAGAAATGGTGATCAAAGCTTAAAAGGAGGTTCTCAGCCATTCTCTCTGACCAGGAAGGTTTTTATCGGCCAAAACACGTACCGCGGATGGAGCTTATCGGCCAAAACGCGTACCGGCTATTGAATCTCTCGACCAAAATCTCCGGGTGCCGACATGTTTCCGAAATCGCCTGTCCGGGGAACCTTCTGGTCCGATTCAGATGTCGAGTGCTTCATTAAGGTTGGAGAGGGTTAGATCAAGGTTCCATAGAAAGTGGAATCACTATATTCGGACGCGTGAGAAGAAAGTTAAGCTCGGCGGAAGAAACTCCTGTCTCGCTGCCGTTTTGGACCAAACCGATGAGCTCCGAACAATGCGAAGGACGGTGCACTTCCAGGCCGATTCAGTTTCCGAGGCCTTCATGTGAGTCAGAGATATTTGAGTCCTGTTTCCAGAACATCCAATATCATTCAATTCGGAGCTATGAGCAGGAAAATAACGTCTCCGTAATGGACACATGTCTAGACGCCTTTCTCTGATCGTGTAAAGGCACTGCAATGACGAGCCCTCCAGGAAGCCTTCCACTTCCCAAGCACCGAAGCTTCCTTCACCAAAGTTGGATATATATGAGTCTTCTGTCCTCTGAAACCGGAATCACTCAATTCGGACAAGTATCTTAGAGGTTACACTCTCCGGAATGCGAAAAGGTCCAAGCTGCTCTGAATACTGCGAGAAAGCCTTGCGACTTGGTTAACTCGCAGGCCTGAAGACGAATGCCTGTAAATTGATGCTGCGAGTTGAGAAGTGCGGGTAAGCTATCAATGGATGAGGTCTGAGACTCCCGAGCAAAAAATTGCTAAGTCCACAATCGTGCGACTTAGGCATGCGAGGTGGCCGCGCCTGGAACCAAGCCGCACGATCACTCGCAATCTACTCCGACTTGAGCTTGCGACCTGAGTGTAATGGAGACCAACCCGCACGGTTTGTACATTCCCCAGAAACCGCCTTGGTCCTGCGAGTTGAAGAAGAAGAAGATTAAGCCACAGCAAGACTCGCAAAACACTCCTACTTGGGCATGCGGCTAAGACAAAGCGAGTCTCACAACACTAGTTCTTCATCTACTGCGACTTGGGCATGCTACCTGGGAGACACTGGACCAACCCGCAGGATTCCCATTTTATCCATTAAAGCCGGGTCAGGACCCGGTTTGTTCCGGGCTGACCCGGTTCGCTTTTAGAGAGATATAAATACTTTTTAGGGTTTTTTTTATGGAACTAAGCTTTATTCCCTTTGTCTCTTGCTTCTTTTGTGAAAAAGACTCCACTAAGAAGAGAAATATCGATTATTGAGTGTTTAATCAAGAGAGTTTAAGAGATCTTTGTGTTTAAAGCTGCTTTCTTCTAAATCTATCATCTATCTCTTCATCTATACACTTCTAATCATGATTAACAACACATCTTGCAAAGGATCTAGTGTGTTGATCATGATTAGTGAGTAATCTCCATATTAAGGTCTTAGATATGTAGATTAGGGTGCTTAAGTGGTAGATTAGTGAGCTTAGGGGTTAGATCATGCATATTCCATTCTCTACAACTTGTTCTCTATGCTAGATCCATACAAATCATATGTGGTCTAGATTCTGGGCATTTCATGCACCAAAAGTGTTTGATGAAATGCCTGAACCAAGGTTGTTAGAGGTTTAAGTGTTATTCATCATGGTAATGATTGTCTATATGCTTAAATGACAGATTAAACTGATTCTTAATGCTTGTTAACTCATGTTTCACTGATGATGATTGGGTTAGAAACTGTTTTAGCATAGAAGTTAATACCTTCATGAGAGGATTAACTTAATTAAAGATGTTTATGTTGAATGGTTTGCTTGATCATATGATTCATTAGCTCATTAGTTTATCACTGAAGACACCCTAATCCACTATCATGTCTAAGACCTTTCTCATCATCATTCATACATTTTCACCATTTGTCATTGTTTAGTTCTTGTTTGATCATTTCATTAGTCTTTAATCCTGTTTAAGTTTGTAATTGTCTTTAGATAATCAAAACCACTCTTGTTTGCTTGACTTAAGAACTTGAGCACATAGTTTAGTGTCTAACACCACATCTGGATTGATAAACCCCTTGTACTACAAGACAGGGGATTGATAACCTCTATAAAGAGCCTTGAAAACTCTTAGTTATCATGACCCGGCTTTGATGGATAGTGGTGTGGTTTGCCACGGTCAGATGATGCTTGACCAGACCGTGGCAAACTGATAGTGTCAAAGTTCTTGGACAGATTCTTCATGATCAAGGTTGCCATGGCTTGATTTACACCATGTCTAGCGGCCGTGTCTCTTCTTTTCTGGGTTTGGGTAATGAACTTCTTGGATTGCCACGTTCTTGATCTGGACCGTGTCATGTTGGGCGTGGCAAGGTGTTGATGATTCGGTGATTGCCACGGCCAAACATCAGGCCGTGCTTCAAGACCATGTCAAATCCCGACCATGACATTATGGGCGTGTCAAAGATCTTCATTGCTTGTCGTGGTCAGGTCCAAGGCCGTGCTTCAAGACCATGTCAAATCCCGAGAGTTGTCATATTATTCCACGGCCAAGCTCAGGCCGTGGCATTATCACCGTGTCAAATCATGACACTTAGCACCTTATCCACTCCTAGACGTCTGGCTGATATGTATGTCTCTCGCCTTCCTTAACTGTCATCTCACGACTCCAAATCCAATGATTCGACCTGTTCTGGGACCGTGACTCTATCATCTCCAACGTTTATGAAGGGTTCGGGTATAGATGACGTCGGAAAGGGCTCCGTTCCACCGGTTCTTTGAGGCGCATCGCGTAAGACCTGATCGGGCCGCGAGACATGTGTTCCTTCTGATGGCAATATCTCCCAGTTCACGGCTCCAAATCGTCTGATTTTAAGTGTTCCGGAAACTAGACTCATTCCTCTTGATTCTTGATGAAGACACCGGAGGTTGACTCGCATTTCAAGTCCTTCGTCCCACACGATCAAAGTGAGGGTTCTGTCTGCACCAAACCATCTGTCCGAGTTGCTGTACACAGGTGAGGGTTCCTCCATGATCCCAGCTCCAATTTCTCCCAAAAGTCTCCAAATGACCTGAGAACACTCCAAAAATGCAGGACACTCTAGAACCTAATGCAATTCCTAACTAAAGACAAAAGCAAAGACAAATATATATAAAACTACCTAAATGTATGCATGAGACTCAATATTTGGACAAAAATGCAATCCTAAACATGACAAAATATGAGTATATCAACTCCCCCACACTTGTCCTTTGCATGTCCTCAAGCAAACAAGAACAAATGAGAGAGAGAGGTTGAATGCATGGGAGTTCATATTTCTTTAAAGAGAGATCATCATTAAAAGAATTCAAAGCTCATTGTTCAAGTTACCAATTCTAGACTGCAATGCAAACTGGTTTACTCATAAAAATTAGCCATACTTGTCACTAGATGAACCAAACTCAAGCACAAACCATCACAAGCATTCCTAACCTCAACCTTTTGACATTCATTTAAAGTTTCAAGTGGATCATGTTCATGCAAATCAAGTGAATTCATTTGGCTTGGGACTGGGTTTTGAGATTAAAATGATCTCAATCAAGTAACTGGTATTCCATGCAAGGGGATCACTCAAAAATTAGTAGACTTTAGTAAAATGCTAAGGGTAAAAAGCAATAGGTGCATACAAAGATAGAACTGCATCTACCCCACACCCAAAATGCTTTTCACACTCAACTTTAAACCTCTCAAGATTCTTTCTCTAGTCTACTCACCCCAAATGGCATTTTATCCTTGACACTCAATCAGCTCTCATCACTCTCTTCATTTCATCTCTTTGGGGAATGCTTTCTTTAACAACCACTTAGTGAGTTTCTTTTCTTTAACACACAAGCTCTTCTTTAATTCAGCCTCTTTTTGAATCTTTTCTCTTTTTTTTATGAGACTCTTTTCATTTCAACACATGAGCTCTACATTTCAGCACACACTCACTTTCTTTCATTTAAGCATTCATTCCCCTAACCAATCCGGTTCTTTCCACTTTCATCACTCAGTTTTTTTTTCTTTTCAGCTCACACACTCAAAATCAATGCTTTCACTTTCACCTAAACCTAGACTAGCCCTTGATGTTGGACTAGTATCTACATGCAGCACTATCTTTGTCGCTCTAAACCCAACACTTTTTACCAAGTCTACTAGAAACAAGGCCTCACAAATCATGCTCACAAGAAGGGTGTTTAGGCTTCAAAGAAAGGTTTGGCTAAAGGCAGGGAACTGTCTCAAGATGAGAGATCAGCTATTTGAGCTAGCAAGAGTGATAAAATGGGATAAGAAAGCTCAAATATGTATGTGGTACCCATGAATTCACAATGATATGCACAAACATGATAATTAGATGTCAAATTCAAGGGTTCTCACTTAAGCAAGGTTGAGGCTATTCACAACTTGATTCAGCTAGTACAAAAGTATTGAGACACCAGTTCAAAGCATGGTTCACACTTGATTTCATACCAGTTTTGCAATGCCTTAAGGGACCAAGCTCTTAAAATGATGCTCTCTTCAAGAAAAAATCTATCATTACTCCCATTTGCATATGATGCAACCTATATGGAAAATGCAAACTAGACTCAACCTAAAATGTGAATGCAACTACATGAGCATTTTTTGCGAAAATTTTTCAGATTTTTCCATTGTTTTGGTTTTTATATGCACTTAGATGAATGCAAAATGAGACTCAAAGTGAAAAGGAAAATAAGAGCAGAATAAACATGATTAGTAAACACAAAACCCCTCCCCCACACTTAGATAACACAGTCCCTTGTGTTATAAAAGCATGAAGGAGAAGTGCAAAGTAAAATCACAAAATTCAAAGAGAAAAATAAGCTAAGCTAGATGCATATTTACAAAGGTTTGGAGTGATACCTGGTGTGGTTCTTCTGCAAAAGGGAAGTGAGTATCTGCACCAGATGAGGCCAGACATCACTGGAGATGGGTTTGGCTTGGCCTGAACTCCCTTGTGCAGCATGGACTTGTCTTGGACCAACTCGCACACTTAAGTAGCACACAGGCGTCCATCAAGTTTCCATGCCGTAAACCCTTTTCTCAGCCTTCTCACATGCTTCATTCCACTTTGTCCCTGAGCCATAGCCTCCAAAAGTTACCTGGGACCTGAGAACAGATCACAAAACCCATCAAAAGATCCTAAAACATAAAAAGAAAGGAGAGAAAAGATTAAAAAGATTATATACAAGGATAAGCTTGGGGTGTCTCCCAAGAGAACTTTGTTTAAAGTCACTAAGTTTGACTTTGAAAAACCTGTTTTTTGCTGGTGTGAGGTTGAGCACTGATGCTTTTCAGCACTTCAATGGTCCTGAGCACTGATATATTCATAAATTGCATCATTTAATGTACATATTCTAGTCAAAATCATGTCTCATTTGCATGCATTTTAGGTCTTTAGGCATTGTTTTAGGACTTAGGAGATTGCATTAGGTCCAAGAGAGTTTTGCATGTTTTGGAGTGTTAAACAGGTGCTTTTGGAGCCAATTTGGAGTGGATGATGTGATTCAGATGAAGAAATAGAGTTGGAATGATCAAAAATGGTGAAAAGGAGCAATTTTGGGTTTCTCGGCAAAATGGTGTACTGAAGGTCGAAGGTTCTCGACCAAAATCCTTCCCGCGGGTATCTTTCTCGGCCAAAAACACGTACCGCGGTCAAGTCTCTCGGCCAAAATCTCCGGGTGCAGACACGTTTCCGAAATCGCCTGTCCGGGGAACCTTCCGGTCAGATTTAGCTGTCGGAGTCTTCATAAAAGTTGTAGATAATTGAGTCAAGAGTTCATAACAGTTGGAATCAAGGAATTTGGACCACGGAGCTGAAAGATATGGTAATCGTAAGACGAACAGGTCTCGCACTCATTCCAGAGCAATCCGATATTCCTGAATGATCGCCTGTCCGGGGAACCTTCCGGTCCGATTCAGATGTCGGGTGCTTCAAAGAAGTTGGAGAGGATTGGATCACGGTCTCATAGCAAGTGGAATCGTGGAATTCGGACGCGTGAGCAGAGAGTTAAGCTCGTCGGAAGGAACCCCTGTCTCGCAGCTGTTCAGGACCAAGCAGATCAGTTCTGAAGAATTCGAAGGACGGTGTACTTCCAGGCCGATTCAGTTTCCGGGGTCTTCATGAGAATCAGAGACGATTGAGTCTTCTTTCCAGAACGTCCACGATCATTCGATTCGGAGCTATGAGCAGGAAGATACGGTCTCCGGAATGGACACATGTCTAGACGGCTCTCTCTGGTCGTGTAAATGCACTGCAAAGATGTGCCCTCCAGGAAGCCTTCCACTTCCCAAGCACCGAGGCTTCCTTCACCAAAGTTGGGGATAAATGAGCCCTATGTCATCTGCAACCAAAATCACTCAAATTCGGACAATTATCTTAGAAGTTACACTCTCCGGAATACGAAGTGGTCCAAGCTGCTCTGAATGCTGCGAGATGGTCTTGCGACTTGGTTAACTCGCAAGCCTGAAGACGAATGCCTGGAAATTGATGCTGCGAGTTGAGAAGTGCGGGTAAGCTATCAATGGATGAGGTCTGAGGCTCCCGAGCAAGAAAATTGCTAAGTCCACAATACTGCGACTTGGGCATGCTACCTGGGAGACACTGGAACCAAGCCGCATGATCATTCGCAATTTACTCCGACTTGAGCCTGCGACCTGGGACTAGGGATGACCAAGTCGCACATGTACATTCCCCAGAAACCTCCTTGGTCCTGCGAGTTGAAGAAGAAGAAGATTAAGCCGCAGCAAGACTCTCAAAACACTCTTACTTGGGCGTGCGGCTAAGACAAAGCGATTTAAGTCTCACAAGACAAGTTCTTCATTTACTGCGACTTGGGCGTGCTACCTGGGAGACACTGGACCAACCCGCAGTAATTCCACTTTACCCACTAAAGCCGGGTCAGGACCTGGTTTGTTCCGGGCTGACCCGGTTCATTAGCACTTAGTATATATAGCTTTTTGGAGAAAAACCCTAAAAATGTTATCTTCTATCTTAGTTTCTCTCTAATTTTCTTTCCCCTTTGGTTAAAAAAACGAGTTTGTTAAGATATATCTGAAGGGATTTGATCATTCCAAAGCTGTATCTTATCATCTCATCATCTCATTTCTACTTCTAAACATGATTAACATCATCTCTTGCAAAAGATTAGATGTGTTCTTCATGATTAGTGAGTAGTCATCTTTTAAGCTTCTAGGTGTGTAGATTAGGGTGATTAGATGTAGATTAATGATTGTTTAAGCTTAGATTCTCTTCTCCTTTCCTTAGTTAGCTGATCCTAATGCTAGATCCTTGCACATCACTTGGGTCTAGAATCTGGGTTTTTCATGCACCAAAAGTGTTTGATGAAATGCCTGAATGAAAGCTAACTAAGGGTTCATGCATTAATGTCATGGGAATGATTATTAAATGCATGAATGACATATTAGAACTGTTTCTTAATGCTCATTGATTCATATTTCACAAATGATCATTTGGTTTGAAAATGGATTAGTGTAGAGGTTAGTGCCTTCATGAGAGGATTAATCTAGATTAGAGTTCTAAGTTAATTGGAATTTGAGATCATGTGATGCTTGCTTTATCTTTCTGTATAAGATTCAGTCTTTCTTAGCTCTTATTTTGATGCACAAAGAGGCTGTCTGGTCATTTTAGACTTGGACCCTTATGCTTGTTGATTGTTTATTCATCTAATGGGAATCAGTCTTGAATTTGTAATTAACAAAGGGATTTCTGTCATGAGAATGAATTAATCTGAATTGGAAGTCTAGACTAAAGATTTGCAAGTGTTGCATTGTTTGCTTAGCATCATGAATTCACATTTAAAGCACCCTGATCAATGATCACATCTAGAGGTTTAGCTTTCTTTTTATTTTAATTTGAGTGTTTGTTTAGTTTCTCTTGCTTGTTTAATTCTTAATTACTGTTTGTTCTTGCTTGTTCTGTTATATGCTTTTAGATAATCTTGGTTACCAACTCATCTGTTTAGTTAGACTTGGATTAAGAATTGATCCTCATAGTCTTAGTGTCTAGAATCTCTCCATTTGGATTGATACCTCAAGTGCTACAATGACATGAGTAGTTGAGGAATTGATCAAGGATTGAAAAATTCCTACTATCAATTTGGCGCCGTTGCCAATTGGAGAGTTCATTCTAGCATTAGGACTTTGGATCTTCTTGAGATCAAGTCATTTTCTTTT
Source organism: Eutrema salsugineum (assembly GCF_000478725.1). Classification (NCBI taxonomy): domain Eukaryota; kingdom Viridiplantae; phylum Streptophyta; class Magnoliopsida; order Brassicales; family Brassicaceae; genus Eutrema; species Eutrema salsugineum. The sequence continues at coordinate 14,347,045 of NW_006256686.1, forward strand.
GTTTTACTGATTACCTTTCAAGTGCTGTCTTTGTTTTCAGGTGTATGAACACCAGAAGTCAAGCAAGGAGACAACGAGAAAGAGCTGAGCACATTGAGAGGTTGGGTATGGATCAAGGGCAACAGGCTCATGGTGGTAATGGAAACCACCAGAATCAAGAAGAGCCACCGCCTCCACGTCCAAGACAAGTTGTGGGAGCTGGTGATGAGGCCAATGCTCAGGGTCAAAGACATGGGATTCAAGCCCCAACACCTGAAAACGATTTTGAGATCAAATCTGGCCTGATCAACATGGTGCAATCAAACAGGTTCCATGGCTTGGCATTAGAAGACCCTTTAGATCACATTGACAACTTTGATAGAGTTTGTGATCTAACTAAGATGAATGGAGTGAGTGAGGACAGTTTCAAGTTGAGGCTATTTCCTTTTTCTCTAGGAGACAAAGCTCATCAGTGGGAAAAGTCTCTACCTCAAGGATCAGTCACAACTTGGGAGCAATGCAAAAGAGCATTTCTAACCAAGTTTTTCTCTTCATCAAGAACAGCAAGGTTAAGAAATGAAATCTCAAGTTTCATTCAGAAGAACCATGAATCATTTTGTGAGGCTTGGGAAAGATTTAGAGGGTATACCATGCAATGCCCTCACCATGTATTCTCAGATTGTCAGCTGCTAAGTACCTTCTACAGAGGTACTTTACCAAAGGTCAGACTTCTCTTGGACACAGCTTCAAATGGTAATTTCATGACCAAGGAAGTCAATGATGCCATGACCCTAGTGGAGAATGTAGCTCAGAGTGATGAGCTTTATGGATCAGACTTTGAAAGGAATTCAAGAGGAGCTGTGAGTGCTGAAGAGGAAAGGACAAGGAAAGACATCAAGTCTCTCAATGAGAAGCTAGACACACTTCTTTTAGCTTCTCATCAGTCAGCCAACTTTGTTAGAGATGTGAATCATGTGTTTCAAGACACATTTCAAAGGGAAGACATCACAACTGAGGTGAACTTTGTAGGTGGCCAACAAGGTTACCAAAAGGGCTTTACCTACTACAAGAATCCCCCAAACCAGAACTTCTATCCTCAAAACACTCAACAACAAGGTTTTGTCCTTCCCCAACAACAAAGTCTCCAACAGAACTCAGAGAATAAGGATCAAGAAGTGCAGAACCTGCTCCAGGAAATCCTCAAAGGTCAAGCAAGTGGTGCCATGGGCTTTAACAAGAAAATGGCAGAGATTAACAACAAGGTGGATTGCAGCTATTCTGATCTTCTATCTCAGCTTTCAACCTTGGCTTCCAAGTCAAGACTCTAGAGAACAACAAGGGCCACTGCAGTTCTCAAGCTCAAAGATCTTTACCAGGGACATCAGTAGCACATCCAACAGAATACTGCAATGTTATCCTCTCAAATGATGAGAATCATGCTGCTGTCCAAGAAATTGAGAATCTTCTCCATGGCAATGTCTCAAGTGAAAAGTGCCTAACACAAGATGATGAGGACGCCATCATAGAGGAGTTTGACTTCCTGTTCTGTGATCTCAATGAGGACATTGAGAAAGAAGGTGGGGAGGCAGCTTGTTTTGATATGAAAAAGAATGATTCTGAGATTGCTGAAGGAAAGGATCAGAGAATAGTTCAAGGAAGGACATCTGATGGAGTCTCTAGCACTGGCTCAACAAGGGTGAAACCCAAATCTATTCCCAAGCTAGGCAACCCAGGAAAGTTCTCCATCTCATGCTCTCTTGGAAATTTGAAAGTGGACAATGCTTTGTGTGATTCTGGATCAAGCATCAGTGTAATGTCTTTAGACATGGTGGAGAGACTAGGGATCAAGAGTCTTAAGCATCACAATGCATCATCTAGCCTTTTGCTCCAATCTTTTCTGCTTGAGCTAACAGTCCTCTCAAGAATGGCCTTAATCTGTCTATTAGATACTTCAACCTGGCCACTAGTTTGAGGATGATAAGGACTAGCTACCTTGTGTTTCACTCCATGGTTTCTCAGTAATTCTTCCAAGGTCTTGTTCACAAAATGAGATCCTCCATCAGAAATAACAACCCTGGGTACTCCAAATCTTGGGAAGATAATGTTCTTGACAACTTCACCACTACCTTGGAATCATTGGTAGGGGAAGCAATGGCCTCAACCCACTCGGACACATAGTCCACAGCAACTAGTATGTACTGATTCCCATAAGATGATATGAAAGGCCCCATAAAGTCAACTCCCCAGCAATCAAAGATCTCAACCTCTAGTATTGGGTTTTGAGGCATCTCACTCCTCTTTGAAATGTTCCTATGCCTCTGACAGGCATTACATGATGAAACAACCAGCTGAGCATCCTTGAACATTGTAGGCCACCAAAACCCACTCTGAAGAACCTTGGCTACAGTCTTGAATGCTCCCATGTGACCCCCAAAAGCTGAACCATGACACTCTTGCAACAAAGGTTGCATCTCTTCCTCAGCAAGACACCTTCTATACAGCTGATCTTTGTTCAGGACATCCAAGTAGGGCTCATCCCAATGGTATCTTTGGACATCTCCGAAGAACTTCTTCCTGTGGTAAGCATCAAGTTCAGGTGGTTCCACTCCACAAGCAAGAAAGTTCACAATATCAGCAAACCAGGGCATTCTCTTTTCTTGGATGCTATCCACTTCTTCAAACTCCAAATAAGAGTGGAGCACCATCAGTGATTCCTCAGGAAGACTGTCATTAAGAGGGACTTCAGAGTCTACTATTAACCTAGAGAGATGGTGTAACACCCCCGATTCGATCTATGAATAGAAAGAACCCAGAGTGCTACAGAATGATAACAGAGACAATCCGACCAAAATGTCCCATACCGTCTTGGCTAGACCGCGACCGATACCATGCCTCTCGACCAAGGCCTAAGGCTTTTCAACCCGTTCCCGGTCTTAAGTTGTTTCGACCCAGACAAGGTCTAATATCAGGAAAAGCGAGGAGTTCCATAAAAACTCTCTTTTATTAATACTTAATAAAGTATGCTTACAAACGGTTACCAAAAATCATATAATTGAGCTCAAGTCAAAATAGTCTTACATAATACAATCTATTATGCTTACACTCACAACGTCAAACTACTCCGGCGGCCTAGCGTCCCACGAACCCGTCTACAGTTAGTCACCCCGACCCAACCCCAAAATAGCCGAAGCTCAACAATTATATGAAAGCAATGAACACTCAACATGCACACAAACAGTTCAATGCAATCATCACGCAATCACACTCAACATCAAGCAACAATCATCGTATGCACATGCGGAAGCTAAACACAACTCAACACACATAAACGACCGTACAGGATCCCTACAACCTACGTGCCTTACTGCACGATTTCTATGACACCTTCTAGCCCGACGAACCTCCCGCACATTCATAGCCACTCAGGCACATGAACCGGATTCGCTTCCGACTTCGCGGTCTTTCACTCGACCAGTCGGGCCGCATCGTCATGCAGCACTCGGCCATGGGAGCGACCCAAGTATCCCTCCGAGTCTCTGGGCTTGTGTCCTAACACACCACAAGGTTCCACTAACTTTTTTCGTGGTTTACGCAACAAACAAACAAACCACAGATTCCTCACTGAATCTCCACTGTGGTTTTACGCAAAACACACATAGATCCATAGGGGTTCCTTCCTGAATCCCCTCATGACCTTTCCAGTTTTTTTTTTAACAAAGCCAACGGCCCGTGGTGACCATAGTCCCCTCACGACGGACCATTACTAAATTCGTTCAAAGGCTAAGTGTTTTCGCGACTTAATTATCAAAACGAGACTCTATCCCAGATCTCGTAATTAAGTCTAACACTAAGCCACACATCAACACACAATGTCACACAACACGCAAAAACAGAGAAGTGGTGGTTGCAAACCGGCAATACCACTAACTCTCGTATTTCGGAAGTAGGATCACACGTGAGTCACCGGACAACACGGGATCGCTCACAACCTACAAACAGAATAATACCTAGCACACAATCACGCAATCTACTTTTAACCGTGGATCGCAGTCCTACCTGGACCGATCCATGGTTCCCTGCACAAAACCATTAGTTCCTATCTACCGGAACTCACCCTTTAACGCAGATCCCGCTCCGATCTTAACCTCTCTTGCTCCTAACTCCGAGATTCCCTTAGATCTATAACCATATAGACCTAATGAATAACTAGGACAAGATCTAAACAGAAAAAGGTTTACTCTACGGCTTACCGACCGTCCGCTGAGCCAGCACCGCGCTACCATTCCCCGCTAGCTAACTCCTACCTGAAATACTCACCATTTCCCTCTTTCTCTCTCTACTTTCTCACTCTAGAATTTCTCTGATTTCTAAGTGTGGAAAACTAAGAGCTGAAGGTGGGTATTAATAGGTTTCAGGGTGGTTCTCATGCGCTGACATTTGGCCGGGCACTTGTCAAAAATGCTGCACACTAGTCATCAACCTTGGACACTAAGCTGCCTTGCTTCCACACCAAATGTGTGGTCCAGAACCAGCCACACCATTGCATAAACACTAAGCTTACTCCTTTCCGCGCCAAGTGTGTGGACCAAGTCTAGCCACATATGTTCTTATTCGGAAATAACTTCCACCAAAATCCGCAATTTGGTTACTGATCCAAGACGGTCTGACTGGCCTTGACACTCGCTCACGGTTCCTCGGCCAAATCTATTTCCGTCGACCAAAATCCATACTTTCCTGTTCTGCAAAGCTTTTATGCTCGGACTTAGCTTTTCTTGGCTAAACCGCTGCTTCTCGGCCAAAATATGATCCATCGGCAAAAACTCAATTCTCTCGGCAGAGTTTCGTTCTCCTCGGCCAAATCCTTCATCGTTCGGCCAGAATCTGACTTTCTCGGCTAAAGACTGATTCTCTCGGCATTTTCCATCGTTCCTGAGCTAAAACACATTTCCCCAGCTACACCTGACTTTCTTGATAAAACAACAAGTCTTCCCGGCAGAAGCTGATTTTATCGGCCAAAGTTGGTTTCTCTTGGCCATTCTCTGCGTTCTTCAATAAAAATCTCCTTTTCCTCGGCAAACATGCTCTCCCAGCAGAATCCGGATTTTCTTTGATCCGCCCTCGACTTAGCATTTTTCCTGCGGCCGCCTGTCCGTTTTATCTTAACAACTGGGTTGTTACATTCTCCCCTCCTTATAGGAATTCGTCCTCGAATTCCAGACGTGCGATCAACCTCATCCTCCTGATGATAAGGTCTCTCCATAACGTTTAGCGGTCCTACAGCCCCTCACCACTGTCTTGACATTACCATGTCTTCTCGCTTGTTTCACAAGTTGGCCGTTCCCTCGACCCTTCACAAAGCTTGGTGATCCTCCTGATCCCTTGCTTTCTGGTCGTCACACCTTTACTTAGATATATCTTTTCCGTCTCAAGATATACCTTTACACCCTGGCATGCTTTCCAATCTTAGTATGCCCACTGATCTCATGACCAAAGCTTCCCATGCTTTATCATGTCACCTCATACTGCAATTTGTCGTTTCTTCTAACATTTTGTCATTGACCGACAGTACTTTTTCTTCTAATCTGTCAAAGAACTCTCAAGTCCACTTAACTTGATCCAGCCGATCTTCATCTTGATCCTTTCTTCATCTGAAGCCCTTCTTCCTCGGTAAAGACCACTCCTTAGTCTCCATTTCTCATTACCAGTCCGTTTTCTCATGGAATCTTTCTCATTGTTATCACGTTCCATTGTGACTTCACATTCCTCTTCTCTTCACCTTCTTACTCCTATGGTGAAGTATCGAACCATCCTTTTCCCAAGGACGTTCTGTCAGCATTGTTTCTCGACTCTATATTTTCCCCAAGTCCTTCGACTTCTGTCTCTTTTCCTTGATTTTTTTCCATCGGAGGCTCTTTCTCCTTAGCAAACACTACTTCCTAGTTCTGCCCTCACGCAGTTCATCGCTTCTAATCCAGTTTCCTTGTGGACTCCCTTTCATGGCTTTGGACACGGTCCATCCTGACCTTGTTCCGTCATTACCATTACTCTATTCTTCAACTTCTCACTCCCTTAGCGAGAATATGAATCTTCATTCTCCAAATGTGATTCTTTGAACTCCGTTCCATGTCCTCATTCCTTTAGTAAGCCCTTTTGGCTTTGACTCCCTTCTTTGTCTTCTTCCTGGTTTTCCAATCTCCCATCTTTCTTAACTCTCGGTAAATCAATTCCTTTTGATTTACGTTCAACCTTACTAAATCGTATGCGGTTCACCATTTCCTTCTGGTGCTCGCATATCCATCTTTCTGATCAACTATTGTTGTCCACTCTAGCTGATCTTTCTGATCTCATGCCCGTCACCATGTCCTTCTGGCGATTGCACGAACCAATTCTTAACTTCTACCATTCTTCGCACCTCTAGTTGATCCATCTAATCTTCTACTATTCAAATCTGGCGGATCCTTCCCGATCTACCACTGCTCAAATCTCGCTGATCTTGCCTGATCCACCGCTGCTCTTAACTTTACTTGACATCAACTGTCTTCTGGCCAAATTCTCTATCTGCCGTTTTCCACACTTTCCTGATGTCCTCACAGCACACCCACTTACCGGCTCTGATCGGTTTCTTGGGTTTGGTTAAGGTATCTGGTTTTAGGACAACCTTCCTAAAACACTCCACCTTCCATAATCCTAAGGTTTAAGGGAATTCTTTCCAAGAAACCTATGGATTCCTACACCTTTCGCAATCCTAAGGCTTACGGAAACCTTATCCATAACCTACGGATTCCCACTCATTCACGCCCCCCGGCATTCTCGACATGCTATAGAAAATAATATCTCCCCTTATTATTTCCCCTCTAAACATTCAACCTAATCTTATCTCACACATAAGATTCACAAAATACTTCCGGTTAATATTATACCCCTAATATTAACCCATACTTATATACTAGATAGGCACGGGACAAGTTCGCTTGACTTTCTGTCCTACCACGTGCGGTCTTAGCTTCCGAAGCTTCACACACGATTTTACACTTGCACACGGTCTTAGTCTTACCGACTTCACGTGCGTCTTTCTCGCACACAAATGCGTATGGTCTCAGTCCTACCGACTTCACATACGAGTTTCACACAAAATTGCGTATGGTCTTAGTCCTACTGACTTCACATACGACTTTCACAAAATTGCGTATGGTTTTAGTCTTACTGACTTCATATACGACTTTCACCTAAAATTGCATATGGTCTTAGTCCTACTGACTTCACATACGACTTTCACACAAACAGCTACATATCTACATATGTATCAAAGATTCAATAACTTCCGGTCTAATATTATACTCCTTATAATATTAAACCCTTCAATATTTGTTTAGATATTATAACCCCATTATAATACCTAACTACCAAATTCACCAAATCAATCATGCAAAATTTGCAATAACTCAATCACACAAGAGAGAGTTAGCACCCATACGTACCTGGCACGGGATCTTATAAAGATCATGAAAGCTACGGTAATTCCTAAAACTCTAAGGTTTCACCTTACTTTCATTGCGCCCTCTAAGTCTATCACCTTTGACTCCGCAAAGTGATCAACTCCATGACCAACGCCCGTTTGATTCCCATGGATAATGGGTTACCTCCTTTCGACCTGCAACTCCCCGCTGCATCGAAGACAAGGTAAATCCTAACCCCACCTACCCATCTAAACGTAGGACGTACCGGTTTCCTAAGTTGTGAGTGCAACACCTTTTTGACTCGATAAACATTTGAAAACTCGTTCCCATGAGCATGATCATGAACCATGCTCTGATACCAACTTTTGTAACACCCCCGATTCGATCTATGAATAGAAAGAACCCAGAGTGCTACAGAATGATAACAGAGACAATCCGGCCAAAACGTCCCATACCATCTTGGCTAGACCGCGACCGATACCATGCCTCTCGACCAAGGCCTAAGGCTTTTCAACCCGTTCTCGGTCTTGAGTTGTTTCGACCCAGACAAGGTCTAATATCAGGAAAAGCGAGGAGTTCCATAAAAACTCTCTTTTATTAATACTTAATAAAGTATGCTCACAAACGGTTACCAAAAATCATATAATTGAGCTCAAGTCAAAATAGCCTTACATAATACAATCTATTATGCTTACACTCAATATGTCAAACTACTCCGGCGCCCTAGCGTCCCACGAACCCTCTAAGGTTTCCTGTCTATAGGTTACCTGCAGGACAAAATTTTTATAATGAGCATTTCTACTAAATGCCCAGTGAGTCCGGAACCCGTCTACGGTTAGTCACCCCGACCCAACCCCAAAATAGCCGAAGCTCAACAATTATATGAAAGCAATGAACACTCAACATGCACACAAACAGTTCAATGCAATCATCACGCAATCACACACAACATCAAGCAACAATCATCGTATGCACATGCGGAAGCTAAACACAACTCAACACACATAAACGACCGTACGGGATCCCTACAACCTACGTGCCTTACTGCACGATTTCTATGACACCTTCTAGCCCGACGAACCTCCCGCACATTCATAGCCACTCAGGCACATGAACCGGATTCGCTTCCGACTTCGCAGTCCTTCACTCGACCAGTCGGGCCGCATCGTCATGCAGCACTCGGCCATGGGAGCGACCCAAGTATCCCTCCGAGTCTCTGGGCTTGTGTCCTAACACACCACAAGGTTCCACTAACCTTTTCCGTGGTTTACGCAACAAACAAACAAACCACAGATTCCTCACTGAATCTCCACTGTGGTTTTACGCAAAACACACATAGATCCATAGGGGTTCCTTCCTGAATCCCCTCATGACCTTTCCAGTTTTTTTTTTAACAAAGCCAACGGCCCGTGGTGACCATAGTCCCCTCACGACCGACCATTACTAAATTCGTTCAAAGCTAAGTGTTTTCCCGACTTAATTATCAAAACGAGACTCTATCCCAGATCTCGTAATTAAGTCTAACACTAAGCCACACATCAACACACAATGTCACACAACACGCAAAAACAGAGAAGTGGTGGTTGCAAACCGGCAATACCACTAACTCCCGTATTTTGGAAGTAGGATCACACGTGAGTCACCGGACAACACGGGATCGCTCACAACCTACAAACAGAATAATACCTAGCACACAATCACGCAATCTACTTTTAACCGTGGATCGCAGTCCTACCTGGACCGATCCATGGTTCCCTGCACAAAACCATTAGTTCCTATCTACCGGAACTCACCCTTTTACGCAGATCCCGCTCCGATCTTAACCTCTCTTGCTCCTAACTCCGAGATTCCCTTAGATCTATAACCATATAGACCTAATGAATAACTAGGACAAGATCTAAACAGAAAAAGGTTTACTCTACGGCTTACCGACCGTCCGCTGAGCCAGCACCGCGCTACCATTCCCCGCTAGCTAACTCCTACCCAAAATACTCACCATTTCCCTCTTTCTCTCTCTACTTTCTCACTCTAGAATTTCTCTGATTTCTAAGTGTGGAAAACTAAGAGCTGAAGGTGGGTATTAATAGGTTTCAGGGTGGTTCTCATGCGCTGACATTTGGCCGGGCACTTGTCAAAAATGCTGCACACTAGTCATCAACCTTGGACACTAAGCTGCCTTGCTTCCACGCCAAATGTGTGGTCCAGAACCAGCCACACCATTGCATAAACACTAAGCTTACTCCTTTTCGCGCCAAGTGTGTGGACCAAGTCTAGCCACATCTGTTCTTATCCAGAAATAACCTCCGCCAAAATTGATATGTTCATAATTTGCATCATTTAGGTTGCATAAATCATTCCAAATCATGTTTTATTTCATGTATTTTAGGTCCCTAGGGTTTGTTTTAGAACTTAGGAGATGCATTAGGTCCCAATGAGTCTTTGCATGTTTTGAGTGTCTATCAGGTGATTATGGAGCTGAAAAGATGAATCCAGGAGGTGGAATGGTGAGCAGAGCTTGAAAAAGTGGAAAACTTGAGTCTATGGAGGTTATCGGCCATTCTCGCTGGCCAGGAAGGTTTTACCGGCCATTTTCATGTACCGCGGGAAGCTTTACCGGCCATTTTCACGTACCGCGAATTAAGTATATCGGCCAAAATCTCCGGGTGCGAACGAGTCTCAGAAATCACCTGTCCGGGGAGCCTTCCGGTCCGATTCAGATGGCGGGTCCTTCATAGAAGTTGGAGAGCATTGAAGCACGGTCTCATAGCAATTGGAATCGTAGAATTCGGACGCGTGAGCAGAGAGATAAGCTCGTCGGAAGAAACCCCTGTCTCGCAGGTATTCCGGACCGAGCAGATCAGTTCTGAAGGATGCGAAGGACGGTGCACTTCCAGGCCGATTCAGCTTCCGGGTCCTTCATGAGAATCAGAGACATTTGAGTTTTCTTTCCAGAACGTCCAAGAGCATTCAATTCGGATCTATGAGCGGGAAGATACGGCCTCCGGAATGGACACATGTCTAGACGCCTCTCTCTGGTCGTATACATGCACTGCAAAGATGTGCCCTCCAGGAAGCCTTCCACCTCCCAAGCACTGAAACTTCCTTCACAAAAGTTGGAGATAAATGAGTCCTCTGTCTTCTGCAACCGAAATCATTCAATTCGGACAAGTATCACAGGAGTTACACTCTCCGGAATGCGAAGTGATCTAAGCTGCTCTGGATGCTGCGAGATGGTCTTGCGACTTGGTTAACCCGCAGGCCTGAAGATGAACACCTGAATGCTGATGCTGCGAGTTGAAATGTGCGGGTAAACTATCACTGGAAGAGGTCTGGAGCTCCCGAGCAAGAGAAATGCTAAGTCCACAATCGTGCGACTTAGGCATGCGAGTCATCCGCGCCTGGATCTATGCCGCACGATCACTCGGAATTCACTCCGACTTGAGCCTGCGACCTAAGTGCAATAGAGACCAACCCGCACAGTTTCTACATCCCCCAGAAACCGGCTCAGCCCTGCGAGTTGGAGAGGAAGGAGACCATGCCGCAGAAACATTCGCAATTTACTCCTAGATAGGCGTGCGGCTCCGACAAGGTGATTCAAGCCTCACAAGACAAGTCTTCATCTACTGCGACTTAGGTGTGCGGCCTGGGACATACTGAACCGACCCGCAGCTTTTCCCACTTTATCCATTAAAGCCGGGTCAGGACCCGGTTTGTTCCGGGCTGACCCGGTTCGTTTTTAAGAAGGTATAAATACTTTTTAGGGTTTTTTGGGGGAGAACTAAGTTTTATTCCCTTTGTCTCTTGCCTTTTTGGTGAAAAGACTCCATTAAGAAGAGAAATATCTTTATTTGAGTGTTTAATCAAGAGAGTTTAAGGAGATCTGGGTGTTTAAAGCTGTTTTCTTTTGAATCTATCATCTCCATCTCCATTTCTCATCATTAATCATGCTAATCTACTCAACTTGCAAAAGTTTAAGAGAGATTAGTATGATTAGTGAGTAGTCACCTTAATGAGGTTCTAGATGTGTAGGTTAGGGTGCTAAAGTGTTAGATTAGGAGTGCTTAGGGCTAGATTCATTGATTCATCTCTCTAAACAGCTGTTCTCTATGCTAAATCCTTGATAATCACTTGAGATCTAGATTCTGGGAATTTCATGCACCAAAAGTGTTTGATGAAATTCCTGAAAGAGTTGTGTTAGAGGTTTAAGTAATTTTTCATCATGGGAATGATTTGTTAAATGCTTGAATGATCATTAAGAGCTGTTTGTTAATGCATATTGATTCATGTTTCACAAATGGGAATTTGGTTTGAAAATGGATTAGTATAGGGGTTAATACCTTCATGAGAGGATTAACCTAGATTAGAGTTCTTAATCATTTGAATCATGTCTCATCATTGTCATTAGCATTTCTAGTTTAACACCAAGGCACCCTAACCAACTATCATGTCTAGAATCTCATGCCTCCATCATATCATATTCACATCATTTGTCATTGTCATTTGTCTTTAAACCTGTTTATGTTTATAGTTGTCTCTAGATTAATCAAAACCTATTCTTGTTTGCTTGAATTAAGAACTTGATCATATAGCTTAGTGTCTAACACCACATCTGGATTGATAAACCTCTTTGTACTACATTGACAAGGGGATTGATAGCCCTGAGACCCTTAAAAGTCCTATCTATCAATTGGCGCCGTTGCCAAATTGTGGTTTGATTAGCATTAAGCTCTGATCTGTTCTTGAGATCAAGTGCTTACTTTCTTGTTTTTACTGATTCCTTTCAATTTCTGTTTGTGATTTCAGGTATATGAACACCAGGTCTAGATCAAGAAGCTGCGGTCCTCCTTTTCCTCTAAACGACAACATCAACCTTCTGGTACCAAGGAGGGAGAAGAGACAGACGTGG
>NW_006256686.1:14366258-14404301 GCF_000478725.1 Eutrema salsugineum
CTCTCATTTCTCCACCAAAATTGTTGATTCAAAGTGCTCTGAGCTCGTTTTTGAGTTGTTAACATCATCCTGATTGCATTTCAAACTTGTTGCATCTTAATCCCAAGGTATTTCGCCCTGTTGAAACTCATCTCTTTCCATGTTCTTCAATGGTGATTTTTTTTTTTTTTTTTTTTTTGAACTTTAAAGTGTGGAATCGATTTTGATAGGTTGTTTTAGACCTTGGGATTATTTTTATAAATGCTAGGGTGCTAGATAGTCTTGGAAAACAGAGCACTTTGTTTGTAATTACCTGTTCTTGAATCTTGAAAATTGTTGCAACAATTTTTTTCAAAATTTTGAGACTTTTGTGAGGTTCATCCTTGTACTAACAATATTTTTGAGAATCTCTTGGCAGATGACTGAAAGAACCAACTCTTTGGCCAAGAAGAAGGGCCCTGCATCAAAAGGCAAAGGTTTGGTCTCAGGAACTTCAAAGCCAAGAAACAAAGGTCAAGGTGCAAAGAATACTACAAAGCAAGGAAAGTGTGATCCAGCGCCAAAAAGGACAAGGCCTTAAGGAAGAGCTTTGGTGGTTGCTTCTGGTTCCAAGAAAAAGGGGAAACAGTTGGCTGTGGTATCTGAGAGTGAACAGACTGAAAGTGACTCCGGCAGCTCAGCTGGTGGTTCCCAAGGCACCAATGAAGAGGGATCAAAAAAGTTCAAGAAAACTGAACCAGAAACACCTGATTATCTGGCTAAGTTTCAGCAGATAGAGATCCAGCAAGGGAGATTCCCTGATTTGGACTTTCTGAAGAAGATTGGCCTCTATGAAGATGTCAAGACTTTGCTTGGGAACATGGGTGTTGAGTCACTTTTGGAGATGAGAGAAATCGCTTATGAGCAAGAGTCCCAAGAGTTCTTGGCCTCCTTTGAAGCTTTCATTTACTACCCAAGGGATTCAAGAATCATTCAAGGAGATGGGCTTGGACATGTGGAGTTTACTGTGAAAGGGAAGGAATATTCAGTGTCATTCAGAGAATTGAGTAAGATCTTTGAGTTTTCAACACCTAGAAATGAATTTCTCTCAAGATGGCCAAGTGCATCAAGGAGATGAAGAAGAGGATCAAGAAGCTTGAAAACCCTTGCAAAGGTGGGGCTCCAGCACCAGTTTCACCAAGAAACAGAGAGGAAGTTGGGGAGAGTTCCATGAACTGCACAGCCTTGGTCGCATATGGAACCACTTGGGTAGATCTTGACGACGGGAGTGATGAAGCCAGCCACCATTCTTGGGAAACACCGTCAGGCCACACATCGAACCCCTCCTACTCATTGGGGTCTGATTTCAACAGCCACTAGGTAACACTCAAAACCTTGTAAATAGCATGTAGACTTTTTTTTTCCTTTTGCATTTTGCTTGTTTGCTTTGGTTTCACTTCTTTCTCATACTTTTATAACACAAGGGACTGTGTTATTTAAGTGTGGGGGAGGAGTTTCATCCTTTACTAACCATGTTTTCTATTTTCTCATTTTACACTTTGAGTCTTGAGTCACATTCTAGTTGCATAGTCATCTAAGTGCATATAAAAACCAAAAAAATGGAAAAATCTGAAAATTTTTCACAAAAAAAATGATCATGTAGTTGCATTCTCATTTTTAGGATTGAGTCTAGATTGCATTTGCATATAGGTTGCATCTTGCAAGGAGTAATGATAGGTTTTCTAGAGAGTACATCACTTTGAGAACTTGAATTGAATATGCTTGTGAATCTTTTTCTATGCTTGCAAAGTCTGAAATGATTTGAATCTGAGAAGCAAGTTTGAATTAAACTCAACTCTAATTAAGTGGAAACCTTGAACTTGACCTGAAAATATCTTGTGATGCATTGTTTGAAAAAGCTTGTGGATACCAATATACATACTTGAGCTAGAACCACTGTTTTTACCACTCTTTTCCTTAGCTCAAGTAGCTGAATCCACATCATGGATCAGTTCCCACACCTTGAACCCATCCTTCTTTTAAGCCAATGTTTGTGTGTGAATTGAAAGGCCACCTTGGATCAAACTTAGCAGAAAGTGTTAGGTTTAGAGCGACAAGGGCAGGTCTCATTGAGTGCTGTGTTCCAACATCAAGGAACTGAGAGTTTTGGCGAGGAATAAGTGTGGGGGAAAAGACCTTTTGGTGAGTGGAAAAAGGTGAGATGAGTGGAAAGAGAGAGTGAAAATAACTAGGGGAATGAAAGAAAAAGAAGTCAGTCTTGGTGTTTTGAGAAAGTGAGCTCTGGTTTGTTGAAAAGAAAAATCTAGCCTCTAAGTGAAAAAGAAAGAAAAGAAGCCAAAAGCTCAAATGTTTTGATAAGAAAGAAAGAAGAGGCTAGAAGTTGTAAAAGAAAAAGAGCTGTGTAAAGTTTGAGTTCCAAGACTTGAGAGTGAAAGTGAAGAACAAATCCCCTAGTGAGAGAAAAATGAGTGTGAAAAGTGAGGTCTTTGAGCAAGAGAGGAAGCTTTGAGTAGAGGGTGGGGAGTGATGAGTCTTTGCCCTTGTATGCATAGGTTGCTTTTTACCTTTAGCATTCTGCCAAAGTTTGATCATTCATAGAGAGATCCCTTTGCTGCATTTAACCCACTTGAACACTGATGAGATCATTTTAATCTCATAGCCTCTCCCTAGCCAAGCCAGCTTGTTTAAACCTTGCATCATGAGATCCACCTGATAAAAGCTTAATGAATGTGAAAGAGTTGAGAGAGAGAAGAACTTGTGGAGATTCCTTGCTGAGTTGACATATATCTGAGTATGGCTTTGCATTGCATAATTGAGCATGAACTTGAATTCTCATTGTGATCACTTCTCTCAAAAAGAAAATGTGAACTCCCATTGCATACAACCTCTTTCTCTCATTTGCTCTTTTTGCTTGAGGACAAGCAAAGGACAAGTGTGGGGGAGTTGATATGTTCATAATTTGCATCATTTAGGTTGCATAAATCATTCCAAATCATGTTTTATTTCATGTATTTTAGGTCCCTAGGGTTTGTTTTAGAACTTAGGAGATGCATTAGGTCCCAATGAGTCTTTGCATGTTTTGAGTGTCTATCAGGTGATTATGGAGCTGAAAAGATGAATCCAGGAGGTGGAATGGTGAGCAGAGCTTGAAAAAGTGGAAAACTTGAGTCTACGGAGGTTATCGGCCATTCTCGCTGGCCAGGA
Organism: Eutrema salsugineum; assembly: GCF_000478725.1. Lineage (NCBI taxonomy): Eukaryota > Viridiplantae > Streptophyta > Magnoliopsida > Brassicales > Brassicaceae > Eutrema > Eutrema salsugineum. Next base: position 14,369,442 of record NW_006256686.1, read on the forward strand.
AGGTTTTACCGGCCATTTTCATGTACCGCGGGAAGCTTTACCGGCCATTTTCACGTACCGCGAATTAAGTATATCGGCCAAAATCTCCGGGTGCGAACGAGTCTCAGAAATCACCTGTCCGGGGAGCCTTCCGGTCCGATTCAGATGGCGGGTCCTTCATAGAAGTTGGAGAGCATTGAAGCACGGTCTCATAGCAATTGGAATCGTAGAATTCGGACGCGTGAGCAGAGAGATAAGCTCGTCGGAAGAAACCCCTGTCTCGCAGGTATTCCGGACCGAGCAGATCAGTTCTGAAGGATGCGAAGGACGGTGCACTTCCAGGCCGATTCAGCTTCCGGGTCCTTCATGAGAATCAGAGACATTTGAGTTTTCTTTCCAGAACGTCCAAGAGCATTCAATTCGGATCTATGAGCAGGAAGATACGGCCTCCGGAATGGACACATGTCTAGACGCCTCTCTCTGGTCGTATACATGCACTGCAAAGATGTGCCCTCCAGGAAGCCTTCCACCTCCCAAGCACTGAAACTTCCTTCACAGAAGTTGGAGATAAATGAGTCCTCTGTCTTCTGCAACCGAAATCATTCAATTCGGACAAGTATCACAGGAGTTACACTCTCCGGAATGCGAAGTGATCTAAGCTGCTCTGGATGCTGCGAGATGGTCTTGCGACTTGGTTAACCCGCAGGCCTGAAGATGAACACCTGAATGCTGATGCTGCGAGTTGAAATGTGCGGGTAAACTATCACTGGAAGAGGTCTGGAGCTCCCGAGCAAGAGAAATGCTAAGTCCACAATCGTGCGACTTAGGCATGCGAGTCATCCGCGCCTGGATCTATGCCGCACGATCACTCGGAATTCACTCCGACTTGAGCCTGCGACCTAAGTGCAATAGAGACCAACCCGCACAGTTTCTACATCCCCCAGAAACCGGCTCAGCCCTGCGAGTTGGAGAGGAAGGAGACCATGCCGCAGAAACACTCGCAATTTACTCCTAGATAGGCGTGCGGCTCCGACAAGGTGATTCAAGCCTCACAAGACAAGTCTTCATCTACTGCGACTTAGGTGTGCGGCCTGGGACATACTGAACCGACCCGCAGCTTTTCCCACTTTATCCATTAAAGCCGGGTCAGGACCCGGTTTGTTCCGGGCTGACCCGGTTCGTTTTTAAGAAGGTATAAATACTTTTTAGGGTTTTTTGGGGGAGAACTAAGTTTTATTCCCTTTGTCTCTTGCCTTTTTGGTGAAAAGACTCCATTAAGAAGAGAAATATCTTTATTTGAGTGTTTAATCAAGAGAGTTTAAGGAGATCTGGGTGTTTAAAGCTGTTTTCTTTTGAATCTATCATCTCCATCTCCATTTCTCATCATTAATCATGCTAATCTACTCAACTTGCAAAAGTTTAAGAGAGATTAGTATGATTAGTGAGTAGTCACCTTAATGAGGTTCTAGATGTGTAGGTTAGGGTGCTAAAGTGTTAGATTAGGAGTGCTTAGGGCTAGATTCATTGATTCATCTCTCTAAACAGCTGTTCTCTATGCTAAATCCTTGATAATCACTTGAGATCTAGATTCTGGGAATTTCATGCACCAAAAGTGTTTGATGAAATTCCTGAAAGAGTTGTGTTAGAGGTTTAAGTAATTTTTCATCATGGGAATGATTTGTTAAATGCTTGAATGATCATTAAGAGCTGTTTGTTAATGCATATTGATTCATGTTTCACAAATGGGAATTTGGTTTGAAAATGGATTAGTATAGGGGTTAATACCTTCATGAGAGGATTAACCTAGATTAGAGTTCTTAATCATTTGAATCATGTCTCATCATTGTCATTAGCATTTCTAGTTTAACACCAAGGCACCCTAACCAACTATCATGTCTAGAATCTCATGCCTCCATCATATCATATTCACATCATTTGTCATTGTCATTTGTCTTTAAACCTGTTTATGTTTATAGTTGTCTCTAGATTAATCAAAACCTATTCTTGTTTGCTTGAATTAAGAACTTGATCATATAGCTTAGTGTCTAACACCACATCTGGATTGATAAACCTCTTTGTACTACATTGACAAGGGGATTGATAGCCCTGAGACCCTTAAAAGTCCTATCTATCAAAAATCCGCAATTTGGTTACTGATCCAAGACGGTCTGACTGGCCTTGACACTCGCTCACGGTTCCTAGGCCAAATCTATTTCCGTCGACGAAAATCCATACTTTCCTGTTCTGCAAAGCTTTTATGCTTGGACTTAGCTTTTCTTGGCTAAACCGCTGCTTCTCGGCCAAAATATGATCCATCGGCAAAAACTCAATTCTCTCGGCAGAGTTTCGTTCTCCTCGGCCAAATCCTTCATCGTTCGGCCAGAATCTGACTTTCTCGGCTAAAGACTGATTCTCTCGGCATTTTCCATCGCTCCTGAGCTAAAACACATTTCCCCAGCTAAACCTGACTTTCTTGATAAAACAACAAGTCTTCCCGGCAGAAGCTGATTTTATCGGCCAAAGTTGGTTTCTCTCGGCCATTCTCTGCATTCTTTGATAAAAATCTCCTTTTCCTCGGCAAACATGCTCTCCCAGCAGAATCCGGATTTTCTTTGATCCGTCCTCGACTTAGCATTTTTCCCGCGCCCGCCTGTCCGTTTTATCTTAACAACCGGGTTGTTACAGATGGTCTGCAGCTCCATTCTCTATACTCTTTTTGTCTTGTACTTGCATATCAAACTCCTGAAGTAGAAGAACCCATCTCAATAGTCTAGGCTTGGCATCTTTCTTGGTCATCAGGTACCTGAGGGCTGCATGATCAGTATAGACAATGACTTTTGATCCCACCAGGTAGCTTCTGAATTTATCAAAGGCAAAGACTATTGCCAACATTTCCTTCTCAGTGGTAGCATACTTCTCTTTGAGCATAGTAGATGACATGTAGTTTCTTATCCTTCCTCTGGCCAAGTACAGCTCCAACTGCAAAATCAGATGCATCTGTCATAACCTCAAAAGGAAGGGACCAGTCTGGGGTTTGGACAATTGGTGCACTGACTAATGCATCCTTGATCATCTTGAAGGCCTCTTCACACTCAGCATCAAAGATGAAATCAACTTCTTTACACAATAGCCTTGTCAAGGGTCTGGCTATTATTGAGAAATCTTTGATAAATCTTCTGTAAAACCCTGCATGCCCAAGGAAACTCCTTATCCCTTTGACTGAAGTGGGAGTTTGCAAATTCACCATCACTTCTACTTTTGCTCTGTCAACCTCTATGCCCTTCTCAGATATCTTATTCCCAAGTACAATTCCTTCCTGCACCATGAAGTGGCATTTCTCCCAATTCAACACCAAGTTATGCTGCTCTCATCTCTCCAAGACCTGTGACAAATTAGAGAGACAATCCGAGAAGGAGGAGCCATAGACAGAAAAATCATCCATGAACACCTCCACCTTCTCTTCAATGATGTTAGAGAAGATATGCATCATGCAACGTTGAAATGTGGCAGGAGCGTTACAAATACCAAAAGGCATGCGCCTGTATGCAAATGTGCCATAAGGGCAAGTAAATGTTGTTTTCTCTTGGTCTCGGGGATCTATGGGGATTTGAAAGAAACCCGAGTACCCATCAAGAAAACAAAAGAAGGGGTGGTTTGCAAGCCTCTCTAACATCTGATCAATGAAAGGCAAAGGAAAAATATCCTTTCTAGAGGCTGCATTGAGCTTTCTATAGTCTATACACATTCTGTGTCTTGTTACAGTCTTAGTAGCTATCAGCTCATCCTTCTCGTTTTTAACCACCGTGATCCCACCTTTCTTGGGCACAACGTGAACAGGAGATAACCATCTTGAGTCAGAGATTAGGTAAATTATCCCTGCCTGAAGAAGCTTGAGTATCTCCTTCTTAACCACCTCCTTGAGGTTTGGGTTAAGACGTCGTTGATGCTCAATAGAGGACATAGATTGGTCCTCCAGGTGTATCATGTGGGTGCATATGTCAGGAGAGATCCCTCTAATATCAGCCAAAGAGTATCCTATTGCTCTCCTGAACTTTCTTATCTCACTAAGCAATGCACTCTCTTCATGCTCTAGTAAGCTATCATTGATGATCACTGGATATGTGGAGTTTAAGCCCAAGAAGGCATACCTGAGCCCTGTTGGTAGAGGATTGAGCTCAACAGGGGGTGCATCAGCCTCATTCCAATCCTTGTCCAAGCTGCATTGGCTAATGTCTGATCCTTTGATATCCAAAACCTTAAAGCCACTTTGTTCCAGTTCCAAAAACCTTGTCTCAAGACCAAGTTCTCTAGCATTGTCCAAATACAGGTTGTACCCCTCACTTTCTTCTGCTAAGAGCCTATTGTCTCCTTGTTCTTGAGCTAGATCAGCTTGAAGAGGATCCTCAATATTCAGTTCCTCAAGCAACTCATCAGCCAACTGATCCATTGTCTCGACATAGAAGCATTGACCTTCAATGGTGGGTTTCTTCATCATCTCATTCACATCAAACTTGAGCTTCTCGGACCCAAGTTGAAGCTCTATTATCCCACCTCTCACGTCAATAATAGCTCCTGCTGTGCCCAGGAATGGCCTGCCTAAGATAAGAGGATCAACAGGTTCCTAATCCATTTCCAGCACAACAAAATCAGTTGGAACTTCAAAACCACCAATCTTGACAGGCAGATCTTCCAACATCCCAACAGGTAATCTAACTGATCTGTCTGCAAGGATAAGAGAGATCCTTGCAGGTTTGAACACTCTGAAGCCAAGCTTCTTTGCTATGGAGAATGGCATCAAACTGACTGATGCTCCCAGATCACAAAGACATCCAGAGAATAGTAGAGGTCCAATGGCACAAGGGAGTGTGAAACTCCCTGGATCAATCAACTTTCTTGGAATGGACTTCTTCTGAATGATAGCACTGCATTCATGACTTAGTACCACCATGCCTTGAAGTTCTTTAGTCTTATTCAGAATGGCATCCTTCAAAAACTTACCCATCTTTGGCATCATTAGAAATGCATCAATGAGAGGCATTGTGAGTGGTGTCTCATTGAGTGCTTTCTCAAATACAGCTCTTGCCTTGTCTACAAGCTGCTTCTTAAATCTCCCTGGAAATGGGAGCTTGGGTTGGTATGGAGGTGGTGGCACATATATCTTTTCTGGTTCAGGTTCCTTTTCTACCTCTTTACCCTTTTATTTTCTTGATCTCTCAGCAACTTGATCATCTTTTAAGGCTGCCTCCCCCTCAGTTTGATCATTGTCCTCAATGATCACATTGTTGTTCTCAATACTAGGTAACTCCTTTCCACTCCTCAGTGTAATGGCTTTAGCATAATCCTTGGGGTTCGGTTCAGGTTTTCCAGGTACGTGGCCTTGGTTCCTTGAGCTTAAGGCCTGGTTTTGCTTCAATTCCTTGATTTCCTGCTGCATGGCTGCATTATGGCTTGCAAATATCTGTTGACCCTGAAGCAGTTGTTGCAGAATCCCAACCATATCGGATCCCATCTGTGGCTGCTGCTGAACCGGTGGTGGCTGGAACTGGTGTTGAACCGGCCCCTGCTGTTGGAACTGAGGTGGACCAAACCCTGGTGGTGTCTTTTGCTGCTGTGAACTGAAACCAGTACCCTGAAATGGTTGCTGTTGCTGACCAAAACCCTGATTCTGAGCAAACTGATTCTTGGGTTGGAATGACCCTTGAAAGTTGTTCTTGGGAACAAAGTTCTTTGGAGCTTGAGAATTAGGATAGACCTGGTCTTGTGGGTTTGCTACATTGGGATTCCTGTAAGAGAGGTTCTGATTGGCATTGCCATACTGATATCTCTGGAACCTCTGATTCCCAATGTAATTAAGCTCCTCCTGGGTTAGACCTTCTTCACTTATGTTCTCAAAGATTTGAGAAGGTTCCTCATACTCTCCTACAAAGTGCATTGGCTTTTGAGTGGTGAATTTGAACTTGTCCAATTCACTCCTCAACTCCTTAACTTCTCTAGTGAGCCTCTGTTGTGAGCTTGAACCTTCAGATCTATTTGATCTGTCATAGTCTTCACCATAAGGTTCATTGCTCATTGCTAAGTTCTCCACTAGCTCTAAAGCAGCATGAATCTCCTTTCCCAGAAAGTTTCCATTGGAAGCAGTATCCAGCTGGTTTCTAATCTTGGGAAGAGCACCTCTATAAAGTGTTATGAGAAGAGAAGCCTCACTAAACCCATGGTGTGGGCATTGGTTGGTGTAGCTCCTGAATCTCTCATATGCTTCACCAAAACTCTCATTGCTGTGCTGAGTGAAGCTAGAGATTTGGTTTCTCAGTTTAGCAGTTCTGGATGTGGAGAAGAACTTAGATAGAAAGGCCTGCTTGCATTGCTCCCAGGTTTGAATGAAGCCTCTTGTAAGATTCTTCTCCCATTGGTGAGCTTTGTCACCAAGACTGAAGGGGAATAATCTTAGCTTGAAACTGTCTTCAGAAACTCCATTTATCTTTGTCAGGTCATACACTTTATCAAATTGATCCAAGTGTTCCAAGGGATCTTCCATTGCTAATCCATGGAACTTTGAGTTCTGGACCATATTCAACAAGGATGCCTTCACTTCAAAGTTGTTGTTTTGCACAGGTGGTGCTTGAATTCCAGCTCCATACTGATGAGCATTTGCCATGTCATTCTCTCCAACATAGACCTGTGGCTGCTCATATCTCCTTTGCTGGTGTTGGAAGGGCTGATGTTGGTGGTGCACATGTTGTCTTTGTTGTACATTGGCCTGATGCATCTGCTGATGAGCTGGAGCTTGTCCCTGGTGGACATAAGCTTGCTGTTGATGCACCTGTTCCTGATGAACATTACCCTGATGTATTCCTTGACCAACTCCATTACCAGCTGCATTACCAGCTCCATTACCCTGAGCCGGTTGTTCCATGTCAACCACATGGTCTCTTTGATCTTCCATATGAGCCTGATCAATCTGTCTTCCACGCCTTTCCCTTCTCCTCCTTGGTACCAAAAGATTAATGTTGTCGTTGAGAGGGAAAGGTGGACCACAGCTTCTTGATCTGGACCTGGTGTTCATGCACCTGAAATCACAAACAGAACTTGAAAGTAATCAGTAAAACAAAAAAATAAGTACTTGATCTCAAGAACAGATCAGAGCTTAATGCTAAACACTCCACAATTTGGCAACGGCGCCAATTGATAGACAAGACTTTTTAGGTCTCAGGGCTATCAATCCCCTTGTCAAAGTAGCATAAAAGAGGTTGCCAATCCAAGAATGTGGTGATAGACATTAAGCTATGTGATCAGTTTCTCAATTCAAGTAAACAGGTGAGGTTTTGATTGATTAATGACAACTAAAAACTTAAAATAAGATTAATGACAAAAGAAGTGATCAAACAAGAACTAAGCAAATGACAAGTGATGTGAATATGAAATGATGGAGGCATGAGATTCTAGACATGATAGTTGGCTAGGGTGCTTTGGTGCTAAACAAGGAATGCTAATGACAATGATGAGACATGATTTAAATGATTAAGAACTCTAATCTAGACTAATCCTCTCATGAAGGTATTAACCCCTACACTAATCCATTTTCAAACCAAATCATCATTTGTGAAATATGAATCAGTGAGCATTAATAAATAGTTCTAAAAGATCATTCAAGCAAATAACAATACATCATCATGCAGCAAATGCTTAAACCTCTAATACAGCTCTTTCAGGAATTTCATCAAACACTTTTGGTGCATGAAATTCCCAGAATCTAGATCTCAAGTGATGTGCAAGGATCTAGCCTAGAGAACAGCTGTTTAGAGAGATGAATCAATGAATCTAGCCCTAAGCACTCCTAATCTAACACTTTAGCACCCTAACCTACACATCTAGAATCTCATTAAGGTGACTACTCACTAATCATACTAATCTCTCTTAAACCTTTGCAAGTTGAGAAGATTGGCATGATTAATGATGAGAAATGGAGATGGAGGAGATGGATAATGATGGATTTGCAGATTTAAACACAAATATCTCTCAAACTCTCTTGATTAAACCCTTAAAAATCGATATTACTCTTCCTAAAAGGAGTCTTTCACAAAAGAGGCAAAAAAACAAGGAATAAAGCTTAAGTTCTTTGGGAAAAAAACCCTAAAAACTATATATAGTCTTTAAAAACGAACCGGGTCAGCCCGGAAAAAACCGGGTCCTGACCCGGCTTTAGTGGATAAAGTGACGAGTGTGCGAGTTGGTCAAGAGTCTCCCAGGTCGCATGCCCAAGTTGCACAGGTGAAGAAACAGTCTTGTGAGCCTTAAGCCCCTTAGTCTCAGCCGCATGCCCATCTAGATGTGTTTTGCGAGTCTTTGTGCGGTTCAATCCTCTTCCTCTCCAACTCGCATGACCAAGACGAAATCTAGGGAAGGTGTGTGTGTGACTTGGTCATCCCTTAGTCCCAAGCCGCATGCCCATGTCGCACAACCATAGGAAGAAGCTTGGACGAGGTAAAACTCTTGTAAACTCAGCCGCATGACCTTCTCGGTGTGATTTGCGAATCCGTCTGCGGCCTGGTCTCCATTACTCCTTAACTCGCACGACCATGTAGCAGGGTCCTTCAGGGATGTGTGCGGCGTGGTCTCCATTACTCCCAGGTCGCAGGCTCAAGTCGGTGTAGATTGCGAGTCTTCGTGCGGTTTAGTTCCAAGCGCGGCCAACTCGCATGCCTAAGTCGCACGGTTGTGGACTCGGACTTCCAACGCTTTTCCAAAGTTACACGGTGTTTCCCGGTGTTACCTAGTGTTTCCCGGTGTTACCTGGTGATTCCCGGTGATTCCCGGTGATTCCCGGTGATTCCTGGTTATTCCCGGTGATTCCCGGTGATTCCCGGTGATTTCCCGGTGATTCCCGGAACATTCCCAGAAAAGCCCGTTAAGATTTTCCGGAAGTTTTAAACCCCCCCCCCCCCGGTTGCGTACAAGACAAGAAAGGACAAATGGAACAAAACAGATCTCGAAGAAGCCATCGCACTAGTGACAGCTCTGAGGACATTCCCGATGATGTTACCCTTGGAGAGCACATGTTGAACCAAGCCAGACCGAGAAGAAGAAACTACGAGATGAGACTGCTCCAGCACTCAAGAGAAACAAGAGCAATTCCCGAGTGATATACTCATATTTTGTCATGTTTAGGATTGCATTTTTGTACAAATATTGAGTCTCATGCATACATTTAGGTAGTTTTACATATATTTGTCTTTGCTTTTGTCTTTAGTTAGGAATTGCATTAGGTCCTAGAGAGTTTTTCACTTTTGGAGTGTTTACAGGTCATTTGGGGCTAATTGGGAGCAATTGGGACAAAAGCCATGGAGAGACCATCACCTTATGTGCATCAGACTCGGACAAGTGTTATGAAGCCAACAATCCCTCAAATTTATCACCTGAGAAAGAGGACTTGAACCAGGATTCAGCCTCTGTAGTCTTCATACCGAATCAAGAGGGTCGAGTCTAGTTTCCAGAACACTTGAGATCGTCCTATTTGGGGTTGTGAGCTCAAAGTTATGGCGATAAGAAGCAGTACATGTCTCGAAGCGGATAAAAGACCAAAGCAACGCGCATCAAAGAACCGGTGGAACGGAGCCATTGCCGACGTCATCTGAACCCGAACCCTTCACAAAAGTTGGAGCTGAAGGAGCCATATGGCTCATGGAGTTGACCGATCAAGGTTTGGACCAGTGAGAAAGGATTTATAAAGGATTTGGCGCAAGAGGTCTGCATTCATATCGAGAAGGAGTACCGACCAAAATCAAGTCGGTATTACCTTGGAACCTTGACGATTTTGGCTGGCTTTTGGGAGCCAAAATGCCGAAAAAATATCGACGTCCTGCACCGACTGAATCCTGCTCGGTATTGATCCCCTGAAGCTATCCTTAACGCCGCACCGAGGTGAGTTCAGCCGGTGTAGCGCCTCGGTGTAACCACTCTCAAATTGCCGAAGAAATATCGACCTCCTGCACCGACTGAAATCTGGTCGATACATTCTCGAACCAGGACGTTTTTATGGGCCTTTTTGGGACCAATACCTAATTTGTTCTAGGTTGGCCCATCAAAAAACCCTACCTATATATATATGTTTTAGTCATTAACCAGCAGACTAAGTTGGATTCTCTTTGTTTTGTTTGCCTCTTGAGTGTAAAAACGAGTTTGATCAAGAGATATCTAGCAGATTTAATCATCTTGAAGCTGTTTCTTATCATTTCTTCATCTAATCTTTACTTCTAATCATGATTAACATCACCTCTTGCAAAGGAAATGGTGTGTTCATCATGATTAGTAAGTAGTCTTCTTTTAAGCTTCTAGGTGTGCAGATTAGGGTGCTTAGATGTTTGATTTGTGATGTTTAGGTTCTAGATTCTCATTTCATTTCATTAGTTAGCTGCTCCTAATGCCAGATTTCCTTGAGAAAGTGAAATCTGGGTTCATAGGCATTTCATGCACCAAAAGTGTTTGATGAAATGTCTGAAAGAGCTAACTTAAGGGTTTAGGTTTAAATGCCATGGGAATGTTTGTTTGAAGCATAAATGACATATTAGAACTGTTTCTTAATGCTCATTGATTCATATTTCACAAATGAGAATTTGGTTTAAAAATGGATTAGTGTAGAGGTTAATGCCTTCATGAGAGGATTAATCTAGATTAGAGTTCTAAGTTAAAATGTTTTGAGAACATGTGATTGCTTGTTATGTCTTTCTGTAAAAGATTCAGTCTTTCTTTGTTAAAGATTGTTTGGTCACTTATTAGGCTTGGAACATTATGCTTGCTGATTGCTTGGTTATCTCTAATGGTTGTTACACTTGATTAAGTGATTTGCAAAGGGATTTATGTCATGAGAGTGGATTAATCTGATTAAGAAGCCTAGACTAAAGAGTAGCAAGTGTTGCATTATGTTCTTAGCATCATGAATCAGTATCTAAAGCACCCTAATCAATGTTCACATCTAGAGGTTTATCTTTCATCATTTGCTTTATCATTATCTTGTTTGGTTGCTTGCTTGGTTTAGTAGTTAATTATCTTGCTTGCTTGTTTCTTGTTTAATATGCTTTCTTGTTTCTTGTCACCACCAAAAACCTTTCTTGTCTCACTTGACTTAAGAACTTGTCACATATATGGATTGATACCCTTTGTACTGCAAGTGACATAAGGGATTGATAACCCATCTAAGACCTAAAAATCTTACTTATAACCGAGCCACCACAGATCCGATACATTGCAAAAGAGATCAACCCGAGAGTGGACTATGCAAGACGTTTCAAGAAACTGAACATCAAACCGACGCCTTGCATTGATTATCATACACTCGAGATGCTTAAAATTAGAGAAGATGTAATCTGGTACATCGATGAACTTAAGCTGAGACCCTACATGGAGCTAACCCTTCCAACTTATCCCGAGCTAGTCCGCGAGTTCTTAGCAACTGTCACACTCCACCACACGAAGAGGAGGAACCCCAGAGCATCTAACAGCATCTTGTTGTTCTCTATCCGCGGACAGACTTACTCACTCACCATTCCTTCACTTTGTGAAGCTCTTAAGCTTCCATACACTGATGGCATTCACCTTGAAGAAGAATCCGAAATTGACCTATGGAGAGAGATGGGTCATGGCGTCTATGATAGCGGGAGATCCAAGTCAGTCCTTTTTACTCATCCTACAGTGAGAGTTGTGCACAAACCCTTAGCACACATGATTTTCTCTAGAGACAACATGGGATTTGTTTTGAAGACCGAGCTCATTACACTTCAGATGCCATTTATGGACGACCCACGACTTGCCTGCTTTGCCTGGATCATAGCACAAAACATGGTGAAGGTGATGCATGATTTACATGGTTGCGAGGACGCTACTCCAGCTTACGACAGCCCTATTACAGCGATACTACAGGTTGTAGGATTCGACTTCTCATCTGATGATCCACTTCCCGACGTCTGGTATGACCTACTCAATCTCTCTCGCGATCACACTATCTCTCGTTCCACTTTCGATCCAGACAGGTTTGGTTACAAGTATTGCACTGGCACCGAGGAGCACCGAGTCTGCTTACCTTCAGCATCAGTCCCGAGATTTTCTAACGGAGGACGTCCGCGGTGGACTCCGGAACCCGATGAGTTTCTGCCATCTGTGCCTCGTCTACTATTCACCATCGGCCAATACATAGTGGCCAAGGCAAAGCGCGATGCAGCTGCAGCCCGTGCTCACTTTCAGCTATCTGTTTCGACCGGCCACACCTCATCATCGACATCATCACACACACATTCTGATCTGGAGCGCAGAGTTGAGAGACAAGGACGACGATTTGAGCGTGTTGTCACCTTCCTACAGGAGCAGCACAAGTTCGAAGCAGACACATCGGAGGATGAGTGATTGATCAGCATTTCACTGTCATTTGACAGCCATCACGGTTCTATCATCATTTTCTTTTCTTTTATCTTATTTTATTTTCCCTTTTATTCACCATCTTCTCACCAACTTTTTCACACTGGGGACAGTGTGCTTTAAGTCTGGGGGAGGATGTCTTTCCGTACTAATAATTTTCTTGCTTTTGCTTTCAAATTTCAAGTACTTTTTAAATTTTAATATGTAACCTATTTGACCTTAAGTATTTTTCAGGAATGTTTGACACAAAACTATGATGATTTAGACCTGCACGCTTCTACACTATGCATGATAGCTCATTTGTGGTTAGCACTAGACTAGGCGGTAGCTAGAGTACTTGCACTACGAACTCCCACCAGAGGACTTCTATTCATGGAGATTCTTTCTGACAGGATATACTAGCACATTTTATTTGACCTTAATATTGATATCTAATTTTCTCATCATTGATTTTAGGCAGGCATCGAGATATACATCTAAGACGTCTTTTACCCTCATTTTTACCACTCTTTGTCGTCCTAGATGGCCAGTTCATCCTTATTTGGTACCATACCCTAAACCCGAAACCCTTGTTTTCAATCCTCATACATTCTCTCTTTAGTTTATATCAGCAGATATGTGCAAAAACGTCGGAGAGAAGAGGAGCGACGCAGTTTTCAGTCACTCACAAGGAAGACTGAATGGAATTGGGAAGAAAGAATATCAGAAACCCTATTAAGCTTTACAAGACTTATTTTAATTGGTAATTTCGTGCTCTCTATGACTCTATATCTAAAGGTGTCCCCTCTTTCAAAAAAAAAAAAAAAAAAAAAAGAAGGAAACAAAAAGCCTAATGAGTCTTAGATTGTCGAAATTTTTGGAGCAAAAAGCAACCACTATCCGTTTAAAGAGCTATAGTTTTGAAAGATTTACAAAAATCTAAGTCTGAGGGAGTTAGGAGAGAACATGAGGAAGAAGACCAGGAATCTATGGCAAGAAGAAAGTGACTGAAAACTGTGGATACCAACAGCTTCACTCTCTCTTGCGGTTTTGCATAATATCTTGCATCCTACAGATCCTCAGTTAACCCATAAACACTTTAAACCTTACCCCTATAATAACCCTTTTGACACCTAGCCTAAATTGCCTTGCTTATATTTTCTTTGATGAGAACGACCAAGATTTTTAATGAATGTTAAGAGCTAGTTGACTGGATGTTAGATTTTAGTGCAATAGATTTCCGCATGACGGATTATGAACTAGTTATGCCCGTATTGCTAGTGAGAATTTTCTAGGTTATTCCTGATTGATGCATAATGATTGATATTTGATATGATCGTGGCAAGCTCGGAGGAGGAGGAGCTGGAGATAGTTGGAAGGATCACTCGTTCCAGAGCAAGAGAGTTGGCGAAGGAAGCTCATGCACTCATCATCAACAACGACATCAATCCAGAAGAAGCTCAAGCTCACATCTTCAACATCTCTATCCTGAAGAACGAAGAACCCGGTAACAATGGCTAGGTAACTTAGGTAATGATTCTGTACTCTTTACCTTGGTGAGGATTTTGGTAGGAAGGAGGTTCTTCCCCAAGGTTTTTAACGAGGCAGAAATCATTGCTACGTCGAGTTACTTAGGAGTTGTTGCTAATGGGTAATAATGTGCAAAGTCACAAAGACTTTTGCACTAGTAGTTTTGAGGCGCACCACTTAGGTTCCTTTGGGAAGGGACCCCTCGTTGTTTTATTTTAAATTCAGACGTTTTGTAGTTTGGTTTTAGACGCCTTGCTGTTTGTTTGGACGTGTGCCCTAGGTCTCTTTTCGTGACTATAAGTATTTGAGACCTAGTTCTTTTGTATGGAGCTTGGAATTTAACATGAAAGAAAACAGCAAAGTTTGCTCTTGATTCCTTGACTCAAAAAGTTCATGGAATTCGATTTTCTTACAAGTTTACACTTACAAGAAAATCTTCTATCAATCATCAAATCGATTTTCATCATCATCTCATCTGATTCATACCAACCATCATAACGTCCTTGTCATCGTCAGAATCGAATTCATCACCATCACCCCTTCACGTCACTGCTGCCTCTTCTCAATCATCGTCATCACGCATCCATCCTTCCGTCTCGCATCCCTCACAGCCTTTCCTTCGGAGTTGATCACCTAGGATCGCATCACATGGTATCAGAGCCAACTCTGAACCAAAGGCTGAGCCAAAAATACTAACCCTAACCTCTGTGCTTTTAAATTTTGTGTCTAAACCTAGTTTATTGGTGTCGATCTCTGCTCTTGTTGTTTCTGAATTTTTAGTTGGTTGAGTTTTAGTATTTTGTTTCGAGTTTGATAAATCATTGTCAAGGTTTCCTGCTGTTTATCGATTTCGTTTAGGTTTATTAGGAGTTTTCGTGGTTTCGTGTCGCTAATCTGTTAGGGTTTCGTTAGTGTGCTAGGTTCCTGAGTTTCGTTAGCACTTGTTCTAGCTTCTGTAATTTCGTTGTTACTTAGTGTCTGATCTTGCTATTTCGGTGTTAACTTATTGTAGATTTCGCGATTTTTTATGCTGAGTGTGTGAGCCAAAACTCGCACAACCAGAAATTTGTTTAAGGAAAACTAAGGGATCGGAAACTTCTAGGGTTTATCGTCAAGAACAGTAAGATCGAAAGAAAGTTTTTCTTGCTGTAAAAGTGCTTAGGTTTTATTGCTCTAGAGTTGTGAAAAGTTACAGAATGAATTGTATACATCGCCTATTTATACTAATTTTCTAAACCGCCTAGCCGAGAATCCCGGGAGAGATTTTTGGCATATTTCCTTATCTCTTCGCGCGGCCACCGCCATAACGCCTTGCCTAGGGTTTTTATGGGCTTTTTTCCCCCAAGGCCTTGGTTCGGCCCAACATGGGAGGATTGGCTCGGCCCATCATCCTTTCGGCATAGCTCGGCCCTATTCACTTTTTTGCCCAGCTCGGGCCGCTTGCTCAACTCATGGCTCGGTCTATTTGCTCCCTTGCGCAGCTCGGCCAACTGGACATCCTACCCGCGGCTCGGCCTACTTGTCGTTCTTCGCGGCTCGGCTCGTCGGTAATGTTGAGAACGGCTCGGCCTACCTCTTTCATATGAGAGCTCGGCCCGCCACTCACTTCTCCTGCCAACCGGTCTTCTCTGACGTTTGTTTATCTTCGGGATGGTTTATCCGTTCGGGGTGGAAACCGACCCCAACAGTTAGCCCCCCAGCTCGTCAGTTTGGAGACGAAAGTGACGAGGTTTATTATTCATGGCCGTGGGATAAACCATCGATCCGTCTCTTGACGAAGCACAATAGCGAGCTGTGTTCGACGAAGTTATATGAAGAAGAATGCCAAGCCTTTTTAGTGCCGAGGTGCTTCGAAGATGCCGAGTTGTTTTCTTGTTCAACGTCGCCAAATCGGGGTTCAAGGCGACGAGGCGGTTCTGCTTGATAACACTGAGCTATGTTAAGGGCGAGGCGATTTGTGTTTAATAACGCCGAACCATGCTTCAAGTTTAATGGCGAGGCGTTTACGTTGGAAATGCCGAGGCGTGATTCTTGTTAACGACGAGGCGTTGAAAATGTCGAGCCGTGATTCACGTTAACGATGAGGCGTTGACAATGCCGAGCCGTGATTCACGTTAACGGCGAGGCGTTGACAATGCCGAGTCGTGATTCTCGTTAACGGCGAGGCGTTTATGTTGACCATGCCAAGCCATGATTCACGTTAACGACGAGGCGTTGACAATGCCGAGCCGTGATTCACGTTAACGGCGAGGCGTTGACAATGCCGAGTCGTGATTCTCGTTAACGGCGAGGCATTTATGTTGACCATGCCGAGCCATGATTCACATTAACGAGGAGGCGTTGACAATGCCGAGCCGTGATTTCACGTTAACGGCGAGGCGTTGACAATGCCGTTTGGAAAGGTGTCCTTAGGAGGATTTGTATGCAAGGTGATTTTGTGAATGTAACGCCGAGCCGTGATTTTGTGAATGCATAACGGCTCGGGTTACTTATTGATGTTGAACGGGCTCGGGGATATCAGGCACTGATATGTTCATAATTTGCATCATTTTGGTTGCATATTTCATTCCAAATCATGTTTTAATTCATGCATTTTAGGTCCTTAGGGTTTGTTTTAGAACTTAGGAGATGCATTAGGTCCCAATGAGTCTTTGCATGTTTAGAGTGTTTATCAGGTGCATTTGGAGCTATTTGGAGTTGAAGAGGTGAATCCAGGAAGAGAAATGGTGATCAAAGCTTGAAAGGAGGTTCTCGGCCATTCTCGCGTACCAGGAAAGATTTTATCGGCCAAAACACGTACCGCGGGTGGATCTTATCGGCCAAAACGCGTACCGGCTAAAGGATCTCTCAGCCAAAATCTCCGGGTGCAGACACGTTTCCGAAATCGCCTGTCCGGGGAACCTTCCGGTCTGATTCAGATGTCGGGTGCTTCATTTACGTTGGAGAGAATTGGATCACGGTTTCATAGCAAGTGGAATCATGGAATTCGGACGCGTGAGCAGAGAGTTAATCTCGTCGGAAGAAACCCCTGTCTCGCTGCTGTTTTGGACCGAGCCGATGAGCTCTGAAGAATGCGAAGGACGGTGCACTTCCACGCCGATTCAGTTTCCGGGGCCTTCATGAGAATCAGGGAAATTTGAGTCCTCTTTCCAGAACGTCCGAGATCATTCAATTCGGAGCTATGAGCAGGAAGATACGGTCTCCGGAATGGACACATGTCTAGACGCCTCTCTCTGATCGTGTAAATGCATTGCAAAGATGTGCACTCCAGGAAGCCTTCCACTTCCCAAGCACCGAAGCTTCCTTCATTAAACTTGGAGATAAAGGAGTCTTCGCTCTTCGGCAACCGGAATCACTCAATTCGGGCAAGTACCAGAGAAGTTACAATCTCTGGAATGCGAAGTGGTCCAAGCTGCTCTGAATGCTGCGAGATGGTCTTGCGACTTGGTTAACCCGCAGGCCTGAAGATGAATACCTGAAAGCTGATGCTGCGAGTTGAGAAGTGCGGGTAGGCTATCACTGGATGAGGTCTGAGGCTCCCGAGCAAGAGAAATGCTAAGTCCACAATCGTGCGACTTAGGCATGCGAGTTAGCCGCGCCTGGAATTAAGCCGCACGATCACTCGCAAATCACTCCGACTTAAGCCTGCGACCTAGGTGCAATGGAAACCAACCCGCACATATGCACATTCCCCAGAAACCGCCTTTGTCCTGCGATTTGAAGAAGAAGAAGAAGATCAAGCCACAGCAATACTCGCAAAACATTCCTACTTGGGCATGCGGCTAAGACAAGCGATTTAAGTCTCACAAGCAAAGTTCTCCATCTACTGCGACTTGGGCGTGCTACCTGGGAGACACTGGACCAACCCGCAGTAATTCGACTTTATCCATTAAAGCCGGGTCAGGACCCGGTTTGTTCCGGGCTGACCCGGTTCGTTTTTAGAGAGGTATAAATACTTTTTAGGGTTTTTTCTGAAGGAACTAAGCTTTATTCCCTTTGTCTCTTGCCTCTTTTGTGAAAAAGACTCTACCAAGAAGAGAAATATCGATTTTTGGCCTTTTAATCAAGAGAGTTTAAGAGATCTTTGAGTTTTAAAGCTGCTTTCTTCTTAATCTATCATCTCCATCTCCATTTCTCATCATTAATCATGCTAATCTTCTCTACTTGCAAAGGTTTAAGAGAGATTAGTATGATTAGTGAGTAGTCACCTTAATGAGATTCTAGATGTGTAGGTTAGGGTGCTAAAGTGTTAGATTAGGAGTGCTTAGGGCTAGATTCATTGATTCATCTCTCTAAACAGCTGTTCTCTAGGCTAGATCCTTGCACATCACTTGAGATCTAGATTCTGGGAGTTTCATGCACCAAAAGTGTTTGATGAAATTCCTGAAAGAGCTGTATTAGAGGTTTAAGCATTTTCTGCATGATGATGTATTGTTATTTGCTTGAATGATCATTAAGAACTGTTTATTAATGCATATTGATTCATATTTCACAAATGGGAATTTGGTTTGAAAATGGATTAGTATAGGGGTTAATACCTTCATGAGAGGATTAACCTAGATTAGAGTTCTTAATCATTTGAATCATGTCTCATCATTGTCATTAGCATTTCTAGTTTAGCACCAAAGCACCCTAACCAACTATCATGTCTAGAATCTCATGCCTCCATCATATCATATTCACATCATTTGTCATTGTCATTAGTCTTTAATCCTATGTCAGGAGAGATCCCTCTAATATCAGCCAAAGAATATCCTATGGCTCTCCTGAACTTTCTTATCTCACTAAGCAATGCACTCTCTTGATCCTCTAATAGGCTATCATTGATGATTACTGGATAAGTGGAGTTTAAGCCCAAGAAAGCATACCTGAGCCCTGTTGGTAGAGGCTTGAGCTCAACAGGGGGTGCATCAGCCTCATTCCAATCCTGGTCCAAGCTGCCTTGGCTTGTGTCTGATCCTTTGATAGCCAAGACCTCAGAGTCACTTTGTTCCAGTTCCAAAAACCTTGTCTCAGGACCCAGCTCTCTTGCATTGTCCAAATACAGCTTATACCCTTCACTTGCTTCAGCTAAGAGCCCATTGTCTCCTTGTTCTTGAGTTAGAGCAGCTTGAAGAGGATCTTCAGTGTTCAGCTCCTCTAGCAACTCATCAGCCAACTGATCCATTGTCTCCACATAGAAACATTGACCTTCAATGGTGGGTTTCTTCATCATCTCATTCACATCAAACTTGAGCTTTTCAGACCCAAGTTGCAGCTCTATAATCCCACTTCTCACATCAATAATAGCTCCTGCAGTTGCTAAGAATGGCCTGCCCAATATAAGAGGATCTACTGGTTCCTCATCCCTTTCCAGCACAACAAAATCTGTTGGAACCTCAAAACCACCAATCTTGACAAGTAGATCTTCCAACATACCAACAGACAATCTAACTGATCTATCTGCAAGGATAAGAGAGATCCTTGCAGGTTTGAAGACTCTAAATCCCAACTTCTTTGCTATGGAGAATTGCATCAAGCTGACTGATGCTCCTAGATCACAAAGACATCCAGAGAATAGAAGAGGACCAATGGCACAAGGGAGTGTGAAACTCCCTGGATCAGTTAACTTCCTTGGAATGGACTTCTTCTGAATGATAGCACTGCATTCATGACTTAGTACCACCATGCCTTGAAGCTCTTTTGTCTTGTTCAGAATGGCATCCTTCAAGAACTTCCCCATCTTTGGCATCATTAACAATGCATCAATGAGAGGAATAGTGAGTGGTGTCTCGTTGAGTGCCTTCTCAAATACAGCTCTTTCCTTGTCCACAAGTTGCTTCTTAAATCTCCCTGGAAATGGGAGCTTGGGTTGGTATGGAGGTGGTGGCACATATTTCTTTTCTGGTTCTGGTTCCTTTGCTACCTCTTTACCCTTTTCTGTCCTTGGTTTCTCAGCAACTTGATCATCTTTTAAGGCTGCCTCCCCCTCAGTGTGATCATTGTCCTCAATGATCATTTTTTTGTTCTCAATACCAGGTAACTCTTTTCCACTCCTCAGTGTAATGGCCTTGGCATATTCCTTGGGGTTGGGTTCTGGTTTTCCAGGTAGGTGACCTTGGGTCCTTGAGCTTGAGGCCTGGTTCTGCTTCAGTTCCTTGATTTCCTGCTGCATGGCTGCATTCTGGCTTGCAAAGATCTGTTGGCCCTGAAGTAGTTGTTGCAGAATACCAACCATATATGTACCCATCTGTGGCTGTTGTTGAACCGGTGGTGGCTGAAACTGTTGTTGAACCGGCGCCTGCTGTTGGAACTGTGGTGGACCAAACCCTGTTGGTGCCGTTTGCTGCTGTGAAGTGAAACTAGGACCTTGAAATGGTTGTTGTTGCTGACCAAAACCCTGATTCTGACCAAACTGATTCTTGGGTTGGAATGACCCTTGAAAATTGTTCTTGGGAACAAAGTTCTGTGGAGCTTGAGAATTGGGATACACCTGGTCTTGTGGGTTAGCTACATTGGTGTTCCTGTAAGAAAGGTTTGGATTGGCATTACCATACTTATATCTTTGGAACCTCTGATTCCCAATGTAGTTAAGCTCCTCTTGGGTGAGACCCTCTTCACTTATGTTTTCAAAGATTTGAGATGGTTCCTCATACTCTCCAACAAAATGCATTGGCTTGTGAGTTACCAACTTCAACTTGTCTAATTCATTTCTCAACTCCTTAACTTCCCTAGTGAGCCTCTGTTCTGAGCTTGAACCTTCAGACCTATTCGATCTGTCATAGTCTTCACCATAAGTATCATTGCTCAATGCTAAGTTCTCCACTAGCTCTAAAGCAGCATGTATCTCTTTACCCAGAAAGTTCCCATTGGAGGCAGTATCCAGCTGGTTTCTAATCTTGGGAAGAGCTCCTCTATAAAGTGTGCTGAGAAGAGAGGCCTCACTAAACCCATGGTGTGGGCATTGGTTTGTGTAGCTCCTGAATCTCTCATATGCTTCACCAAAACTCTCATTGCTGTGCTGAGTGAAGCTAGAGATTTGGTTCCTCAGTTTTGCAGTTCTTGAGGTTGAGAAGAACTTAGATAAGAAGGCTTGCTTGCATTGCTCCCAAGTTTGAATGGAGCCTCTTGGAAGATTCTTCTCCCATTGATGAGCTTTGTCACCAAGACTGAATGGGAATAGTCTTAGCTTGAAGCTGTCTTCTGAAACTCCATTTATCTTTGTCAGATCACACACCTTATCAAACCGGTCCAAGTGTTCCAAAGGATCTTCCATTGCTAACCCATGGAACTTTGAGTTTTGGACCATATTCAGCAATGATGCCTTCACTTCAAAGTTGTTGTTTTGCACAGGTGGTGCCTGAATACCAGCTCCATACTGATGAGCATTGGCCCTGTCATTCTCTCCAACATAGACTTGGGGTTGCTCATATCTTCTTTGTTGGTGTTGGAAGGGCTGGGGTTGGTGGTGCACCTGTTGTCTTTGCTGTACATTGGCATGATGCCTCTGTTGATGAGCTTGAGCTTGTCCCTGGTGGGCATAAGCTTGTTGGTGATGCACCTGTTCCTGATGAACATTACCCTGATGAAGCCCTTGACCAACTCCATTACCAGCTCCATTACCAGCTCCATTACCAGCTCCATTACCAGCTCCATTACCCTGAGCCTGTTGCTCCTGAACTGGTTGTTCTATGTCTACCACGTGCTCTCTTTGTTCTTCCATGTCAGCCTGATCAACTTGTCTACCACGTCTGTCCCTTCTCCTCCTTGGTACCAGAAGATTGATATTGTCGTTGAGAGGGAAAGGTGGACCACAGCTTCTTGATCTGGACCTGGTGTTCATACACCTGAAATCACAAACAGAACTGATATGTCTATATTTTACATCATTTAGAGAGCATTTTAGAGTCCTCATCATGTGTTTTCCCATGTAAATTGTGTCTTTAGGCATGAAAATAGGATTTAGGGCTTGCATTAGGTCCCAAAGAGTTTTGCATGTTTTGAAGTCTTTATCAGGTGCTTTGGGAGTCGTTTGGAGCTTAAGAAGAGGAGCAGAGGAGAAAACGTTGAAGAAAAGGGTCAAAAATGGTGAAAACCGCTTGGAGAAATTTCTCGACCAAATCGCGTACCGGACGGACGGAAACCTCGGCCAAAATCCTTACCGATCGCTCAGCACCGGCCAAATTCCTTACCGATCGACCAAAGTCAGCTTGGGTCGAAGATCGGGTGCAAATACCATGGGATGAGTTTTTGGCCGAGGCGAAGGAATTTTTACGACCAAAAAGCTTACCGCGGTACACAGCCCTCGGCCATTTTCCTTACCACGGGAAGCTTTTCTCGACCAAAATTTGTCCTTGTCCGCGCGTTTCAAAGATCAGCAATCCGGGGAACCTTCCGGTCCGAACCAGTTGGCGGGGTCTTCAGCAAAGTCGGAGATAATCAGGCAAAGATCCCAGAACAGTTGGAATCATCCAATTCGGACCAATGGGGAGAAAGATACAGCCTCCGGAAGATGCACCAACATTACGCGCACCCGAGAACCGAACGGCGGAGTACGAAGGCTACGGCGGACGGAGCCTTTCCGGACCAAATCAGCTTGCCCGGTCTTCATCAAAGTTTGAGATCTGTGAAAGACCTTTTCAGAACAGTTGGGATCGCTCAATTCGGAGCAGTGGTTTGAGAGATAAAGTCTCCGGAGTTCACATCGGTCTAAAAAGCTTATTTTCTGGTGATTCCAATGCGGTTCAAAGATGTGAAATCCAGGAAGCCCTCCGCTTCCCAAGCTCCGACGGTTTCTTCACCAAAGTTCGAGCTTATTGAGTCATCTTGACTATGGAACTGGTCTCAGAGCATTTGGAGTCGTGGGTTGAAAGTTACTGTTTCCGGAAGGTGACATGGTCGATACGAACCCAAATATGTTGCGATACGCGCTAAGTGTTTTCTCAGGGCTCGGCATCGTTACCTCGACATCGGCCAAGTCAAGGCTCGTATTTTGGGAGTATTCTGAACTAGGCCTCGTGCTGACGCCTCGGCACGTTGGAATCAAGGCATGCACACGTAAGAAATGAAGCTGGAAACGACTAAGTGTTGAACGTGCACCTCGGTGTAGCGACCTCGGCGTGCATGCCGGACCCTGTTCGCTCAAACCCCTCGACTACCAAGCGCCTCGGCATTTCATGCCGAGGTCCATTGTCACAAACCCAGAATCAAGAACAAAGCTGCCCAAGAATACACACGTGAAGATGGATCAAAGACTAGGGTTCATGCATGTTCTTGACGTGTTCTTCACGAGATCTTCATTTGGATCTGGACTCACGTGCACTCCTCGACATGAAGACCTCGGCTTCACTCTCCGACACACCGTGGCACTCACCCATCAACCCAAGATCGCGGTTCAGTACCCGGTTTGTTCCGGGCTGACCCGCGACACTTTACCTTTGCTATATATACATTTTGAGACTAAAAACCTAATCATCTTATCTCTTATCTGTTTTTAGCTTTAAGAACTTGCCTCCTTGGTGAAACTTGATCATTCTAATCTGATACCTCGTTTTTGCATGAGAAATCTTGTTCTTTCTTTATTTCTTTTATCATCTAACATTAAACTCCTCATCATGACCAGCTACACGTCTTGCAAAGGACTTAGTGAGCTCGTTATGATTAGTGAGTAGTCGTTTAAGCGGCTTTAGATGAGTAGATTAGGGTGCTTTCAAGGTAGATTAGTGGGTTTAGGTGTCTAGTCCTGCAAGTTTCATTCTTTAACCGACGAGATCTCTAGGCTGGATCCAAGCACATCACTTGAGGTTCAGATCCGAGACATATCTCGCATCAAAAGTGTTTGTAAAAATGTCTGAACCACTCGGTTAAGGGTTTAAGAGTCTTTCATCGCGAGAGTGATAGTTTGTTCTCTTAAATGACATTTTTGAACTGATTCTTATTGCTGATTGATTCGATGCTTCTCAAAAGACATTTTTGGTATGAAGGAGGATCAATTTAGATGCTTAATACTTTCATGAGAAGATTAACATGCCTTGAGTTCAAAGTTAAATGAAACCGCTTGATGTTTTGATTCATTAACCCACTAGTTGAACTTGGAAGCACCCGAGTCAAGTATCTCGTCTAAAGTCTCTTGCTTTATTACATATTATCATCATCTGAATCGCTTAGCTATCATTTGCATCTTTGCTTTGTTTGATTCTCATCATTTACCTTACTTACATGCTTAATCGTTGTTATTTAGCTTAGAAAAACCTTCACCTTTTTATCTTGACTTAAATAAACAAACAACATAGACTAGTGTCTCGTTGACAAGTCTGGATTGACACCTCTTAGTACTACTTTGACAAGGGGATTGATAGCCCTGAGACTTAAAAAGTCTTATCTATCAATTGGCGCCGTTGCCAACTTGTCGGAGCATTAGTCTTTTGTTTGTTCTTGAGCTCAAGATTTTAACTTTCTTTGTTTTACTAACTTCTTTGCAAGTTCTTGTGTTACTTTCAGGTGCATGAAAACCAGGTCTCGGAGCACAGAACCGCCTTTACCGTACGACGACAACATCAACCGGATTGAGAGGCGAGCTCGCGAGAGGGAACGGCATTTTGAACGACTTGGAATGGCAGAACAGCAAAGGATCGAGCAACAGGCTCAAGAAGCCGAACACCAGGCTCATGCTAATCAGGCGCAGGCAGGCAGGAATGAACAACAAGCCTATGTTAACCAACAACAGGCTCAAAGGAACGAGAGGCTTGCTCAGCAAAACCAACAACAAGCTAATAGGAACGAGCAACAAGCCCACCATGTTCATCCGCCACCGCCACAAGCTCAGAGACAACCTCCTCCGGTCTTTGTTGGAGAGAACGACCGAGCTAATGCGCACCAATACCGAGCTGGGATTCAAGCTCCACCGGTTCAAAACAACAACTTTGAGGTCAAAGCTTCCCTGCTCAATATGGTGCAGAACTCAAAGTTCCACGGTCTAGCCGGAGAAGACCCTCTTGAGCATCTAGATCAGTTTGATCGGGTTTGCGACCTAACTAAGATCAATGGTGTCTCGGAAGATAGCTTCAAGCTACGCTTGTTCCCATTCAGCCTCGGTGATAAAGCTCACCAGTGGGAAAAGAACCTCCCGAGGGGTTCTATACGAACCTGGGAGCAGTGTAAACTGGCGTTCTTATCAAAGTTCTTTTCCACATCACGCACGGCTAAGCTCAGAAACCAGATCTCAAGCTTCACGCAGCACAACAACGAGAGCTTTAGCGAAGCTTGGGAACGGTTTAGAAGCTACACTAACCAATGCCCCCACCACGGCTTCTCAGAGGCATCCCTATTGAGTACTTTATACCGAGGTGCACTCCCCAAGATCAGAAACCAACTCGACACAGCTTCAAATGGAAATTTTCTTGGGAAAGAGATCAATGCGGCAATGGAACTAGTCGAGAACCTAGCCATGTCTAATGATACTTATGGAGAAGACTTTGATAGAGTAGACCGTACAGAGGGCTCCAATGAAGAACAGCGTATGAAAAAGGATATAAGAGAGCTTCAGAGCAAGCTTGACAAGGTTCTGATGGCGACCCAAAAGCCAATACACTTTGTAGGCGAGTTTGATGAGCAAGGGCCAAGTTTTGACAATGTTAATGAAGATGGTCTAACTCAAGAGGAGCTGAACTACATAGGGAATCAGCAGAGGTATCAGCGGTTTAACAACTACAACAGTAACCCAAACCTCTCATACAGAAACCCGAATGTAGCTAACCCTCAAGACCAAGTGTACCCTGCTCAGCAACAACAACAAAGCTATGCTCCAAAAGCTCCTTTTCAGAATACCTTCCAGCCCAAACAACAGTTCAGTGGGCAACAGCACGACTACACTCATCAGAATCAAGCGGCTCAGGGTAACAACTTCACCAGCCAACCGCAACATCACAAGTTTCCACCAGGGTTCAATCCGCAGCCGATGGGTAATCAGCGACAGAATCAGGGAACGGGTCAGAATCCGATGGGAAACGATGTCTGTGGGATATTACAGCAACTGTTACAGGGTCAGCAGAGAGTTGAGAGCCAGCACGCGACAATGCAGCAAGATATCAGAGAGCTTAAGCAGAATCAAGCCTCTACATCATCCCGAGGCCCGGCTTTACCAGGTAAACCGGAGCCCAATCCCAAGGAGTACGTGAACGCCATTACATTGAGAAGTGGCAAGGAACTACAAGCTCCGAAGCCTAAGACTAAGCTCATTGAGGCCAATGAGCAATTAGAGGGGGAGGCAGCCTCAGGTGATGCGTGTAAAGAAGCAGATTTTGAGAAAGAACCGATCAAGGACAAAGGAAAAGAGGTGGAAAAGACAACTGAGCTTGAAAAGCCATACGTTCCACCACCACCTTACC
This sequence comes from Eutrema salsugineum, assembly GCF_000478725.1. NCBI lineage: Eukaryota > Viridiplantae > Streptophyta > Magnoliopsida > Brassicales > Brassicaceae > Eutrema > Eutrema salsugineum. The sequence goes on from NW_006256686.1 coordinate 14,395,700, forward strand.
ATCCCAAGATACCGTTCCCAGGGCGTTTCAAAAAGAAAATCTTAGACAAAGCCAAAGCGGTCTTTGAGAAACACTTGGAGAACACGCAACTCACCTTACCCATTATAGATGCTTTCTTAGCTATACCACAGCTTGGGAAGTTTCTAAAGGATGCGATCCTCAACAAGACAAAGGAGCTCCAGGGTATGGTAATACTGAGCCATGAATGCAGCGCCATAATACAAAGGAGGTCTATACCAAGGAAGCTATCCGATCCGGGCAGCTTTACCTTACCGTGTGCTTTAGGTCACTTGAAGTTCTCAAACTGCTTGTGTGATCTAGGATCTTCTGTGAGCCTAATGCCATACACGGTGGCGAAGAGATTGGGATACAAGAGTTACAAGCCGGCCAAGATCTCTCTTATACTAGCTGATAGATCGGTTTGCTTACCGGTGGGTTTGCTTGAGGATTTACCTTTAAGGATCGGTGAGATAGAAATCCCCACGGACTTCATAGTTCTTGAGATGGACGAGGAACCATTGGACCCTATCATCTTGGGCCGACCGTTCCTAGCGACCGCAGGAGCCATTATAGATGTGAGAGGAGGAATGATTGAACTACACATCGGTTTCGAGCATATGAAGTTCAATGTGAAAGAGATGATGAAGAAACCGACCATTGGAGGTCATGTTTTCTATGTGGAAGTGATGGAGGAGCTAGCTGATGAGCTCCTGGAAGAGTGGAACGCAGAGGATCCGTTACAAGTGGTCCTTACACGTGAACAAAGCGAGCACGGGTTATTGAACGAGGAAAGCGAGGTGTACAAGCAACTTTTGGACCAACCGAAGGAACTTGGAGCTGAGGCTAGGTTTTTGGAGCTCAGGAAGAGTGGCCTCGACATCTTAGACAGCGAGGGGTCCATGGGAACAGAGGAGACACCTCGGGATATCATGGCCGTGGCAACTCATATCGAGGCCGATGGTAATCCGCGCGAGAACAAGGAAAAGGCCGAGGAAGCTGTTCCGGGCCAATGTAGCTTTGATACCGATTGGAATGAGGCAGACGCTCCCCCTGTTGAGCTCAAGCCTCTACCAACAGGGCTCAGGTATGCGTTCTTAGGCTTGAACTCCACTTTCCCTGTGATCATAAACGATAGTTTGCTTGAACATGAAGAACGTGCATTGCTTAATGAAATCAAGAAATTCAGGAGAGCAATAGGGTACTCCTTGGCCGACATAAGAGGAATCTCACCTGATATATGCACTCATCGGATCCACCTGGAGGACCAATCCATGTCCTCTATTGAGCACCAACGTCGCCTTAACCCGAACCTCAAAGAGGTGGTTAAGAAGGAGATACTAAAGCTCCTTGAGGCAGGGATCATATATCCAATCTCTGACTCTCGGTGGGTATCTCCTGTGCACGTTGTGCCCAAGAAAGGTGGTATCACGGTGGTAAAAAATGATAAGGATGAACTCATAGCCCAAAGAACTATAACCGGCCATCGCATGTGCATTGACTATAGGAAATTGAATTCTGCATCAAGAAAAGATCATTTCCCTTTACCATTCATTGATCAAATGCTTGAACGGTTAGCCAATCATCCTTATTTCTGTTTTCTCGATGGATACTCTGGATTCTTCCAAATACCAATAGATCCAAGAGATCAAGAGAAAACGACATTCACTTGCCCTTATGGCACTTATGCTTATAGGAGAATGCCTTTCGGTTTGTGTAATGCACCGGCCACTTTTCAAAGATGCATGATGCACATTTTCTCTGATCTAATTGAAGAGAAAGTTGAGGTGTTTATGGATGATTTCTCCGTATACGGTTCCTCTTTCTCCGAATGTCTTGCTAATCTTTCTCAGGTTCTAAAGAGATGTGAGGAGCATAGGCTTGTATTGAACTGGGAGAAGTGTCATTTCATGGTACAAGAAGGCATTGTCTTGGGGCACAAGGTATCAGAGAAGGGAATAGAGGTGGACAAGGCCAAAATCAAGGTGATGGTGAACCTACAAGCTCCGAATTCTGTAAAAGGGATAAGAAGCTTTCTTGGGCACGCTGGGTTCTATAGGCGGTTCATTAAGGATTTCTCCAAGATAGCTAGGCCTTTAACTAGGCTATTGTGCAAAGAGGTGGAGTTTATCTTTGATGAAGAGTGTGAGGAAGCGTTTAAGAGGATCAAGGAGGCTTTGATCAGTGCACCAATTGTACAAGCTCCCGATTGGTCTTTACCATTCGAAGTGATGACTGATGCATCTGACTATGCCGTGGGAGCTGTCTTGGGACAGAAGAAAGATAGGAAACTCCATGTGATTTACTATGCCAGCCGCACCTTGGACTCAGCTCAAGAAAAGTATGCAACCACCGAGAAGGAAATGCTTGCCATTGTGTTTGCATTTGACAAATTCAGGAGTTATCTAGTGGGATCAAAAGTCACGGTTTACACAGATCACGCGGCCTTGAGGTACTTGATGTCTAAGAAGGACGCTAAGCCGAGGCTTTTGAGATGGGTCCTATTGGTCCAAGAATTCGACATGGAAATACTTGACAAGAAGGGCATTGAAAACGGGGCCGCAGATCATCTCTCAAGGCTGAGGATTGAAGAAAAGGTCCCCATAGACGATGCTTTACCTGAGGAACATCTCATTGATATGTTCATAATTTGCATCATTTAGGTTGCATAAATCATTCCAAATCATGTTTTATTTCATGTATTTTAGGTCCCTAGGGTTTGTTTTAGAACTTAGGAGATGCATTAGGTCCCAATGAGTCTTTGCATGTTTTGAGTGTCTATCAGGTGATTATGGAGCTGAAAAGATGAATCCAGGAGGTGGAATGGTGAGCAGAGCTTGAAAAAGTGGAAAACTTGAGTCTATGGAGGTTATCGGCCATTCTCGCTGGCCAGGAAGGTTTTACCGGCCATTTTCATGTACCGCGGGAAGCTTTACCGGCCATTTTCACGTACCGCGAATTAAGTATATCGGCCAAAATCTCCGGGTGCGAACGAGTCTCAGAAATCACCTGTCCGGGGAGCCTTCCGGTCCGATTCAGATGGCGGGTCCTTCATAGAAGTTGGAGAGCATTGAAGCACGGTCTCATAGCAATTGGAATCGTAGAATTCGGACGCGTGAGCAGAGAGATAAGCTCGTCGGAAGAAACCCCTGTCTCGCAGGTATTCCGGACCGAGCAGATCAGTTCTGAAGGATGCGAAGGACGGTGCACTTCCAGGCCGATTCAGCTTCCGGGTCCTTCATGAGAATCAGAGACATTTGAGTTTTCTTTCCAGAACGTCCAAGAGCATTCAATTCGGATCTATGAGCAGGAAGATACGGCCTCCGGAATGGACACATGTCTAGACGCCTCTCTCTGGTCGTATACATGCACTGCAAAGATGTGCCCTCCAGGAAGCCTTCCACCTCCCAAGCACTGAAACTTCCTTCACAAAAGTTGGAGATAAATGAGTCCTCTGTCTTCTGCAACCGAAATCATTCAATTCGGACAAGTATCACAGGAGTTACACTCTCCGGAATGCGAAGTGATCTAAGCTGCTCTGGATGCTGCGAGATGGTCTTGCGACTTGGTTAACCCGCAGGCCTGAAGATGAACACCTGAATGCTGATGCTGCGAGTTGAAATGTGCGGGTAAACTATCACTGGAAGAGGTCTGGAGCTCCCGAGCAAGAGAAATGCTAAGTCCACAATCGTGCGACTTAGGCATGCGAGTCATCCGCGCCTGGATCTATGCCGCACGATCACTCGGAATTCACTCCGACTTGAGCCTGCGACCTAAGTGCAATAGAGACCAACCCGCACAGTTTCTACATCCCCCAGAAACCAGCTCAGCCCTGCGAGTTGGAGAGGAAGGAGACCATGCCGCAGAAACACTCGCAATTTACTCCTAGATAGGCGTGCGGCTCCGACAAGGTGATTCAAGCCTCACAAGACAAGTCTTCATCTACTGCGACTTAGGTGTGCGGCCTGGGACATACTGAACCGACCCGCAGCTTTTCCCACTTTATCCATTAAAGCCGGGTCAGGACCCGGTTTGTTCCGGGCTGACCCGGTTCGTTTTTAAGAAGGTATAAATACTTTTTAGGGTTTTTTGGGGGAGAACTAAGTTTTATTCCCTTTGTCTCTTGCCTCTTTGGTGAAAAGACTCCATTAAGAAGAGAAATATCTTTATTTGAGTGTTTAATCAAGAGAGTTTAAAGGGATCTGGGTGTTTAAAGCTGTTTTCTTTTGAATCTATCATCTCCATCTCCATTTCTCATCATTAATCATGCTAATCTACTCAACTTGCAAAAGTTTAAGAGAGATTAGTATGATTAGTGAGTAGTCACCTTAATGAGGTTCTAGATGTGTAGGTTAGGGTGCTAAAGTGTTAGATTAGGAGTGCTTAGGGCTAGATTCATTGATTCATCTCTCTAAACAGCTGTTCTCTATGCTAAATCCTTGATAATCACTTGAGATCTAGATTCTGGGAATTTCATGCACCAAAAGTGTTTGATGAAATTCCTGAAAGAGTTGTGTTAGAGGTTTAAGTAATTTTTCATCATGGGAATGATTTGTTAAATGCTTGAATGATCATTAAGAGCTGTTTGTTAATGCATATTGATTCATGTTTCACAAATGGGAATTTGGTTTGAAAATGGATTAGTATAGGGGTTAATACCTTCATGAGAGGATTAACCTAGATTAGAGTTCTTAATCATTTGAATCATGTCTCATCATTGTCATTAGCATTTCTAGTTTAACACCAAGGCACCCTAACCAACTATCATGTCTAGAATCTCATGCCTCCATCATATCATATTCACATCATTTGTCATTGTCATTTGTCTTTAAACCTGTTTATGTTTATAGTTGTCTCTAGATTAATCAAAACCTATTCTTGTTTGCTTGAATTAAGAACTTGATCATATAGCTTAGTGTCTAACACCACATCTGGATTGATAAACCTCTTTGTACTACATTGACAAGGGGATTGATAGCCCTGAGACCCTTAAAAGTCCTATCTATCAATTGGCGCCGTTGCCAAATTGTGGTTTGATTAGCATTAAGCTCTGATCTGTTCTTGAGATCAAGTGCTTACTTTCTTGTTTTTACTGATTCCTTTCAATTTCTGTTTGTGATTTCAGGTATATGAACACCAGGTCTAGATCAAGAAGCTGCGGTCCTCCTTTTCCTCTAAACGACAACATCAACCTTCTGGTACCAAGGAGGAGAAGAGACAGACGTGGTAGACAACTTGATCAGACTGAGATGGCAGACCAAGGAGATCACGGGGTAGATATAGAACAACCAGTTCAGGAGCAACAGGCTCAAGGTCAGGGAGCTGGTATTGGAATTGGTCAGGGGTTTCACCAAGGCAATGTTCAGCAGGAACAGGTGCACCACCAACAAGCCTATGTCCACCAGGGACAAGCTCAGGCTCATCAACAGAGGCATCAGGCCAATGTTCAACAAAGACACCAGGTGCACCACCAACCCCACCCTTTCCAACCACAACAAAGAAGATATGAGCAACCCCAAATATATGTTGGCGAGAATGACAGGGCCAATGCTCATCAGTATGGAGCTGGTATTCAGGCACCACCTGTGCAGAACAACAACTTTGAAGTGAAAGCATCATTGCTGAATATGGTCCAGAACTCAAAGTTCCATGGGTTAGCAATGGAAGATCCCTTGGAACACTTGGACCAGTTTGATAAGGTGTGTGATCTGACCAAGATTAATGGAGTTTCAGAAGACAGCTTTAAGCTAAGACTATTCCCATTCAGTCTTGGTGACAAAGCTCATCAATGGGAGAAGAATCTTCCAAGAGGCTCCATTCAAACCTGGGAGCAATGCAAGCAAGCCTTCTTATCTAAGTTCTTCTCCACCTCAAGAACTGCAAAACTGAGAAACCAAATCTCTAGCTTCACTCAGCACAGCAATGAAAGTTTTGGTGAAGCATATGAGAGATTCAGGAGCTACACAAACCAATGCCCACACCATGGGTTTAGTGAGGCTTCTCTTCTCAGCACACTGTATAGGGGAGCTCTTCCCAAGATTAGAAACCAGCTGGATACTGCTTCCAATGGGAACTTTCTGGGTAAAGAGATTCATGCTGCTTTAGAGCTAGTGGAGAACTTAGCATTGAGCAATGATACTTATGGTGAAGACTATGACAGATCAAATAGGTCTGAAGGTTCAAGCTCAGAACAGAGGCTCACCAGAGAAGTTAAGGAGTTGAGGAGTGAATTGGACAAGCTGAAATTCACCACTCAGAAGCCAATGCATTTTGTTGGAGAGTATGAGGAACCTTCTCAAATTTTTGAGAACATAAGTGAAGAAGGTCTTACCCAAGAGGAGCTCAACTACATTGGGAATCAGAGGTTCCAAAGATATCAGTATGGTAATGCCAATCCAAACCTCTCTTACAGGAACACCAATGTAGCTAACCCACAAGACCAGGTCTATCCCAATTCTCAAGCTCCAAAGAACTTTGTTCCCAAGCACAATTTTCAAGGGTCATTCCAACCCAAGAATCAATTTGGTCAGAATCAGAGTTTTGGTCAGCAACAGCAACCATTTCAGGGCACTGGTTACACTTCACAGCAGCCAAAGGCACCACCAGGGTTTGGTCCACCACAGTTCCAACAGCAGGCGCCGGTTCAACAACAGTTTCAGCCACCAATGGTTCAACAGCAGCCACAGATGGGTACAGATATGGTTGGTATTCTGCAACAACTACTTCAGGGTCAACAGACTATGCAGCAGGAAATCAAGGAACTGAAGCAAAACCAGGCATCAAGCTCAAGGAACCAAGGTCACCTACCTGGAAAACCAGAACCCAACCCCAAGGAATATGCCAAGGCCATAACACTGAGGAGTGGCAAGGAGTTACCTGGTATTGAGAACAACAATGTGATCATTGAGGACAATGATCAACCTGAGGGGGAGGCAGCCTTAAAGGATGATCAAGTTGCTGAGAAACCAAGGTCAGAAAAGGGTAAAGAGGTAGCAAAGGAACCAGAACCAGAGAAGAAGTATGTGCCACCACCTCCATACCAACCCAAGCTCCCATTTCCAGGGAGATTTAAGAAGCAACTAGTGGACAAGGCAAGAGCTGTATTTGAGAAGGCACTCAAAGAGACACCACTCACAATGCCTCTCATTGATGCATTCTTAATGATGCCAAAGATGGGGAAGTTTTTGAAGGATGCTATTCTGAACAAGACAAAAGAGCTTCAAGGCATGGTAGTACTAAGTCATGAATGCAGTGCTATCATTCAGAGGAAGTCCATTCCAAGGAAGTTAACTGATCCAGGGAGCTTCACACTCCCCTGCGCCATTGGACCTCTTCTATTCTCTGGATGTCTTTGTGATTTAGGAGCATCAGTCAGCTTGATGCCATTCTCCATAGCACAGAAGCTGGGCTTTAGAGTTTTCAAACCTTCAAAGATTTCTCTTATCCTTGCAGATAGATCAGTTAGATTGCCTGTTGGTATGTTGGAAGATCTACCTGTCAAGATAGGTGGTTTTGAGGTTCCAACAGATTTTGTTGTGCTGGAGATGGATGAAGAGCCAGTAGATCCTCTTATCTTGGGCAGACCATTCTTAGCCACTGCAGGAGCTATTATTGATGTGAGAGGTGGGATAATAGAGCTTCAACTTGGGTCTGAAAAGCTCAAGTTTGATGTGAATGAGATGATGAAGAAGCCCACCATTGAAGGTCAATGTTTCTATGTAGAGACAATGGATCAGTTGGCTGATGAGTTGCTTGAGGAGCTGAACACAGAGGATCCTCTTCAAGCTACTCTGACTCAAGAACAAGGAGACAATGGGCTCTTGGCTGAAGCAAGTGAAGGGTATAAGCTGTATCTGGACAATGCAAGAGAGCTGGGTCCTGAAACAAGGTTTGTGGAGCTGGAACAGAATGGCACTGAGGTTTTTGCAATCCAAGAATCAGTCACCAGCCAAAGCAGCTTGGACCAGGACTGGAATGAGGCTGATGCACCCTCTGTTGAGCTCAAACCTCTACCAACAGGGCTCAGGTATGCTTTCTTAGGCTTAAACTCCACATATCCTGTCATCATCAATGATAGCCTATTAGAGGACCAAGAGAGTGCATTGCTGAATGAAATAAGAAAGTTCAGGAGAGCCATAGGGTATTCTTTGGCTGATATTAGAGGGATCTCTCCTGACATCTGCACCCATAGGATCCACCTAGAGGACCAATCTATGTCCTCTATTGAGCACCAACGTAGACTTAACCCCAACCTTAGGGAAGTGGTTAAGAAGGAGATACTAAAGCTTCTTGAGGCAGGGATAATTTACCCAATCTCTGACTCAAGATGGGTATCTCCTATTCATGTTGTGCCCAAGAAAGGTGGGATCACAGTGGTGAAAAACGATAAGGATGAACTCATAGCTCAAAGAACCATAACTGGCCACCGCATGTGCATTGACTATAGGAAATTGAATTCTGCTTCTAGAAAAGATCATTTTCCTTTACCATTCATTGATCAAATGCTTGAAAGGTTAGCTAATCATCCTTATTTTTGTTTTCTCGATGGGTACTCTGGGATTTTTTCCAAATTCCCATAGATACAACAGATCAAGAGAAAACAACA
>NW_006256686.1:14408267-14410024 GCF_000478725.1 Eutrema salsugineum
CATAATCAGCCGGCGGCTATTGGAAAACAGAGCACTTTGTTTGTAATTACCTGTTCTTGAATCTTGAAAATTGTTGCAACAATTTTTTTCAAAATTTTGAGACTTTTGTGAGGTTCATCCTTGTACTAACAATATTTTTGAGAATCTCTTGGCAGATGACTGAAAGAACCAACTCTTTGGCCAAGAAGAAGGGCCCTGCATCAAAAGGCAAAGGTTTGGTCTCAGGAACTTCAAAGCCAAGAAACAAAGGTCAAGGTGCAAAGAATACTACAAAGCAAGGAAAGTGTGATCCAGCGCCAAAAAGGACAAGGCCTGAAGGAAGAGCTTTGGTGGTTGCTTCTGGTTCCAAGAAAAAGGGGAAACAGTTGGCTGTGGTATCTGAGAGTGAACAGACTGAAAGTGACTCCGGCAGCTCAGCTGGTGGTTCCCAAGGCACCAATGAAGAGGGATCAAAAAAGTTCAAGAAAACTGAACCAGAAACACCTGATTATCTGGCTAAGTTTCAGCAGATAGAGATCCAGCAAGGGAGATTCCCTGATTTGGACTTTCTGAAGAAGATTGGCCTCTATGAAGATGTCAAGACTTTGCTTGGGAACATGGGTGTTGAGTCACTTTTGGAGATGAGAGAAATCGCTTATGAGCAAGAGTCCCAAGAGTTCTTGGCCTCCTTTGAAGCTTTCATTTACTACCCAAGGGATTCAAGAATCATTCAAGGAGATGGGCTTGGACATGTGGAGTTTACTGTGAAAGGGAAGGAATATTCAGTGTCATTCAGAGAATTGAGTAAGATCTTTGAGTTTTCAACACCTAGAAATGAATTTCTCTCAAGATGGCCAAGTGCATCAAGGAGATGAAGAAGAGGATCAAGAAGCTTGAAAACCCTTGCAAAGGTGGGGCTCCAGCACCAGTTTCACCAAGAAACAGAGAGGAAGTTGGGGAGAGTTCCATGAACTGCACAGCCTTGGTCGCATATGGAACCACTTGGGTAGATCTTGACGACGGGAGTGATGAAGCCAGCCACCATTCTTGGGAAACACCGTCAGGCCACACATCGAACCCCTCCTACTCATTGGGGTCTGATTTCAACAGCCACTAGGTAACACTCAAAACCTTGTAAATAGCATGTAGACTTTTTTTTTCCTTTTGCATTTTGCTTGTTTGCTTTGGTTTCACTTCTTTCTCATACTTTTATAACACAAGGGACTGTGTTATTTAAGTGTGGGGGAGGAGTTTCATCCTTTACTAACCATGTTTTCTATTTTCTCATTTTACACTTTGAGTCTTGAGTCACATTCTAGTTGCATAGTCATCTAAGTGCATATAAAAACCAAAAAAATGGAAAAATCTGAAAATTTTTCACAAAAAAAATGATCATGTAGTTGCATTCTCATTTTTAGGATTGAGTCTAGATTGCATTTGCATATAGGTTGCATCTTGCAAGGAGTAATGATAGGTTTTCTAGAGAGTACATCACTTTGAGAACTTGAATTGAATATGCTTGTGAATCTTTTTCTATGCTTGCAAAGTCTGAAATGATTTGAATCTGAGAAGCAAGTTTGAATTAAACTCAACTCTAATTAAGTGGAAACCTTGAACTTGACCTGAAAATATCTTGTGATGCATTGTTTGAAAAAGCTTGTGGATACCAATATACATACTTGAGCTAGAACCACTGTTTTTACCACTCTTTTCCTTAGCTCAAGTAGCTGAATCCACATCATGGATCAGTTCCCACACCTTGAACCCATCCTTCTTTT
>NW_006256686.1:14410124-14424245 GCF_000478725.1 Eutrema salsugineum
TCCTTCTTTTAGCCAATGTTTGTGTGAGAATTGAAAGGCCACCTTGGATCAAACTTAGCAGAAAGTGTTAGGTTTAGAGCGACAAGGGCAGGTCTCATTGAGTGCTGTGTTCCAACATCAAGGAACTGAGAGTTTTGGCGAGGAATAAGTGTGGGGGAAAAGACTTTTTGGTGAGTGGAAAAAGGTGAGATGAGTGGAAAGAGAGAGTGAAAATAACTAGGGGAATGAAAGAAAAAGAAGTCAGTCTTGGTGTTTTGAGAAAGTGAGCTCTGGTTTGTTGAAAAGAAAAATCTAGCCTCTAAGTGAAAAAGAAAGAAAAGAAGCCAAAAGCTCAAATGTTTTGATAAGAAAGAAAGAAGAGGCTAGAAGTTGTAAAAGAAAAAGAGCTGTGTAAAGTTTGAGTTCCAAGACTTGAGAGTGAAAGTGAAGAACAAATCCCCTAGTGAGAGAAAAATGAGTGTGAAAAGTGAGGTCTTTGAGCAAGAGAGGAAGCTTTGAGTAGAGGGTGGGGAGTGATGAGTCTTTGCCCTTGTATGCATAGGTTGCTTTTTACCTTTAGCATTCTGCCAAAGTTTGATCATTCATAGAGAGATCCCTTTGCTGCATTTAACCCACTTGAACACTGATGAGATCATTTTAATCTCATAGCCTCTCCCTAGCCAAGCCAGCTTGTTTAAACCTTGCATCATGAGATCCACCTGATAAAAGCTTAATGAATGTGAAAGAGTTGAGAGAGAGAAGAACTTGTGGAGATTCCTTGCTGAGTTGACATATATCTGAGTATGGCTTTGCATTGCATAATTGAGCATGAACTTGAATTCTCATTGTGATCACTTCTCTCAAAAAGAAAATGTGAACTCCCATTGCATACAACCTCTTTCTCTCATTTGCTCTTTTTGCTTGAGGACAAGCAAAGGACAAGTGTGGGGGAGTTGATATGTTCATAATTTGCATCATTTAGGTTGCATAAATCATTCCAAATCATGTTTTATTTCATGTATTTTAGGTCCCTAGGGTTTGTTTTAGAACTTAGGAGATGCATTAGGTCCCAATGAGTCTTTGCATGTTTTGAGTGTCTATCAGGTGATTATGGAGCTGAAAAGATGAATCCAGGAGGTGGAATGGTGAGCAGAGCTTGAAAAAGTGGAAAACTTGAGTCTATGGAGGTTATCGGCCATTCTCGCTGGCCAGGAAGGTTTTACCGGCCATTTTCATGTACCGCGGGAAGCTTTACCGGCCATTTTCACGTACCGCGAATTAAGTATATCGGCCAAAATCTCCGGGTGCGAACGAGTCTCAGAAATCACCTGTCCGGGGAGCCTTCCGGTCCGATTCAGATGGCGGGTCCTTCATAGAAGTTGGAGAGCATTGAAGCACGGTCTCATAGCAATTGGAATCGTAGAATTCGGACGCGTGAGCAGAGAGATAAGCTCGTCGGAAGAAACCCCTGTCTCGCAGGTATTCCGGACCGAGCAGATCAGTTCTGAAGGATGCGAAGGACGGTGCACTTCCAGGCCGATTCAGCTTCCGGGTCCTTCATGAGAATCAGAGACATTTGAGTTTTCTTTCCAGAACGTCCAAGAGCATTCAATTCGGATCTATGAGCAGGAAGATACGGCCTCCGGAATGGACACATGTCTAGACGCCTCTCTCTGGTCGTATACATGCACTGCAAAGATGTGCCCTCCAGGAAGCCTTCCACCTCCCAAGCACTGAAACTTCCTTCACAGAAGTTGGAGATAAATGAGTCCTCTGTCTTCTGCAACCGAAATCATTCAATTCGGACAAGTATCACAGGAGTTACACTCTCCGGAATGCGAAGTGATCTAAGCTGCTCTGGATGCTGCGAGATGGTCTTGCGACTTGGTTAACCCGCAGGCCTGAAGATGAACACCTGAATGCTGATGCTGCGAGTTGAAATGTGCGGGTAAACTATCACTGGAAGAGGTCTGGAGCTCCCGAGCAAGAGAAATGCTAAGTCCACAATCGTGCGACTTAGGCATGCGAGTCATCCGCGCCTGGATCTATGCCGCACGATCACTCGGAATTCACTCCGACTTGAGCCTGCGACCTAAGTGCAATAGAGACCAACCCGCACAGTTTCTACATCCCCCAGAAACCGGCTCAGCCCTGCGAGTTGGAGAGGAAGGAGACCATGCCGCAGAAACACTCGCAATTTACTCCTAGATAGGCGTGCGGCTCCGACAAGGTGATTCAAGCCTCACAAGACAAGTCTTCATCTACTGCGACTTAGGTGTGCGGCCTGGGACATACTGAACCGACCCGCAGCTTTTCCCACTTTATCCATTAAAGCCGGGTCAGGACCCGGTTTGTTCCGGGCTGACCCGGTTCGTTTTTAAGAAGGTATAAATACTTTTTAGGGTTTTTTGGGGGAGAACTAAGTTTTATTCCCTTTGTCTCTTGCCTTTTTGGTGAAAAGACTCCATTAAGAAGAGAAATATCTTTATTTGAGTGTTTAATCAAGAGAGTTTAAGGAGATCTGGGTGTTTAAAGCTGTTTTCTTTTGAATCTATCATCTCCATCTCCATTTCTCATCATTAATCATGCTAATCTACTCAACTTGCAAAAGTTTAAGAGAGATTAGTATGATTAGTGAGTAGTCACCTTAATGAGGTTCTAGATGTGTAGGTTAGGGTGCTAAAGTGTTAGATTAGGAGTGCTTAGGGCTAGATTCATTGATTCATCTCTCTAAACAGCTGTTCTCTATGCTAAATCCTTGATAATCACTTGAGATCTAGATTCTGGGAATTTCATGCACCAAAAGTGTTTGATGAAATTCCTGAAAGAGTTGTGTTAGAGGTTTAAGTAATTTTTCATCATGGGAATGATTTGTTAAATGCTTGAATGATCATTAAGAGCTGTTTGTTAATGCATATTGATTCATGTTTCACAAATGGGAATTTGGTTTGAAAATGGATTAGTATAGGGGTTAATACCTTCATGAGAGGATTAACCTAGATTAGAGTTCTTAATCATTTGAATCATGTCTCATCATTGTCATTAGCATTTCTAGTTTAACACCAAGGCACCCTAACCAACTATCATGTCTAGAATCTCATGCCTCCATCATATCATATTCACATCATTTGTCATTGTCATTTGTCTTTAAACCTGTTTATGTTTATAGTTGTCTCTAGATTAATCAAAACCTATTCTTGTTTGCTTGAATTAAGAACTTGATCATATAGCTTAGTGTCTAACACCACATCTGGATTGATAAACCTCTTTGTACTACATTGACAAGGGGATTGATAGCCCTGAGACCCTTAAAAGTCCTATCTATCACTCATGCTGGTACGGTCTTACTTAGAGGTGGAAGAGGCCAACACGATCAAGGAAAGAAGCCTCCCATGGTTCGCGGATCTTGTGAACTACCTGTCTTGCGGTTTAGAGCCACCGGATCTTGATGCCTATCAGAGGAAAAAGTTCTTTAGAGATGTGATGAGATATCATTGGGATGAGCCGTATCTTTACGTGCTTAACAAGGACCATCTCTATAGGCGATGCTTGGCCGAAGAAGAGATCCATCTGGTGCTACAAGAATGCCACGGTTCAGCGTACGGTGGTCACTTAGGTGCATTCAAGACGGTTGCCAAGGTTTTGCAAAGCGGCTTCTGGTGGCCGACTATGTTCAAGGACGCTCAAGATGTGGTATCGAGATGCGAGGCTTGTCAAAGGCACGGTAACATATCCAAGAGGAATGAGATGCCCCAAAACCCAATCTTTGAGGTCGAGGTCTTCGACTGTTGGGGCATTGACTTCATGGGTCCCTTTGTGAGTTCATACGGAAACCAGTACATCCTTGTCGCGGTGGACTATGTGAGTAAGTGGGTCGAAGCTGTTGCATCCCCAACCAACGATTCAAAAGTGGTGGTAAAGCTTTTCAAAAGTATCATTTTCCCACGGTTTGGAGTTCCAAGAGTAGTAATCAGTGATGGGGGAAGCCACTTTATCAATAAGACTCTTGAGAGTCTTTTAAGGAAGCATGGGGTAAGGCACAAGGTTGCCACACCTTATCATCCGCAGACTAGTGGTCAAGTGGAGGTCTCTAACCGACAGATAAAGGCTATTTTATAAAGAACCGTGAGCTCATCTAGGAAGGATTGGAGCAAGAAACTTGATGATGCTTTGTGGGCTTACAGAACCGCGTACAAGACCCCCATTGGAACCTCACCGTTTAACTTGCTCTATGGGAAAAGCTGTCATCTACCGGTTGAGTTGGAATACAAAGCATTGTGGGCAGTGAAACTTCTGAACTTTGACATCAAGACTGCACAAGAGAAGAGGGTTTTACAGCTTCATGAGCTTGAGGAAATCCGGTTAGATGCTTTTGAGAGCTCTAAGATCTACAAAGAAAGGACTAAAGCGCTTCATGACAAGAAGATACACAAGAGAGAGTTCAAAGAAGGAGACCAAGTTCTGCTGTTTAACTCGAAACTCAAGCTATTCCCTGGGAAGTTGAGATCCAGATGGTCCGGTCCATTCGAAATTCTTGAAGTAAGGCCTTATGGAGCGGTTGTTCTAAAAGGAAAAGATGGACAAGGCTTTGTGGTAAACGGTCAGAGGGTAAAGCACTACCTGGCATCAGAAACAAGAGAGGGAGCTACCTCAGTTCCTCTTCTTGAACCAGAATCAGCCTGAAAAGGTATGAAAAGTCAAACTTAGTGACGTTAAACAAAGTGCTCTTGGGAGACACCCCAAGCTTATCCTTGTACATATTTCGCTTTTCATCTTCTTTTTCTTTTTACTTGAAGCTTTTTGAAGGGTTTGTTAATTGTTTCAGGAGTTCGATGGTGAATCTTGATGATGAGAGTAAGAAAAAGCTTGAAAATGACACGGCCTGATGAATTAAGTCCTAGAGTGTACGTAGCCTCGGTATCGACCCTTGGTATATACATACCGCGGTCACCTTTTACCGAGTAAAGCCTGAGAACCTCGGCTAGACTCCTCGACTCGATTTCATCATAGCCGTGTCCGAGAAGTGTCATAGTGAAATGAATAAGTGTGGGGGAAGGCCACGGTGTAAACACCTCGGTATAACTATACCGAGGGGCAAAGTTCACTTAAAACAGTCTAAAACCTCGATCCGAGACCGCGACCAGTCTACACCAGGGCTGGACCGTTTAAACCCCCTGCACCAAGTGATTCTTTGTTAAAACAAGTGACCTCGGCATGATACCCTCGTGGTGGAGCATACCGAGGTGCCCAGTTTCAAGAATGATCAAAAACATAAACACTTGGGACACTTGAGTCAAAGAAGAAGGTTTGCGCGGACTAAGGAAAAGATTTGAAGACCGCGGGGAAATTCTTGTTAACTTGAGCTTAGCCCACTCGGCTTGGTGCCCTCGAGGTAGAACAAGTCGAGGCCGCTCAAGAGAACACGAGAAAAACCACTCTAGTCCGTACGGCTCACGTCATTCCCAAGTCGCGCCATTTGGAAGCTTTGCGCGGTAATTTGAATTTAAACGACCGGTCAAAGCTGTTTTGGCGCGGGTCAACGGTCGCAGCTGGAGGAGAAGGGGGGGACCAGTCCCACTACAGTCCAAACGCCAGCTGGAAAGCGCGACACCGCCCATACCAGCCTCCATCCCGAGCCAAAACCGAGAGTTTGCCTTCTTCTCTCTTTTCTCTGCATTTCACGAGCACATCTCTCTCATTTCTCATCCATTTCTTGTGATTCCAAGCGCTCTAGACTCGTTAAGGTGTTGTATATTCATCATAAGCATTCCACTAAGCTTGAATCTTGGATTCCCAAAGGTATTTGCATCTTAAAGAACTCATCTTTTTCCTTCATTCTTTGCGAGCTTTATTGTTTGTGAAATGTGGAATCGATTCTTTTAGAACATGTCGGCCTTTGGGAACAATTTTAAAAATTCCATCACGATAGATAACATAAGAAAAACCGGTCTTTGCTCTGAAAATCACTTGTTCTTGAATTTTTAAAATTCTTGAGAAAATGCGCTTGGAATCGGTCTTAATGATGCTTTGAGATGTTGAGCTGAACTGTTTAGATATCGTGTCTTTCTTTGCTTGTTCTGGCTTGTTCTTACTTCCTTTGATGTTTGGAAAAAGCTATAACCCTGGTCTTGTTAGAGAAAAAGCTCTGTTCTTGCTATCTTAAGAGACATGTGCTTGTTGATGTACATGATTCTAACGGTCTTTTTGAGGATCTGCCTTGCAGATGACCGGTGACCGAGCTGTTCCCACTCATGAGACGAACAAAAACGAGGTCCAGAGGAGGAGTACAAAAGGGAAAGCCGTGGCACGCAATGGTGGAACAAGCAAGAAACCCTCCGTGAGGTCCGATGGTGAGCCAGCCGCCAAGCGAGCAAGGAACGCCGAGCTCACTCTGGTTCCAACCCTTGAACCAAAAAGGAATGGAGAGCAGGCAACCACTGAGAACGATGGGGACGAGCTGAGAGCCATAGTCCCTCATGAACCCGATTGTGGCAAGAAGGCCAAGAAGGAACCAAAGCCCGAGCCTGAGGAGGAACATTTCCCGACTACTGAGGAGTACTTGGACCACTTTAACTCTATAAGAGTAGCTCAAGGTCGGTTCCCTGATATGGAGCTGTTGAGGAAGCTTGAGATACTCGATGATGTTACACTCATCTTTCAAAACATGGGCTTGGCCGAGTTCTTCATGATGAGCGATGTTGGTTACGAGGGGATCACACAACAGTTTCTTGCCACTTTGGAGGTTGTCATCTACCCCAAGAGAGATCCCAAGCGTCTACATGGCAAAGGGTTCGGACACATTGAGTTTGACATAGAAGGCATGCACTACAAGGTCAGTTTCAAGGAGCTTGATGAGATATTTGGATTTGAAAGGAATGGAAGCTCGCTTGACAAGTTTGTGTACCCTCGTGATGAGTTGGCCGCGTTGTGGGAAACGATATCTTTTGGGCCTTACTTGGGAGGCAAGAGCAAGACAAGCTGCATCAGGAACCCTGCGATCAGATACACCAACCGGGTCCTGGCCTCTACGTTCTTCTCTACATGCAACCCTGGTGTCATTCACACGGCAGAGCTTGAACTGTTGGGACTTGGACTTAAGCCGCTCATCACTCAAATGAAGAACAAAAAGGAGTTCCAAGGGCCAATGCATGTACCGTCTTTAGGAGCGTTCTTTGCGATCCAAATGCTCACCTATAGACACAATGTGTGGTGTGACCGAAAGAAGAAGGGAGCAAGGAGGGTTCAGAACGGTTGGATTGTCACTAAAATCTTGAGAGCTCAAGGGTTCATACTCCCGGATTCACCATCGAGGCCGAGTCTCATTAATGAGCAATACCTAAGTAAAAGTGGTTTCTTCGGAGGCAAGTCAGGGGATAGATGGGTTTACAACTTCACGCTGATGCACAGGGACGGTACACAAGTTCAACTGCCTAACCGAGGCCTCACCATGCTTGATAAGCAGTGTAACGTCTCCTTCTATGTCCTCAAAGATCAGTTGTACAACCCATCTCTCGGCCCACCAATGCGCAAGTGCACCAAAGCCATACCTAACAAGCCTCAGAACGAGAACGGCCCGGCCGGAGGTGAGAACGAAGAAGAACGGCACGCTGAGAGAAGGATGGGAGCAAGCCGATATCATTTTGATCCATACGTGTGGGGTGAGCCTGAATACCACACCAAGAAGCTGTATTTGCGAGTGAACACTCTCCAAAATTGGTGTAAGTGGCAAGACAAGACCATTCATGCCTTGGTGGACTGTGTAAGGCACCTGAAGAAGAAGGTCAAGCAGCTCACACGGCCATCTTCTCCGGACAAGAACTCGGGGACCTCAACCGCACCAGTTACACAGGAGGAGGTTGGGGAAAGCTCAAACGCAAGGAACCCGGAGTTTCCACCAGGCAAAGAGGATTGGATCGACCCTGCCTTGGCATTCTTACCTGAACCCTCGGATAGCAGCCCACCACGTCAGTCCACACCCTCCTGCTCAACATCAAATCCCTCGTACTACTTGGGATCAGACCTCTCCGACTAAGGTATCGACTTCAAACTCTTGTACATATGCATCTTGTGTATATCATCCTGCATTCGTTTAGTTTGTCTTTTTACTTCTCTCACACGCTTTTATAACACACGGGACTGTGTTATTCAAGTGTGGGGGAGGAGCTTTGTGTTTTCTGATCTTGTTTTCTTTGTTCTTATTTGACTTTTGCATTCTTGAGTCTCATTTAGCTTTGTACATATGGTAAAACCACATCATTAACATTCTAGTTGCATCTCGCATTCTAAGATCGAGTCTAGTTGCATCATTTAGGATTGCATCAGTGCAAGGAGCAATGATAGATTTTTTCCTAGAGAGTAAATCACTTGAGAACTTGAACTAAATATGCTTGTGAAACTCATTCTGTGCTTGTAAAGCTTGAAACGATTTGAATCTGAGAAGCAAGTCTAAATTACACTCAACTCTAGTTAAGTGATAACCCTGAACTTGAATTGTAAATATCTTTTGATGCATTGCTTGAATTGGCTTGTGGATACCGATATACATACTTGAGCTAGAATCATTGTTTTCACCACCCTCTTTTCCTTTGCTCAAGTAGCTGAATCCGCATCATGGATCAGTTCCCTCACCTTGAGCCCAACTTTCTTTTCGAGCCAATGTTTGTGTGTGAATTGTAAGGCCACCTTGGACTGAACTTAGCAGAAAGTGTTAGGTTTAGAGCGACAAGGGCATGTCTCATTGAGTGCTACGTTCCAACATCAAGGAACTGAGAGTATTGGCGAGAAATAAGTGTGGGGGAAAATATCTATTGGTGAGTGGAAAAAGGTGAGCTGAGAGAAAAATAGAGAGTGGGAATAGCTAGGGGAATGAAAGAAAAAGAATCGAGTCTTGAATTTGAAAAGAAGAGCTCTGTTGTTCTAAAAAGAAAAGTATAGTCTCTGAAATGAAAAGAAGCCAAAAAGGCTCAAGTGTTCTAAAAAAGAAAAGAAAAGAGGCTAATCGCTGTAAAAGAAAAGAGCTGTTTGAATAAGTAAACACCAAAGGCTTGAAAATCAAAACAAAAGTGAGTCCCCTAGTGAAAAAGAAAGCGATTGAGAGAGTGAGGATCTTGAGAGGGTGAGCAAGTGAGAAAAGCTTTGAGTGGAGTGTGGGGTGTGATGAGTCTTGCCCTTGTATGCATCGGTTGCTTTTTACCTTTAGCATTCTGCCAAAGTTTGGTCGTTCATTGAGTGAACCCATTGTTGCATTGCACCCGCTTGAATATTGATGAGATCATTTTTATCTCATGACCTTACCCTAGCCAAGCCAGCCTATTTGAACATTGCATCATTTGATTCACCGGTTACGAGCTTAATGAATGTGAAAGAGTTGAATGTGATAATGACTTGTGGAGATTCTGTGCTTTAGTTGAAAAATATCTGAGTATGGCTTTGCATTGCATATTTGAGCATGAATCCAAGTTCTCTTTGTGATCACTTCTCTCTAAAAAGGAAATATGAGCTCCATCTGCATTACAACCTCTTTCTCTCATTTGTTCTCTTCGCTTGAGGACAAGCAAAGGACAAGTGTGGGGGAGTTGATATGTCTATATTTTACATCATTTAGAGAGCATTTTAGAGTCCTCATCATGTGTTTTCCCATGTAAATTGTGTCTTTAGGCATGAAAATAGGATTTAGGGCTTGCATTAGGTCCCAAAGAGTTTTGCATGTTTTGAAGTCTTTATCAGGTGCTTTGGGAGTCGTTTGGAGCTTAAGAAGAGGAGCAGAGGAGAAAACGGTGAAGAAAAGGGTCAAAAATGGTGAAAACCGCTTGGAGAAATTTCTCGACCAAATCGCGTACCGGACGGACGGAAACCTCGGCCAAAATCCTTACCGATCGCTCAGCACCGGCCAAATTCCTTACCGATCGACCAAAGTCAGCTTGGGTCGAAGATCGGGTGCAAATACCATGGGTTGAGTTTTTGGCCGAGGCGAAGGAATTTTTACGACCAAAAAGCTTACCGCGGTACACAGCCCTCGGCCATTTTCCTTACCGCGGGAAGCTTTTCTCGACCAAAATTTGTCCTTGTCCGCGTGTTTCAAAGATCAGCAATCCGGAGAACCTTCCGGTCCGAACCAGTTGGCGGGGTCTTCAGCAAAGTCGGAGATAATCAGGCAAAGATCCCAGAACAGTTGGAATCATCCAATTCGGACCAATGGGGAGAAAGATACAGCCTCCAGAAGATGCACCAACATTACGCGCACCCGAGAACCAAACGGCGGAGTACGAAGGCTACGGCGGACGGAGCCTTTCCGGACCAAATCAGCTTGCCCGGTCTTCATCAAAGTTTGAGATCTGTGAAAGAACTTTTCAGAACAGTTAGGATCGCTCAATTCGGAGCAGTGGTTTGAGAGATAAAGTCTCCGGAGTTCACATCGGTCTAAAAAGCTTATTTTCTGGTGATTCCAATGCGGTTCAAAGATGTGAAATCCAGGAAGCCCTCCGCTTCCCAAGCTCCGAGGGTTTCTTCACCAAAGTTCGAGCTTATTGAGTCATCTTGACTATGGAACTGGTCTCAGAGCATTTGGAGTCGTGGGTTGAAAGTTACTGTTTCCGGAAGGTGACATGGTCGATACGAACCCAAATATGTTGCGATACGCGCTAAGTGTTTTCTCAGGGCTCGGCATCGTTACCTCGACATCGGCCAAGTCAAGGCTCGTATTTTGGGAGTATTCTGAACTAGGCCTCGTGCTGACGCCTCGGCACGTTGGAATCAAGGCATGCACACGTAAGAAATGAAGCTGGAAACGACTAAGTGTTGAACGTGCACCTCGGTGTAGCGACCTCGGCGTGCATGCCGGACCCTGTTCGCTCAAACCCCTCGACTACCAAGCGCCTCGGCATTTCATGCCGAGGTCCATTGTCACAAACCCAGAATCAAGAACAAAGCTGCCCAAGAATACACACGTGAAGATGGATCAAAGACTAGGGTTCATGCATGTTCTTGACGTGTTCTTCACGAGATCTTCATTTGGATCTGGACTCACGTGCACTCCTCGACATGAAGACCTCGGCTTCACTCTCCGACACACCGTGGCACTCACCCATCAACCCAAGATCGCGGTTCAGTACCCGGTTTGTTCCGGGCTGACCCGCGACACTTTACCTTTGCTATATATACATTTTGAGACTAAAAACCTAATCATCTTATCTCTTATCTGTTTTTAGCTTTAAGAACTTGCCTCCTTGGTGAAACTTGGTGATTTGAATCCGATATCTTGTTGTTGCATAAGAAATCTTGTTCTTCATTTATTTCTTCTATCATCTAACATTTAACTCCTCATCATGACCAGCTACACGTCTTGCAAAGGACTTAGTGAGCTCGTTATGATTAGTGAGTAGTCGTTTAAGCGGCTTTAGATGAGTAGATTAGGGTGCTTTCAAGGTAGATTAGTGGGTTTAGGTGTCTAGTCCTGCAAGTTTCATTCTTTAACCGACGAGATCTCTAGGCTGGATCCAAGCACATCACTTGAGGTTCAGATCCGAGACATATCTCGCATCAAAAGTGTTTGTAGAAATGTCTGAACCACTCGGTTAAGGGTTTAAGAGTCTTTCATCGCGAGAGTGATAGTTTGTTCTCTTAAATGACATTTTTGAACTGATTCTTATTGCTGATTGATTCGATGCTTCTCAAAAGACATTTTTGGTATGAAGGAGGATCAATTTAGATGCATAATACTTTCATGAGAAGATTAACATGCCTTGAGTTCAAAGTTAAATGAAACCGCTTGATGTTTTGATTCATTAACCCACTAGTTGAACTTGGAAGCACCCGAGTCAAGTATCTCGTCTAAAGTCTCTTGCTTTATTACATATTATCATCATCTGAATCGCTTAGTTATCATTTGCATCTTTGCTTTGTTTGATTCTCATCATTTACCTTACTTACATGCTTAATCATTGTTATTTAGCTTAGAAAAACCTTCACCTTTTTATCTTGACTTAAATAAACAAACAACATAGACTAGTGTCTCGTTGACAAGTCTGGATTGACACCTCTTAGTACTACTTTGACAAGGGGATTGATAGCCCTGAGACTTAAAAAGTCTTATCTATCAAGAACTTGAAAGTAATCAGTAATAACAAGAAAGTAAGCACTTGATCTCAAGAACAGATCAGAGCTTAATGCTAAACAAACCACAATTTGGCAACTAAGAGTTTTCAAGGCCCTTTATAGAGGTTATCAATCCCCTGTCTTGTAGTACAAGGGGTTTATCAATCCAAGAATGTGGTGATAGACACTAAGCTATGTAATCAGGTTCTTAATTCAAGCAAACAAAAGTGGTTTTGATTATCTAAAGACAACTACAAACTCAAACAGGATTAAAGACTAATGACAATGACAAATGATGTGAATAAGATATGATGGAGGCATGAGATTCTAGACATGATAGTTGGTTAGGGTGCTTTGGTGCTAAACTAGAAATGCTAATGACAATGATGAGACATGATTCAAATGATTAAGAACTCTAATCTAGGTTAATCCTCTCATGAAGGTATTAACCCCTATACTAATCCATTTTCAAACCAAAATCCCATTTGTGAAATATGAATCAATATGCATTAATAAACAGTTCTTAATGATCATTCAAGCAATTAACAATACATCATCATGCAGAGAAGGCTTAAACCTCTAATACAGCTCTTTGTGGAATTTCATCAAACACTTTTGGTGCATGAAATTCCCAGAATCTAGATCTCAAGTGATGCAAGGATCTAGCATAGAGAACAGCTGTTTAGAGAAATGAATCAATAAATCTAGCCCTAAGCACTTCTAATCGAACACTTTAGCACCCTAACCTACACATCTAGAACCTCATTAAGGTGACTACTCACTAATCATACTAATCTCTCTTAAACCTTTGCAAGTAGAGAAGATTGGCATGATTAATGATGAGAAATGGAGATGGAGATGATAGATTAAGAAGAAAACAGTTTTAAACACAAAGATCTCTTAAAACTCTCACTCAAATTTAGATATTTCTCTTCTTAATGGAGTCTTTCACAAAAGAGGCAAGAGACAAAGGGAATAAAACTTAGTCCCTTCAGAAAAAATCCTAAAAAGTATTTATACCTCTCTAAAAACGAACCGGGTCAGCCCGGAACGAACCGGGTCCTGACCCGGTTCTAATGGATAAAGTAGGAATCCTGTGGGTTGTTCCAGTGTCTCCCAGGTAGCATGCCCAAGTCGCAGTAGATGAAGAATGCTGCTTGTGAGACTTAAATCGCTTGTCTTAGCCGCACGCCCAAGTAGGAGTGTTTTGCGAGTGTTGCTGCGGCTTGATATTCTTCTTCTTCAACTCGCAGGTCCAAGGCGGTTTCTGGGGAATGTGCATATGTGCGGGTTGGTTTCCATTGCACCTAGGTCGCAGGCTCAAGTCGGAGTGATTTGCGAGTGGTCGTGCGGCTTAATTCCAGGCACGGCTAACTCGCATGCCTAAGTCGCACGATTGTGAACTTAGCATTTCTCTTGCTCGGGAGCTTCAGACCTCATCCAGTGATAGCTTACCCGCACTTCTCAACTCGCAGCATCAGCTTTCAGGCATTCATCTTCAGGCCTGCGGGTTAACCAAATCGCAAGACCATCTCGCAGCATTCAGAGCAGCTTGGACCACTTCGCATTCCGGAGAGTGTAACTTCCACGAAACCTGTCCGAATTGAGTGATTCCGGTTGCAGAAGACAGAGGACTCATTTATCTCCAACTTTGGTAAAGGAAGCTTCGGTGCTTGGGAGGTGGAAGGCTTCCTGGAGGGCACATCTTTGCAATGCATTTACACTATCAGAGAGAGGCGTCTAGACATGTGTCCATTCCGGAGACCGTATCTTCCTCCTCATAGCTCTGAATTGAATGATCTTGGACGTTCTGGAAAGAAGACTCAAATGTCTCTGATTATCATGCAGGCCCCGGAAACTGAATCGGCGTGGAAGTGCACCGTCCTTCGCATTCTTCGGAGCTCATCGGCTCGGTCCAAAACAGCAGCGAGACAGGGGTTTCTTCCGACGAGCTTAAATCTCTGCTGACGGGTCCGAATTCCATGATTCTACTTGCTA
Source organism: Eutrema salsugineum (assembly GCF_000478725.1). Classification (NCBI taxonomy): domain Eukaryota; kingdom Viridiplantae; phylum Streptophyta; class Magnoliopsida; order Brassicales; family Brassicaceae; genus Eutrema; species Eutrema salsugineum. The sequence goes on from NW_006256686.1 coordinate 14,424,195, forward strand.
TGAATCCGTGATCCATGTGATCTCGGCGCTAGCGCTATGGGGATCGAGAAA
>NW_006256686.1:14424451-14456605 GCF_000478725.1 Eutrema salsugineum
GGAAACGTCTCAATGAACTCCAACCATTTGGTGTGCCTCCTCTTCAAGGATGTCTGCCCTCTTAAGTGCTTCAAGGTCTCAGGATCGGTGTGTATTATGAACTCTTTAGATAATAAATAATGTTGCCAAGTATCGAGGGCCCGTACAAGAGCATAAAGCTCTTTGTCATACGTGGGATAGTTGAGAGTAGCCCCACTGAGCTTCTCACTGAAAAACGGCACGGGTCTCTTCCTTTGATGCAAGACAGCTCCTATGCCCAGTCCTGAAGCGTCGCACTCCACCTCGAACATTTTGTTAAAGTCGGGCAATGCTAAGACCGGAGCTCATGTAAGTCTTTCCTTGAGGGTATTGAAAGCCTCCTCTTGAGCTGCTCCCCAAGCAAAAGGAACATTCTTCTTGATAACGGCTGTTAGAGACGCTGCTATCGTGCTGAAGTCTCGCACAATTCATCCGTAGAAGCTAGCTAAACCGTGAAAGCTTCGCACGTGCCCGATGGTTGTAGGCGTAGGCCATTCTTGTATGGCCCTGATCTTTTCCTCATCGACTTGTAGCCCTTCCCTGCTTACTACAAAGCCTAAGAAAACAAGTTTATCATTACAAAAGATGCACTTCTTCAGGTTGGCATAAAGACCTTCCTTCCGAAGCGTTTTCAAAACGAGTTCAAGATGGTTTATATGGTCGGATGGTCCTTTACTGTAAATGAGTATATCGTCAAAGTAGACAACAACAAATTTACTAATATAAGACCGTAGAACCTGGTTCAAGAGCCTCATAAGCTCTTCATGTCCCTTGAGCTCCATGACCATTGTTTCTTGTATGGCTAGTCGCTCGGCCTCGGTTAGCTCGTTATCGCGTCCACTTGGTATGTTATGAAGCAACTCCCATTCTGTTCGTTCGCCTGCTAGAATTCCACGTGCATTAGTCTTATAATATGCACTTGGTCGAGAGAAATTACCTTTATTGGTCAGTTCTAGGTCGTCTGGTGGCTCGGCCTGTGTTGCATGGCATTTCTCGGCTAAAACATGTGTGGCATCGGCAATCTCTTGTTCGACTCGTTCGAATTCAATTCTGTCTCGTGCGTTGGCTTCAGGGGATGATTTTGGTCGAGGGATGTCAGCTCCAGTACGGTCGATTTTGTCGTCATGGTGGTCTAGCCGTTGAAGCTTTATTTTCTCGGCTAAAGGTTCTCGCGCATCAGCCAAAAGTTCTCGCGCATCGGCTATTTTTTGGCTATCTCCGAATTCTTCAAGTTTTAAGCCTGTAAACGAAATTCTGTTTGGACTGTTAGCTTTTTAATCTAAAGTTGGTCGAGAGATGTCACATTGGCCGTGTGAGAATCGATGGTCTGGTGTGTCGTCTCTTTGAGTCATGTTCTCGGGCCTGATTTGGCCGCATAGGTCGTTTAAGCCGTGTACGACTTGTAGGTCTGGTCGTTTGGGTCTAGTGAGTTTATGAAGACGTGTAGTGCCTTCTTGTATCTATTCCTCATCTGTTTGATCTTAGACCGAGTCATGGCCCCGTCTAGGACCTCCGGCATGTGTCTCTCGATGCTTGATGGGTCGGTAGGATCGATGTCCACATCAGGGAGGAACCAGGCACTTCAGGGTTCAGAGCTCAACAAAAGATTGGTATTCTCCAACAATGGTGCAAGTACCAAGACAAAACCATCCACAAGATGGCCAAATGCATCAAGGAGATGAAGAAGAGGATCAAGAAGCTTGAAAACCCTTGCAAAGGTGGGGCTCCAGCACCGGTTTCATCAAGGAACAGAGAGGAAGTGGGAGAGAGTTCCATGAACTGCACAGCCCTGGTCACATATGGAACCACTTGGGTGGATCTTGACGACGGGTCTGATGAGGCAAGCCATCATTCTTGGGAGACACCATCCGGCCACACTTCAAACCCCTCTTACTCATTGGGGTCTGACTTCCACAGCTCCTAGGTAACACTCAAAACCTTGTAAATAGCATGTAGATTTTCTTTTTCTTTTGCATTTTACTTGTTTACTTTGTTTTAACTCTTTTCTCATGCTTTTATAACACAAGGGACTGTGTTATTTAAGTGTGGGGGAGGAGTTTCATCCTTTACTAATCATGTTTTCTCTTTTCTTATTTTACACTTTGAGTCTTGAGTCACATTCTAGTTGCATATTCATGTAGTCTCATCTAAGTGCATATAAAAAACCAAAAAAAATGGAAAAATCTGAAAAATTTTCACAAAAAAATGATCATGTAGTTGCATTCTCATTTTTAGGATTGAGTCTAGATTGCATATGCATGTAGGTTGCATCTTGCAGGGAGTAACGATAGGTTTTCTAGAGAGTACATCACTTTGAGAACTTGAACTGAATATGCTTGTGAATCTTTTTCTGTGCTTGCAAAGTCTGAAATGATCTGAATCTGAGAAGCAAGTTTGAATTGTACTCAACTCTAATTAAGTGAAAACCCTGAACTTGACTTGAAATTATCATTTGGTGCATTGTTTGAATAAGCTTGTGGATACCAATATACATATTTGAGCTAGAATCCTGTTTTTACCATCCTCTTCCTTAGCTCCAACAGCTGAATCTGCATAATAAATCAGTTTTCCTCACCCTGAACCCATCCTTCTTTCAAGCCAATTGTTTGTGTGTGATTGAGAGGCCACCTTGGACCAAACTTAGCAGAAAGTGTTAGGTTTAGGGGGACAAGGGAATACATGTTAGATTTGGCAAGAACTAAGTGTGGGGGAATACATGTTGGTGATTGGAAAAAGGAGAGATGAGTGGAAATGAAAGGAGAATGGTGAGAACTAGGGGATAGAAAAAGAAAAGAAATCAGTCTTGGAGTTTTGAGTCAAAAGAAGTGAGCTCTAGTGTTTTGAAAAGAAAGAGTCTAACCTCTAAGTGAAGAGAAAAGAAGCCAAAGAGCTCAAATGTTTTAAAAAGAAAGAAAAAGAGGTTAGAGGTTACAAAAGAAAGTGAAAAAGAGCTATGGAAAGTTTGAACTCCAAGACTTGTGTATGAAAAAGAAAAGAGAGTCCCCTAGTGAGAGAAGAATGAGTGTGAAAAGTAAGCAAGTGAGGAAACTTTGAGTAGAGTGTGGGGTGGGATGAGTCTTTGCCCTTGTATGCATAGGTTGCCTTTTACCTTTAGCATTCTGCCAAAGTTTTGTCATTCATAGAGAGATCCTTTTGCTGCATTGAACCCACTCAGGCATTGATGAGATCATTTTAGTCTCATAACCTCACCCTAGCCAAACTATGTTTGTTTAAACAATGCATCATTTGATCCACTTGGTAAAAAGCTTAATGAATGTGAAAGAGTTGAGAGAGAGAAGAACTTGTGGAGATTCCTTGTTGAGTTGATATACATCTGAGTATGGCTTTGCATTGCATAATTGAGCGTGAACTTGAATTCTCATTGTGATCACTTCTCTCAAAAAGGAAATGTGAACTCCCATGCATTCAACCTCTTTCTCTCATTTGTTCTTGTTTGCTTGAGGACAAGCAAAGGACAAGTGTGGGGGAGTTGATATGTTCATAATTTGCATCATTTAGGTTGCATATTTCATTCCAAATCATGTTTTAATTCATGCATTTTAGGTCTTTTGGGTTTGTTTTAGAACTTAGGAGATGCATTAGGTCCCAATGAGTCTTTGCATGTTTTGAGTGTTTATCAGGTGCATTTGGAGCTATTTGGAGTTGAAGAGGTGTATCTAGGAAGAGAAATGGTGATCAAAGCTTGACAGGAGGTTCTCGGCCATTCTCGCGTACCAGGAAAGATTTTATCGGCCTAAACACGTACCGCGGGTGGATCTTATCTGCCAAAACGCGTACCGGCTAAAAGATCTCTCGGCCAAAATCTCCGGGTGCAGACACGTTTCCGAAATCGCCTGTCCGGGGAACCTTCCGGTCCGATTCAGATGTCGGGTGCTTCATAGAAGTTTGAGAGGATTGGATCACGGTTTCATAGCAAGTAGAATCATGGAATTCGGACGCGTGAGAAGAGAGTTAAGCTCGTCGGAAGAAACCCCTGTCTCGCTGCTGTTTTGGACCGAGCCGATGAGCTCCGAAGAATGCGAAGCACGGTGCACTTCCACGCCGATTCAGTTTCCGGGGCCTTTATGAGAATCAGAGACAATTGAGTCCTCTTTCTATAACGTCCAAGATCATTCAATTCGGAGCTATGAGCAGGAAGATACGGTCTCCGGAATGGACACATGTCTAGACGCCTCTCTCTGATCGTGTAAATGCATTGCAAAGATATGCCCTCCAGGAAGCCTTCCACTTCCCAAGCACCAAAGCTTCCTTCATCAAAGTTGGAGATAAATGAGTCTTTTGTCTTCTGAAACCAGAATCACTCAATTCGGACAAGTAACTCAGAAGTTACAATCTCCGGAATGCGAAGTGGTCCAAGCGGCTCTGAATGCTACGAGATGGTCTTGCGACTTGGTTAACCCGCAGGCCTGAAGACGAATGCCTGAAAGCTGATGCTGCGAGTTGAGAAGTGCGGGTAGGCTATCACTGGATGAGTTCTGAGGCTCCCGGGCAAGAGAAATGCTAAGTCCACAATCGTGCGACTTAGGCATGCGAGTTAGCCGCGCCTAGAATTAAGCCGCACAATCACTCGCAAATCACTCCGACTTGAGCCTGCGACCTAGGTGCAATTGAAACCAACCCGCACATATGCACATTCCCCAGAAACCGCCTTGGTCCTGCGAGTTGAAGAAGAAGAAGATCAAGCCGCAGCAATACTCGCAAAACACTCCTACTTGGGCATGCGGCTAAGACAAGCGATTTAAGTCTCACAAGCAAAGTTCTCCATCTACTGCGACTTGGGCGTGCTACCTGGGAGACACTGGACCAACCCGCAGTAATTCCACTTTATCCATTAAAGCTGGGTCAGGACCCGGTTTGTTCCGGGCTGACCCGGTTCGTTTTTAGAGAGGTATAAATACTTTTTAGGGTTTTTTCTGAAGGAACTAAGCTTTATTCCCTTTGTCTCTTGCCTCTTTTGTGAAAAAGACTCGACCAAGAAGAGAAATATCGATTTTTGGCCTTTTAATCAAGAGAGTTTAAGAGATCTTTAAGTTTTAAAGCTGCTTTCTTCTTAATCTATCATCTCCATCTCCATTTCTCATCATTAATCATGCTAATCTTCTCTACTTGCAAAGGTTTAAGAGAGATTAGTATGATTAATGAGTAGTCACCTTAATGAGGTTCTAGATGTGTAGGTTAGGGTGCTAAGGTGTTAGATTAGGAGTGCTTAGGGCTGGATTCATTGATTCATCTCTCTAAACAGCTGTTCTCTATGCTATATCCTTGCATATCACTTGAGATCTAGATTCTGGGAATTTTATGCACCAAAAGTGTTTGATGAAATTCCTGAAAGAGCTGTATTAGAGGTTTAAGCATTTTCTGCATGATGATGTATTGTTATTTGCTTGAATGATCATTAAGAACTGTTTATTAATGCATATTGATTCATATTTCACAAATGGGAATTTGGTTTGAAAATGGATTAGTATAGGGGTTAATACCTTCATGAGAGGATTAACCTAGATTAGAGTTCTTAATCATTTGAATCATGTCTCATCATTGTCATTAGCATTTCTAGTTTAGCACCAAAGCACCCTAACCAACTATCATGTCTAGAATCTCATGCGTCCATCATATCATATTCACATCATTTGTCATTGTCATTAGTCTTTAATCCTGCTTATGTTTGTAGTTATCATTAGTTAACCAAAATCACTCTTGTTTGCTTGAATTAAGAACATAATCACATAGTTTAGTGTCTAGCACCACATCTGGATTGATAAACCCCTTGTACTACAAGACAGGGGATTGATAACCTCTATAAAGAGCCTTGAAAACTCTTAGTTATCAGGCACGCCCCTTCAATCGATGATCCGAGGTGCGTGCATTGAACGCACCGTAGCAATAGGTACGTTGTTTTACTGGACTATGCGGATCCCACGCGCCCCACTCACATTTCGCTGATTCTCGAGGTTCATGTGGACCCCATATGCGTCAACACTTCTATATAAGGGGGTTTTTAAGTTCGTTTTCTTAATAACCTCAGTCTCCAAAAATCAAAAAGGTAGAGCTCTCCCTTCTCTCTTCTTTCTCTCTCTAAATTATTTTTCTCTCTAGCTAGAGTTTTTACTGCTTCCGCCGTCCCTCCTCCGTGCCGGCTACTTGAGATTTTTCGCCGCCGACTCTTCCGGGCTGACCTCTCCGAAGACGAGGGCCGAGACGGGGAATCCTTGGATCGAGGCAAATCGAAGCGTTGCGATGAGTCGCACCTCGGGGTTAGATGAAGGGAGTGCCGAGGCGACAGCTCCCCTGAACCGAGGCGACAGCGCCCCTGAACCGAGGCGACGTCAGTGCCGAGGCAAATGTTTCTACCGGGCAAGATGATGGGGGTGACGAGGCGGCGGTATCCCTATCCCGCGGTGATGTTAGCGCCGAGGCGAGTGTTCTTGCCTGACCAGATGATGGGGATGGCGAGGCAAATACCTCCGTCGGCCGAGGCGATGATAGCGATGCTGAGACGAGCTCCACCGCTGATCGAAGTGACGAGGTCACTGAGGTGGAGGGTCGAGATAGATCCGTCGAAGCCGAGGCGGGATCTTGTGCAGGCTCTAGCGTGAATTCTATCGAAAATCTCGCGGTACCTAACTATACGAGATCTCATGATGGTGGGGCGGATATTTCGACGGGCTCTTCCCACGGTTTGGGCCCTAATCGCGGCGACGCAATCGATTTTGCCAAGGTGAAGGACGAGGAAGAAATTTTTCCATTCGACCCGGTCGAGGCGAAGCGGGAAATCGAACGTCTAATGTCGAGCCGAGCTGCCTCGTCTTCCAGGCGAACTAGGGTTCGAAATAAGAGGCTTCCGCCAGATCCTCCTGGCTCGTCCTTATCCTCAACCGAATCCCTAGAAGCCCTTCGAAATTGTTTTGGGATTTCCGAGGAGGTTGAGTTTCTCGTTCCGAGGCCCAGCCATCGTGCTCATCTTCCGCCCCCTGATCACTTCACCGTATACGAAATCTTCTTCGATCTCTGATTCCTCTGGTTTCCTATCCCCGAGGTGATCCTTCAATACCTCTGGAAGCACGGGATATCCATTGGTCAAATTATGCCGAGAGGATTACGGCATATGATTGGGATTTTGGTGCGGAGTTACGAATGTCGCATAGACATCGAGCTCGACCATTTATTGAATTTGTTGGAAGTTCGAAAGGCTCCTGGGGGGAAGAAGTTTTATATCTCGAGTAAGGCACGCCGAAAGATTATCAGCGGTTTTCCGAGCAAAGATAGTTTTTGGGACGAATGTTTCTTTTTCGTCCGAGTCAACGGGGCGTCGGTTGGCGACAACTTTATCCGCAAGACCAAAACCGATTGGGGACCACTTGGTATCCGATCGATGTCTTCCTTCGGCTCGGAAGATTTCGGATCTCGATTCTGACATTTTCATTGTTTCGCTTTTTTTTTTTCAGTTCGCGATTTTCTCCCCCGGTGTCCTAACGATCTGTTCGAAGTTCAGGATACGTTAGCTGCTAACCGAACCAACTGGAAACGACACTTTTCGCTGGAAAGAGTCGAACGAGCTCGGTCTATTGCTGTGGGTGTCCCAGTCAGCTCTGAACTATCGAACTCATCAGGTGATACTCGCGACAAGATGGTGATGGAGACTTTCCGGGAAAGAAAGAAGAGAGAGGCGGAAGAAGCAGCAAGACGAGCCGCCGAGGCTGCTAAGAGAGTTGAGGTCGAGCCGAAAGATGCACAACAAGCCGGTAACGAGGCATCTGTGATCGGCTCGGGGAATAGAGGTAACCAGAGCTCTGGTCGTGAAGATGGCGAGATCGCTCCCGAGGCGACCTCTAACGTTCCCGACGAGCAGAAGTCATCTGCTGATCCGACCAAGTCGGCCATTCTTGCTCTCCCTCATTCGCCGAGGCCTCCAAAATCCAAGCTCGTGAAGCACGAGGCGATGAATCGCAAGCGATCTGCTGCGGAGAAAGGTAAAGGTGGCGCTCCCGACGAAGGTGAGCCACTTAAGAAGAGGCAGAAGGCGGCTGCTGGTGAGGTGAACCCGAAAAAACTCGTTGTGGACTATGCCTTTGCTTCCGCCCAATTGTTTTCCAAGGTTAATAACGATAAGGTTTCCTTGCCGCGCCCCAAGAAGCTAAAGCGACCAAAGTCTTACGCCGCGATGCTCAGCACGGTACTAAGGTTAGTATTCTTTTGCTTTTGACTTCTTTAGTTGGATTTGCCCGGTTTTAAATTTCTTCTTTTAATTTCATTTTATCGCCGCGGTGAACGAGCTATTGGTGGGCTATGAATCCGACGCACTCAAAGGTGAGCGTCGATTTGTCGAGGCGAAGCAGGAGGTTGTGCAGTCGAAGGCTGATTTGGAAAAGGCGTTGGCCCGAATCTCTGTGCTTGAGGAAGAGAAAGGAGCCATGAGGGCCGAGCTCGAGAAGGCGACGAATCGATTCGAGGAGTCTCGTTGTCGGAAAAACAGCGAGATTGCCTCCTTGAAGAGGCAAATCGTGGCGAAGGAAGGGCTGCTCGAGTCTCGAGTCAAGATTGCTCAGAAAGATGCCAGGCGCGCTGCCGCGGTCAAGTTTCAAGAAAAGCTCGTCGAGATCGAAGGGAAAATGGGTGAACTGGAAAAGGCTAAGAGGGACGAGAACGACCTTGGTCAGATTCGGAGTAACCTTGTGCTAATCGGGGATCTCCGAAAGCCAGATGCCAGCCTCGACGCCGAAGAGGAGAAGCTGAAGAATTTGGAGGTCGAGCTGCTGGGAGCCGAGGAGACGTTTGAGCGTGCCGCGACGGACTTGCGTGAGAGGTTGGTGGTTTCCCCGGTATCTCCAGATTCAGTCGACTCTCGCTTGGGAAACGAGCCGCTGGAGGTTACCGCGGCTTCAGTTGGGGTTACGAATCCGACCGGTTCGAACATCGATACTCCGATAGCTAGTGGTCTTGCTGCTGAGGGTGTTCCCGAGCTGCGTGCAGGAGATCAGTAATATTTTCTTTGTACTGTGTTGTGCCTGGATGGCTTTATCCACAACCTTCGACTTGTTCGTTTTTTTGGTAAACATTGTGCCTGGATGGCTTTATCCACCTGACATTTATTTTTGCTTATGGATATATATTCTCTTTTCCTTAGCCGTTTTCGGATTTGATGCACTTATCTTTAACGATCTGTGCAAGTATTTGTGAAAACCGTTGGCTCCGACGCTAAATTGTCAAGGATGAAAACTGCTGTGTCGAGAATGATTTTGATTGCTTCCTTAGCCGAATTCTTCGAAATTGATAGAAATACGGGCTAAGGGGTGAGTCGTTTAAGGATCTCGTTTGGGTTCTTAATCCCGAGCTGGGAGTTAGTTTTGTGGAGTGTCTTTTGTTTTAGGTGATGCTGGAAAATTTTTAAGTGATAATGTCGAGGCAAATTTTTTCTGGCAATGCCGAGCCGTATTAAACGACGAGGCGTTTTCGCTGTGTAAGGTGCCGAGCCGTGTAAACGACGAGGCGTTTTCTCTTTGCGTGGTGCCGAGCCGTGTAAACGACGATGCGTTTTCGCTGTGTATGGTGCCGAGCCGTGTAGACGGCGAGGCGTTTTTGCTTTGCATGGTGCCAAGCCGTAAGAATGACGAGGCGTTTCATTTTTGTTAGCCAAGGATGATTTGGTAGTCTCATTGAATCTGACTATGGACCGGTGTTTCCGAGAGGATGAATATGTTTGTCCGGGTTTTAAGAGTTTACTTCGGTTTTAGAGAAAGCGATGTAGTCTTGACTTATATTCTCGTGTGCTAAAGTAAAACGTGGCGACCTGATACGTTTTTGGTCTGATATTTGTATAGCGCGCTTAATTTTTATCCGTAGAGGATGTAACTAGCACCCTCGTCCTAGGAAAGGTGGTAAAAAGTCCGTTTAGAGAATTTTGTATTTGTTCCCCCGTTGTGGCCAGCAACGAGACGAGGTGTTCAGAGGCTTAGTTTGCCGAACTGAAACTGAGGACCGATAAAGGTCCGAGGTAATCAGGTCATGATATCATGCTGAAATGGTATGGTTACTCGCCGAAGTGATGAGTGAAACAATTTAAAAATCCGAACTTGTTAAAATAAGTTGTTGATTTAGAAAGAATGAGAAACTAGCTGAAGCGATAATGAACGAATTAGAAATCCAAGGAAAACGTGAAATAAGTAGATGATTCAAAACAAACTGAGAATGTGCCGAAGTGGTGATGTTCCTAAGTGAGCAAGCTAAAATTGTAGAGTTAAAGGAGGTATGTGTATACGTACCCACTTCCCCCCCCCCTTTTTAGTAGGGAGGACAGCTGAACCCGTCCGAGGACAGGCTGCCTACGTACCCTTTGCAGGGATCAAGCCGTCCCATAGTTCATGCTGGCCGTGCTGTAGCTTTAGTGATAATACTTCTTCAGATGCATTGCGTTCCATGATCTTGGAATCGCTTCGTCAGCTAGTGTCGCTAGTTCGTAGACTCCTGGACGAACAACTTTTGTGACCTTGTAAGGACCTTCCCAATTTGCTCCGAGCTTGCCTACGTTCTTCTCGGCAGTGTTTTGGAAGACCTTTCGGAGGACGAGCTCCCCTTCTTTGAACCTTCGACTACGAACGCTTTTGTTGTAGTATCTCGCCGTTGCTTGTTGATAGTTCTGGATTCGAATTAAGGCTTGGTCGCGCTTTTCGTTGATTAGGTCGAGCTCATCTAGCATCATTAAGTGGTTCAAGCCCTCCTGTCCTGGTAGAAGTCTTCGTCGAATACCTGGGAAATCCACCTCGGGGGGAATTACGCACTCCGATCCGTAGACCAAAGCGAATTGAGTTTCCCCGGTGGCTCGGCGCGGAGTTGTCCGATGAGACCAAAGGACTCCTTCGAGTTTGTCTGCCCACCGTCCCTTCTTGGCGTCGAGCCTCTTTTTCAGACCGTCGAGAATCGTCTTGTTGGCTGCTTCGGCTTGTCCGTTCCCTTGAGGGTATCTTGGCGTAGATTTGCTGAGGCGGATTTTCCACTTCTCGCAGAAGGCTTCAAAGCGTGTTGAGATGAACTGGGATCCGTTGTCGGTGACTTTCTCGTACGGGACCCCGTGTCGGCAGATGATATTTTTCCAGACGAAGTGTTCGACTTGAACATCCTTTATGCTTGCGTAAGAATCGGCTTCGACCCACTTGGAGAAGTAATCCGTGAGAACGAGCAGAAAACGCTTCTGCTTCGAGCGATGTAGAGGTCCGACGATGTCCATCGACCATCTCATGTACGGATAAGGTGACGAAATTGACGAGAGCAACTCGGTAGGTTGATGAATTGTTGGAGCGTGCCGCTGACACTTCTCGCACTTCGCCGTGAATTTCTCGCAGTCCTTGACCATCGTGGGCCAGAAGTAGCCGTGCCGTTTTATCTTGATAGCGAGCGACCTTCCGCTGGAATGGTTCCCGCACGCGCCGCTGTGCACCTCGTGCATGATCTTTCTTGCCTCCGGTGCTTCGACGCATGTCATAAGAGGCCCTGAAAATCTCCATTTGAACACCTCGCCATCGACGAGGACATACCGCGCGGCCTGAGCTTTTAGTTGGCGGGCTTCCCATTTGTCGGTTGGAACCTCTCCTTCGGCGATATACACTGGGATAGCTCCGAGCCATTCTTTGTCGCAGCCGTATTCCGGCTCGGCTGGTGAGGCGTCTTCGTCCATAGGAATGGCTTCGTCGTGCTCCGGTTCTTGTTCAGGAGGATTTATCAGCCGAACTCCTTCCACCACTTCGATGCTAGGGCGTTCGATGAATTCAACTGGGATCATCCGTCGGAGGTCTGGGTCAGAGGTCGAAGCGAGTGCTGCCAAGGCATCGGCCGAGGTGTTTTCTCCTCGGGGGATGCGCGTGAGTTTGAACTCGTCGAACTTTTGCACCAACTCTCGGACCACCTTGAGGTAAGCTCCCATTCGTCCATCCTTCGCCTCGTATTCTCCGTTGAATTAACATGCTACGAGCTGTGAATCGCAAAAGGTTCTTATCTTTCGAACTCCGATTCCCTGCGGTAGTCGTATGCCGGCGATTAGTGCTTCGTATTCCGCTTCGTTGTTCGAGGTGTGGAAGTTCAGGCGAAAATACGGCTCCAATATTTCTCCGGTGGGAGAGGTGAGGCGGATTCCTATTCCCGAGCCGTGTTTAGACGATGAGCCGTCGACGTGCAGTGTCCACACTTCGTCTAGAGTCGGCTCGTTTGTTGTTTCGGCTGGAAGTTCAATGAGGAAATCTGCGAGCACCTGTGACTTTGCAGTTGACCTGTTCCGCTACTCGATGTCGTATTCGCTTAGCTCTATGGCCCATCTGGCTGATGTAGAAAATGGGTTTTTGCTCGGATCGTTCTTCTCTGATAAGCACTCCGCTTACATCTGTAGCAGACACTGCGATGTAGAGGAAGAACGGCTCTCCTTCGACTGGTTTTGCTAAGATCGGTGGACTTGCCAGATAATTCTTCAATTCCTGGAAAGCCGTCTCGCATCGTTCGTCCCACTCAAATTTCTTGTTTCCTAGAAGGGTGTCGTAGAAGGGCAGGCATTTGTCTGTGGAACGGGAAATGAACCTGTTTAGCGCGGCGACTCTTCCTCTGAGCCTTTGCACTTCGTGCTTCGTCCTTAGAGAGGGCATCTCAATTAACGCCTTGATCTGCTTGGGGTTTGCTTCTATGCCACGGTGAGTTACCAGATAGCCAAGGAATTCTCCCGAGGTGACCGCAAACCTGCACTTCGCCGGGTTGAGTTTCATGTTGTGCTTGTTCAATTGTTCGAAGCATTCCCGTAGATGCGCGACGTGGTCTTCCTCCTTGAGTGATTTGACTAACATGTCGTTGATGTATACTTCCATGGTTTTTCGGAGCTGAGCCGCAAACATTTTGTTGACGAGCCGTTGATACGTTGCTCCTGCGTTCTTGAGCCCGAACGGCATGACTTTGTAGCAGTATATCCCGCGATCAGTTACGAATGCCATTTTTTCCCGATCATCAGGATGCATCAGGATCTGATTGTAGCCTGAGAACGCGTCCATAAATGTTAACAGTCTATTCCCTGCAGTGGCTTCGACGAGCCGGTCGATGTGTGGCAAGGGAAAGCTGTCTTTTGGGCACGCCTTGTTCAGGTCAGTGAAATCCACACGGACCCGCCACTTGCCGGTCTTCTTCTTCATGACCACCGGATTTGCGAGCCAGTCCGGATATTTGGCTTCCGCGATTGATCCTACTTTGAGTAACCTCTCGACTTCGTCGTTCACTGCTTTAGCTCGTTCGGGGCCGAGCTTCCTTCTTTTCTGCTTGACTGGTTTAAAGGTCGGATCCACACTCAGCTCATGACAAGGTACGTCGATGCTTATGCCTGGCAAATCTTCCGCTGTCCAGGCAAAAGTGTTGATGTTCTCCTTGAGGAGGGAAAGGAGTTCGCTTTTCAGAGGCTCTTCTAGTTTTGTTCCTATTTCGACGCATCGCTCCGGACGCGCCTCGTCTATACACACCGAGTCCACCGCGTTGGATACTGGCTCGGCGCGTGTTTCGCGGCTCTCCGCGATCTGTAATTGCTATAAGAGTTTCGAGAGCTCGTTCGCGGGCTCTCGGTCTGTCTTCATCTTTTTGCGGTCGATGTCTGCTCGTGCGTCGGTGATGGCGTTCCTCGGCTTGTGCTTGGCTAGGCAGCACATTCGTGACTCCTTCTGATTCCCCCAGATCGTTTTGACACCTGCTGGAGTTGGGAATTTGAGGCAGAGATGATAGGTAGAGGGTACAGCCCTCATCCCGTTGATCCACGGAGTTCCCATGATCACATTGTAGATTTCTGGGTGCTCAGTGACGCAGAATTCGACGATCTTAGTTACTCCGCCAGCTACCACAGGAAGCCTGATCGTCCCCATAGTCATCATCGTTTCTCCTGAAAATCCGGTTAGAGGTTTAGGGATTGCTTCCACCTCGGAGAGGTCGATTCCCATTCTTCTGAGTGTTTCCCTAAAGATGACGTTCACTGAGCTTCCAGTATCGATGAGCACCCTTGCTACGTCATGATCCCTGATTGTTAACTCGATCACCAACGGATCGTTGTGAGGTCGATCGATTCCTGCCGTTTCCTCCTCGGCGAAGGAGATCACTGTGTTTGGGATGTCGGTTGGTTCTGTCCAATTCTCCTTTGCTTCGGCTCGGCGCTGATAGGCTTTGATGGAGGACACGGTATCTTGGTAGTATTGAGATGCGCCCATGATCATATTGATCCTTTGCCTCGGTTTGGGTCGCTCTTCAGGTTCGCCTCTCCTGTCGCGCTTGGGGTTATCGCCTCGTCAGGGAGGATTCGCGGGTTCCGCCGCGCCGCTCGACTCGGCTCTCTCTTGTTGTTTGTTAGGGACGAGGTCTTTGAGGCTGACCGCGTTTTGGAGCTCTCCCGCTGCCATCTTTGCTGCGAGCTTTGCTCCTAAAGTTCGGCATTGAGCTGTTGAGTGCCCGTAAGTCTGGTGATACTCGCAGAAAGCCTTCTCGTCGTAGTTGGCGGATTTTCTCACCCAAGTGTTGTTGCGCGGCTCTCCTCTTCCGCGTCCGGTGCCTACCTGGTAGTTATGGGCACCTCCGCTTCTAGGTTCATCCGAGCTCTGCGTTGTTGTGTTGCTCGATGGGTTGCCCTTCTTCGCGGGGCGCGGCAAAATTGAGCTTCGGATTGCTGCTTTCGTTGCTTCGTACTGCTCGTCCAAGTTTTTCATTTCCTCCTCGTTTACGACGAAGTCCGATGATCGGTGCAAAGCGTCTTGAATTGTTTGCGGCGTGTTGAGAGCCATCTCCTGTCGGAACTTAGATTTGTACCACAAAGATTGTTTCAGAGACTCGAGCGCAGCCTTGTCGCTTATCCCTTCTATTTTGGATACGACTGCTTTGAATCTTGACATGTAATCCCAAAGCGGTTCGTTCGGTCCTTGGGATAGTGTCCACAGGTCGGCATCAGATGTTCCTCTGTCCATAAACATCGAGTATTGTTTAAGGAACAAGGCGGAGAGCTGTTGAAAATTGCCGATTGAGTTCCTGCCTCAAAAACCACTCGAGTGCGGCTCCCTTGAGATGCTCCACGAAGAGCAGGCAATATCCGGCATCTACTTCGCGCTCGGTGAGTTTAGCGGCGTTCTTTGTGAAGGCTATTCCCATTGCTATCCAAAACGCTGTGATGTGTGCTTTCGGGTCGGTTGTTTCTTTCGTAGAACGGGATTCTCACCTTCCCCGGCTCGGGAATCCTGGCCTCCGTGATTCTTGCAGTGAATGGGGTTCTCTAAGTTTCTTCAAGCATTCTGTCGATTTCGGGCGCGGCGCTTATCGCGTTGTGCACTTGGGATTTCATGGCGCGTATTTCAGCTACTGTCCGAGCCATCGAGACTCGCAGCTCTTTGAGTTCGAGAGTTTGTGCGTGAGTCATTCCCTTTGATTGGGGGGGTCGCTCCCGCTCCTCTCTCCTCGGCTCGTCTTCGCGCTCTGCCTGCTCGATCCATTGGAGGTGTTCTTACTCCTCGGTTGGATTGTCGCCGCGGGTCGGATCGGAGACTTCGTCAGTTCGGACGCCGTTTAGTGCCGAGGCGAGCTCTTCTTGACTTATTCGGCGAGCCGAGCCGGTTTGTTGCGGATTCGTGGTTCCGTCGTTCTGCTGGGCGTCTACGTCAATTGCATCGTTCTCTTCCTCGTCGGCTCGTCCCCTTGAGTTCCGGCGGAGTGGAGGCGGCTCGGTCATGTGGACTCGAGTTGCCGCGGGAGTCTGCTTGTCGAGGGGACGAAACATCGGGGGAGCCGAGGGATTTCTTGCGCCGCTCCCTGAGGCTTCTGCAGCTGTTGAGTAATCAAAGCGTCTCCGGATTCCATCCATCGGGTCGGGAATTCCTGCTCTCCAGGTTGCGCGTAGTCCCTCAGCCGCCATCGCGTCGAGCCTCTCCGTAATCGCCTCGTTTCTTTTGTCCTGCTCGTCGATTTTCTTCATCAACGCAGCCATCATGTTTCGCATCTCCTCTTGGGTTTCGGTCGTCGCCGTCGTTGTGCCTGATGCTGGAGCGTCCTTCTCCGCACCGATATCGCCGTTATGGTTGTTGTTGTCATTGCCGAGGGTGTTGCTCGCCATGTTCTTCGGATCTTAAAGTCTTGTCGATTTAGAGTAAGAAAGTTTCGATTTCCCACAGACGGCGCCAAATTGTGTGAGCTAAAACTCGCACAACCACAAATTTGTTTAAGGAAAACTAAGGGATCGAAAACTTCTAGGGTTTATCGTCAAGAACAGTAAGATCGAAAGAAAGTTTTTCTTGCTGTAAAAGTGTTTAGGTTTTATTGCTCTCGAGTTGTGAAAAGTTACAGAATGAATTGTATACATCGCCTATTTATACTAATTTTCTAAACCGCCTAGCCGAGAATCCCGGGAGAGATTTTTGGAATATTTCCTTATCTCTTCGCGCGGCCACCGCCATAACGCCTTGCCTAGGGTTTTTATGGGCTTTTGTCCCCCAAGGCCTTGGTTCGGCCCAACATGGGAGGATTGGCTTGGCCCATCATCCTTTCGGCATAGCTCGGCCCTATTCACTTTTTTGCCCAGCTCGGGCCGCTTGCTCAACTCATGGCTCGACCCATTCGCTCCCTTGCGCAGCTCGGCCAACTAGACATCCTACCCGCGGCTCGGCCTACTTGTCGTTCTTCGCGGCTCGGCTCGTCGGTAATGTTGAGCACGGCTCGGCCTACCTCTTTCATATGAGAGCTCGGCCCGCCACTCACTTCTCCTGCCAACCGGTCTTCTCTGACGTTTGGTTATCTTCGGGATGGTTTATCCGTTCGGGGTGGAAACCGACCCCAACACTGAGTTTAGTTAAATCATGTTTCTGTCTTTGTGATTTCGTCTAGAACAAGTTACTGCGAGTTCTCTTTAAATTTTTTTTTTTAGGTACCATGGAGCTTTCAGCTGAGGCGATGGAAGCTTTGAGCCGAGCAATGTCTCAACAAATTAAAGAAGCGAATCAAGCCATAACAACTCAGCTCACACAACAGATCGAACAACTCAATTACAAGTTCGAGACAAAGATGAGTGATCTGCTCAAAGATCTTAGTGCAAGTGGAGAAGAATCTTCACAAACTTCAACTCCGTCTGAAGCGATGCGCTTAGCTAAGGATAAAGGGCACATATGATCTTCCCGGAGACTCCCACGCTACCCAACACCTTCCGAAGTCAGGACTAAAGCTAAGTCCAACCGAAACCAGACTGGGGGCAGAGAGACTACATTTAATCCGAGGAGGAACCCCACTAGTGCAGATCGAGATGGCCCAAGGGTAGAACGGCACCCAGAACGTCAACACTGCAGAGAGGAATACATCGCTGGGAATCGAGTCACCCTGGAATCAGAACCAGAGTACTATGAGGAGGACAAAGCTTCTGATTATGATCCTCTACGCCAGCAGTTGCGTCATATCAAAATCCAGTATCCTCCTTTCCATGGAACTAATGATCCCGGAGTTTATCTATATTGGGAAAGGAAGATGGAGTCTAACTTTCTGGTCCAAGGTACTTACGAGCTCAACAAGGTGAAGATTGCAGTTTCAGAATTCCATGGGTATGCACTTCTATGGTGGGAACAGTTGGGAATCACCAGAAACCGCCTCCGAGAACCTCCAATTACTACTTGGGATCAGCTTGTTATGCAGATGAGGAAGAGGTTCGTTCCAGCCCATCATCAGCGCGAGATACTCAACAAGCTTAGGCGCCTCATCCAAGGTACAAAGTCTGTACGAAATTATTATCAGGAATTGGAAACTTTGCTCATTCGTGCAGATTTAAGAGAAGGAGAAGAGATGGTAATGTCAAGATTTCTTGGAGGGCTTAACCGAGAAATTCAAGACAAGGTAGAACTTCAGGATTTCGCAGATATACAAGAGATGGTGCATAAGGCTGAATTGGTTGAATCTCAAGTCAAGAGGCGAATCATCAAGTCTACATTCACGCCTAGTGTGCCTAAGCCTAAGGAGAGCAACAAACCAGCTTACTCCAGAGACATCAAACCGGCTTCTACTGGGGTTAAAGAAGAAGCTAAACCCGAGTTCAAACCCAGAAGTGGTAATTCTAACAGCAACGTAAGGTGCTTCAAATGTCAAGGAATGGGACATTATTCTCGAGACTGTCCAAACAAGAAGGTATTCCTGTTACAAGAGGGAGGAGAGATAGTTCCTCAAGAGGAATCAGAGGCCGAATATGAGCTAGAGGAAGAGGAAGAAGCTGCTGCCGTGGGTGAGATGCTGGTTGCAAGAAGGACTTTGAGTGTTCAGAACCAACCTGAAGAGACGTGTCAGCCAGAGAACCTGTTTCATACAAGATGCTTCATCAAAGAGAAAGTTTGTAGCCTGATCATAGATGGAGGAAGCTGCACTAATGCTGCAAGTGAAGAGATGGTTAATAAGCTCCAGCTCAAGACTATCCCTCATCCAAGACCATATAAGCTTCAGTGGTTGAATGACAGTGGAGCCTTAACCGTATCTCAGCAGGTTATGGTTTCTTTATCTATTGGGAAGTATGAAGATGGGGTTCTATGTGATGTTATTCCCATGGGTTCGAGTCATGTGTTGCTAGGCACACCGTGGTAATCAGATCGTAGGGTTATACACGACGGGTATACCAACAAGCACTCATTTGAGTTTAAAGGTCGCAAGATTACCCTACTACCGCTCACACCTACTGATATTTACCAAGATCAGATTCAGATGAAGCTCAAGGAGAAGGAGAAAATTGCCAACAGCCTCTACATAAATCACAGTGAATTTTCTAAACTCTTTGATCCTGAAATGATTACTTTTATCTTTGTATACAAGGAATCCCTTGTTAGTACTAACCCTTCACAGGAGCTTCCTAGTGCTATGATTGAGATTTTGCAGGAATACAAGGACATTTTTCCAGAAGAAATTCCACCAGGGTTACCTCCAATTCGCGGGATCGAACATCAGATTGATTTGGTACCAGGATCAGCATTGCCTAATTAATAGGCCAGCATATCGAACCAATCCTGTAGAGACTAAGGAGCTGCAAAAACAAGTGGAAGAGCTGATGAGCAAAGGACATATCCGAGAAAGCTTGAGTCCATGTGCGGTTCCAGTTCTGTTAGTGCCAAAGAAAGATGGGTCCTGGAGGATGTGTGTAGACTGCCGAGCTATCAACAACATCACTGTGAAGTATAGGCATCCGATTCCAAGGCTAGATGATATGCTGGATGAGCTTTGTGGATCGACAATCTTCTCCAAGATAGACTTGAAGAGTGGGTATCATCAGATCAGAATGAAAGAAGGAGATGAGTGGAAGACAGCATTCAAAACAAAGCAAGGACTTTACGAGTGGCTAGTCATGCCATTTGATCTTACCAACGCACCAAGCACCTTCATGAGACTGATGAATCACGCATTGAGACCTTTCATTGGCGTGTTTGTAGTAGTCTACTTTGATGATATCCTCATCTATAGTAAAGGTTTGGAGGAACATCTGGGCCATATCAGATCGGTTCTAGATGTTCTTCGCGCTCAATCTCTCTTTGCTAATTTATCTAAATGTTCCTTCTGCACTAATGAGATTGTCTTCTTAGGTTTTGTGGTAAGTGCAGATGGCGTGAAAGTTGATAAGGAAAAGATCAAAGTAATCAAGGAATGGCAAAGTCCTAAAAACGTAGGAGAATTCCGAAGCTTCCATGGACTAGCAGGCTTCTACAGGCGGTTCATAAGGGATTTCAGCACCATTGCTGCTCCCTTAACCGAGATTATCAAGAAGAACGTGGGATTTCAATGGGGAGAGGCACAAGAGCAGGCTTTTACAGCCCTTAAAGAGAAGCTTATCAATTCTCCCTTACTTGTACTTCCTGATTTACTAAGACTTTTGAGATTGAATGCAATGCTTCTGGTGTAGGTATTCGTGCAGTTCTTATGCATGATAAGAAGCCAGTCGCATACTTCAGTGAAAAGTTAGGAGGATCAACACTAAATTATCCCACATATGACAAGGAGTTGTATGCTTTGGTGAGGGCGCTTCAAACGTGGCAGCACTACTTTTGGCCTAAGGAGTTCGTAATTCACACAGATCATGAGTCTCTGAAGCATCTCAAGGCGCAACAGAAACTTAACAAAAGGCATGGGCGATGGATGGAGTTCATTGAGACATTCCCATACGTTGTTAAGTATAAGAAAGGTAAGGATAATGTCGTTGCCGACGCATTATCCAGGAGGTACACTCTCATTACTACTTTGACTTCGAAATTAATCGGATTTGAACACATCGTAGACCTTTATGAATCTGATTCTGATTTTGCTGAGACTTATGCGAAGTGTCAAAAGTTTGCGTTTGAGAAATTTTATAGGCAGGATGGATACTTGTTCTTCAGTAATCATTTGTGCATTCCTCGTGGGTCCATCCGAGAATTATTAGTCAGAGAAGCTCATGCAGGAGGACTTGCTGGTCACTTTGGCGTCACCAAGACCCTGCTTGATGTTCAGGGACATTTCTATTGGCCTAGCATGAAGAAGGACGTTGAAAAGGTTTGTTCAAGGTGTGCTCTTTGTAAACAAGCTAAGAGTAAGGTGCAACCTCACGGTTTGTATACTCCCTTACCTATACCTTCTCATCCTTGGACAGATATTTCTATGGACTTCGTTATTGGCTTACCTCGAACCAAGAATGGTTGAGATTCTATCTTTGTTGTTGTTGACAGGTTTAGCAAAATGGATCATTTCATAGCTAGTCATAAAACCGATGATGCTGTTAAAGTAGCAGATTTGTTCTTCAAAGAGGTGGTGAGACTTCATGGGATGCCTCAAGTGATAGTATCTGATCGTGACACCAAGTTTTTTAGTCACTTCTGGTGCACACTTTGGGCTAAGTTGGGAACCAAGCTGGCGTTTTCAACGACGTGTCATCCACAAACAGATGGACAAACCGAAGTGGTGAATAGGTCGCTGTCAACTCTATTGAGGACATTGGTGAAAAGCAATCTGAAGTCTTGGGAAGAATGTCTGCCTCATGTCGAGTTTACAATCACGCTAAGCATTCTTCTACTCTTTACTCTCCTTTTGAAATTGTTTATGGATTTAATCCCTCTTCCCCACTAGACTTGATCTCTTTGCCTTTGAAAGAAAGGATTAGTTTGGATGGCAGGAAAAAGGCTGAACAGGTGCGCAAGCTTCATGAGAAGGCTAGGGAGAACATCGAAAGGAGGACCAAACAGTATGAGAAGCACGCCAACAAAGGAAGAAAGTAGTTGATTTTCAAAGAAGGTGATTTGGTGTGGATCCACCTGAGGAAGGAGCAATTTCCAGCTGAGAGAAAGAACAAGCTCATGCCAAGAGTTGATGGACCATTCGAGATCATCAAGAGGATCAACAACAACGCTTACCAGATTGATCTTCAAGGTAAGTATAACATTTCTGATGCTTTCAATGTTTCTGACTTGCTCCCATATGTTGCAGATTCAGATTTGAGGAAAAATCCTTTTCAAGAGGGAGAGGATGATATGATCGTGGCAAGCTCGGAGGAGGAAGAGCCGGAGATAGTTGGAAGGATCACTCGTTCCAGAGCAAGAGAGTTGGCGAAGGAAGGTCATGCACTCATCATCAACAACGACATCAATCCAGAAGAAGCTCAAGCTCACATCTTCAACATCTCTATCCTGAAGAACGAAGAACCCGGTAACAATGACTAGGTAACTTAGGTAATGATTCTGTACTCTTTTCCTTGGTGAAGATTTTGGTAGGAAGGAGGTTCTTCCCCAAGGTTTTTAACGAGGCAGAAATCATTGCTACGTCGAGTTACTTAAGAGTTGTTGCTAATTGGTAATAATGTGCAAAGTCACAAAGACTTTTGCACTAGTAGTTTTGAGGCGCACCACTTAGGTTCCTTTGGGAAGGGACCCCTCGTTGTTTTATTTTAAATTCAGACGTTTTGTAGTTTGGTTTTAGACGCCTTGCTGTTTGTTTGGGCGTGTGCCCTAGGTCTCTTTTCGTGACTATAAGTATTTGAGACCTAGTTCTTTTGTATGGAGCTTGGAATTTAACGTGAAAGAAAACAGCAAAATTTGCTCTTGATTCCTTGACTCAAAAAGTTCATTGAATTCGATTTTCTTACAAGTTTACACTTACAAGAAAATCTTCTATCAATCATCAAATCGATTTTCATCACCATCTCATCTGATTCATACCAACCATCATCACGTCCTTGTCATCGTCAGAATCGAATTCATCACCATCACCCTTCACGTTGCTGCTGCCTCTTCTCAATCATCGTCATCACGCATCCATCCTTCCATCTCGCATCCCTCACAGCCTTTCCTTCGGAGTTGATTAACTAGGATCGCATCAATATTGGTCTAGAAGTTTGGTCTCTGAGTTTTTGTTTAGTTCCTGCGTTTTCAAACTTCTCACCGAGATTAGGCCTTTGTTTTGTTTGAGGACAAACAAAAGACTAAGTCTGGGGGAGTTGATAACGCCGGATTTTGACCATTTTTATGGATTACTTTAATGTTTTTTACAGGTGTTTTTACTCCATTTTCAAAGGTTTTCAAAGGATTTCTATGTTTTCAGATTTTAAAAGACTTTTCAGATAATTTGGGATAAAGAGGCACAAATTAGAACAAAAAGACTCTTTTGGATAAATGTAAACCGTCTGAACTCTCATGTAGAGACGAAGACATTCTTACCGTCTGATCACCCTCAAAATTAGATAGCTTATAGAAGAATCAACCAGCTTTCAAATGCACTTGGTTTGGAGACATTCCAACGGTTGGATCTCAAGATATTCCATTAGCCCCGGAGACACTCGAAGACGGCCAGCAAGTCACGCGACCGTGGCCACCAGCCTATTTCCCGCGGTCACAAGCTTCCCGACCGCAGCCAACCACCTATTTCCCGCGGACACGTGACTCCCGACCGCCCCCGGCCAACTCCAAATTAAAGCCCATATTTCTGAAGCCCAAAGTCATTTCTCAGACTCAATTCCGGAACCCTAGAGACCATGGAGTATTGAAGGCTATAAATACTTGTCATTTAAGTTGTTTTTAGACACCACCTTCATACTTTTACAGAAACCCTTTTTCCTTTAGCCGTTTTATGCGATTTTTATAGAAGATTGTTCAAGTCTGAGTTCTTCAATAGAGAAACTTTCTTTCATCTCATTTCTTTACTGTTTTTGATTACTTTTATTAAAACCAATGATGATGTCGACCTCAGCCATGTCTGAGTAGATCCCGAGTTGGGCTTAGGGTTCCCGAAAGGGGCTCTCATAATCGATTAAGACATCTAGGTTTATAGATCAGGGATTTTAACTTTGTTCTCTGTTTATTCTCGTTCTTATTGCATGTATGCTTGATGGATCACCTAGTATCTGATCAAGATAGTTAGTGTTGCGAAAGTTTTCATTAAGTATCAGACCTAGAATGAAACATGCGATTTTTCTGTAGGAGTGGAAACCTACCTGCAGCGAGATCGTGAGTACTGACGAGTCTTGTGCAGCTCTTGCGTTCTCTCCCTTCCAGGGCCAGAGTGGAAACCTACTGGTCGGGGTTGCGAGAACAGTTGGTTATGATCACGACAGTGACGTAGTCATACCACCGTACTCTAGCTCTATAACCTTATATTTCGATATCCGTCACTCCCAATCTAATCCCTAGTGTTAAAACCGATTATGATCCCTGTAGAGTTCCCAAAAGCTCAGCGTTTTTAGCCATAGTTTACAAACCAATCGATTTTTACTTGCTTATTTAGACCTGCATTTCATTTACTTTAGTTCGATATTTTGCTTGTTTCATTTGCTTTCATTCGATTTTTCTACTTGCTCTTTAGGATAGATTTATTTGCTTTCTTTCGTTTTAGTTTAATCAGTGACAAACAACCAACCCCTAAAACCATTCTAGTCTAGACGTAAAGTTAGATACCGTATAAGAATACCAAGCACACAAATCTCTGTGGATTCGATCCCTAAATACTACAACTGATTAGCTATGCACTTGCGGCTTTTATTTGTTTTTGTTAAGGGTAAAACTTGTTCCCTCACACAGTTGACACGCATCAAAGGACAGTCCAACAGTGCAATCAAAAGTTATGTTAAGAGCAAGTTGACCAAATTCACCAGTCCCTGGAAGCCTCTCACCCCGGTGGACCTATGCTGAGCCACAAGGCCCAACATCAAAGCCCATTTCGTAATTCCTCTTCAGAGAATCCCTAAATGAGACCTAGAAGACCTTAAGACATATAAATAGATTTCTTAGCAATCCTAATCGGGTGTCTGCTCCTGTAATGAGTTTTTGAACCACCAAACTTTGTTTTCTTAGGGTTAGGCGATGGAGAAAGGGATTATTCCCAGTATCCATTGTTCTTTCTCCTGTTTATCTAATTAGCTTTTCTATTTCATCTTATGCATTCTTTCATGTCTTTTATCATTTCATGCATCATGTTAGATTAGTCCTAGAGAGTCAAGTTTCTAATGGGTCATCGATAGGATATATGTTCGATTGGGATCTCTAAGTTTCTAAACCATTTTATGGATCTCATCTCTTCTAAGTTGTTTATACTGCATGATAGTAAATTCATGACCTATTCTCTGAGCCTAGGATCGATCAGAGCCACGAGAGTACTGTATCAGATCATCTGTACCTAGCTTCAGAAGAACATATATAGTCGCTACATGAGTCGAAACCTACCTGTAGAGAAGATGTGAGCAAACGAGTTCACTAGTGAATGCGTGATCTTATTCCTGGCATGAGAGCGAGAGTTAATTGTTAGATTTAAGTGATTAGTTGGTTAAGATGACAAGAGTTGGTTAGCCATATATATGTATATTCTAGTTCTATGCAGATCCTAGAAATTAAAATAAGGATAAATCGCCCGAAAGCTAATTAAAAATGCTTATACATCGATTAGAGTAAACCGCAGAAGTCTAAATCGCCCACTATGAGTCTAGATTCCTTAGTTTGAGTCAAACACTTTTAGATATTCTTTAGCAACTCATTTGCATTTGCATTTAATTTTCCGTAAATATTAGGTTAGGATTAGTTTTGGATCTCGTAACCAAAAATCCCAAAATCTTCATGAGTTTATGACTTCGCTTACTATCCTACTTTGGTGCTTCTTTGCAGATTAAACATTTTCCCTGTGGATCGACACCCTAAGTCCTACAACGTACATCTGTGCACTTTTAGACATTACGGTTTTATAAATTTAAAACTCCGGACCAACAGACTTGCAAAAGACCTGCGACCTTAAGGCCCATCAAAGATTTTTCGCGCCGTTGCCGGGGAGGTTTTTCACCACTAGAGGTCTAAACCGAAGAAGGTTCAGCCGCAGAAGGCTATATATGTTGACTTTCTTCTAAAACGCCATAGGAAGTAAACCGAACTCATAAAAACCCTAACTTTTTCTTTTTCTACTTATTCTTTCTTCTGGTTGCCCTAGTTTCAGAATCCTTGAAGCATGGATCATCCAAGAAGAAATCCTAATCCCGAGCGAAGGTTTTGCAACCTGTGTGATGCTTCCTGCGAATGTGAATCACCATACAGGCGTGATTTCAACCACCTGGTTTGGCTGAGTGATCCGAACCACTACCTTGGAGACTCGGAAGCACAAACCTACCGAGATGAACCCTATTCGCCACCCCTGGTGAACCGACGACCATCTCACCCCCTACCTTATCAGATTCTGCACTAGAACAATGATACTGATCGATTTAGGCTCTGACTGAATCGATTAGAAGTTATGCTGAATCAGTACCTTGACTTCCAAGTTGTTACTAAAGCCACCCTGTACAAGAGGATCGATGATCTCACTAATCATGTGAAATCGCTGGTAGAGCTGAACTCCAAGGATATTTCTGACCTAAAAGAGAAGATAGAAGCTTTTGAGGAAGAGCAACCAAAGCAGAAGTGTGATATCCTTCAGGGGTCTATAGATGCCAAAGATGCCAAGCTCGAGACCAAGGAAGCCAATGAGTTTGCTTCATGGTACAGAGGAAACACAGATGGTGAACTTCAAGAGATTGAATTTTGCCTGAGCAAGCTTGAGCACAAGAGCAAGGAAACCAGCTCTGACATAAAGTATCTCTCTAAGTGTCAAGAAGAGACAAACCTTATGGTGAAGAAGATCTTTGAGACTCATATGAAGATTCTCTTGTCCATAATCAACAACAAGAAGAAGAATCAACCAACTCTGATGCAGGAGAGCCTTCAATGGATACCCCGAATAGCCCTGAAGATAACCTGGACAAGCAAGAAAGAGAAGCAGCTGGGCGATCCTCATAGCTTTCCACCGCGGCCGCGAATACCTCACCCACAGCAGAAGAGCATCTGGCTGCGGTCGTGATAGACATGACTTTTTAGGGTCTCAGGGCTATCAATCCCCTTGTCAATGTAGCACAAAGAGGTTTATCAATCCAGATGTGGTGTTAGACACTAAGCTATATGATCAAGTTCTTAATTCAAGCAAACAAGAGTGGGTTTTGATTAATCTAGAGACAAATATAAACATAAACAGGATTAAAGACTAATGACAATGACAAATGATATGATGTGAATATGATATGATGGAGGCATGAGATTCTAGACATGATAGTTGGTTAGGGTGCTTTAGTGTTAAACTAGAAATGCTAATGACAATGATGAGACATGATTCAAGTGATTAAGAACTCTAATCTAGGTTAATCCTCTCATGAAGGTATTAACCCCTATACTAATCCATTTTCAAACCAAATTCCCATTTGTGAAATATGAATCAATATGCATTAATAAACAGTTCTCAATGATCATTCAAGCATTTAACAAATCATTCCTATGATGAAAAATTACTTAAACCTCTAACACAACTCTTTCAGGAATTTCATCAAACACTTTTGGTGCATGAAATTCCCAGAATCTAGATTTCAAGTGATTATCAAGGATCTAGCATAGAGAACAGTTGTTTAGAGAAATGAACCAATGAATCTAGCCCCAAGCACTCCTAATCTAACACTTTAGCTCCCTAACCTACACATCTAGAACCTCATTAAGGTAACTACTCACTAATCATGATCAACACACTAGATCCTTTGCAAGATGTGTTGTTAATCATGATTCGAAGTTGATTTTGATGAATAGAAATGATGAACAAGATGGAAAGAAACTGCAAATCGATTTAAACTCTCTAAAACAAAGTGTATTAAGTGGTTTTTCACAAAAGGGGGAAAAAAGACTAAAAGTAGATTAAGTTCTCCCCAAAAATTAGGTCTAAAAACCTTATAAAGGAGGCTTGGGCGAACCGGGTCAACCCGGAACAAACCGGGTACTGACCCGGCCTTGATGGGCAAAGAAGGGTTTGCCACGGTCTGGTGCATCCTTGGTGTGACCGTGGCATTCCTGACCGTGTCAAAGTTTTTACTTGTGTTCTTGGTTCCTTTTGTTGCCGCGGTCTGATCAAGCTTCATCTGGGACTCGTGGCAAGTTAACCGTGTCAAACGCCGAAGATGTGTAGAGGTTGCCACGGTCAAGCCTCCAGACCGTGGCATTCACACCGTGCCAAAACTCGCATGCATGTGAGGACCTTCCCAGCCAAGTATATGCTTGCCACGGCCAAGTCTCAGGCCGTGGCATTGAGATCGTGTCAAAAGCCGAAACTGTGTAGAAGTTATCTCCAGCCTCTTGTTCATTTGCCACGGTCAAGTCCTAGACCGTGGCAATCAGCTCGTGCCAATCGCCGAAGGTTGCAAGATGTTGCCACGGCCAAGCTTCATACCGTGGCATGTTTAACTTAGTCATCCTGGGCTGTCTGGACCATCTCGCATTCCGGAGAGTGTAACTTCCTGGAGACCTGTCCGAATTGAGTGATTCCGGTTTCAGAAGACAGAGGACTCATTTATCTCCAACTTTGATGAAGGAAGTTTCAGTGCTTGGGAAGTGTAAGGTTTCCTGGAGGGAACATCTTTGAAGTGCATTTACACGACCAGAGAGAAGCGTCTAGACATGTGTCCATTCCGGAGACCGTATCTTTCTGCTCAAAGCTCCGAATTGACTGATCTCGGTTGTTCTGGAAAGAAGACTCAAATGTCTCTGATTCTCATGAAGGCCGCGAAAACTGAATCGGTCTGGAAGTGCACCGTCCTTCGCATCCTTCAGAACTGATCTGCTCGGTCCGGAATACCTGCGAGACAGGGGTTTCTTCCGACGAGCTTATCTCTCTGCTCACGCGACCGAATTCCACGATTCTAATTGCTATGAGACCGTGCTCCAATGCTCTCCAACTTCTATGAAGGACCCGCCGTCTGAATCGGACCGGAAGGCTCCCCGGACAGGCGATTTCTGAGACTCGTTCACACCCGGAGATTTTGGCCGATACACTTCATTCGCGGTACGTGAAAATGGCCGGTAAAGCTTCCCGCGGTACATGAAAATGGCCGGTAAAACCTTCCTGGCCAGCGAGAATGGCCGATAATCTCCCAAGACCTGATTTTTCCACTTTTTCAAGCTTTGCTCACCATTCCACCTCCTGGATTCATCTTTTCAGTTCCATATTCACCTGACAGACACTCAAAATATGCAAAGACTCATTGGGACCTAATGCATCTCCTAAGTTCTAAAATAAACCCTAAGGACCTAAAATGCATGAAATAAAACATGATTTGGGATGATTTATGCAACCTAAATGATGCAAATTATGAACATATCAACTCCCCCACACTTGTCCTTTGCTTGTCCTCAAGCAAAAAGAACAAATGAGAGAAAGTGGTTGTATGCAATGGGAGTTCACATTTTCTTTTTTGAGAGAAGTGATCACAATGAGAATTCAAGTTCATGCTCAATTATGCAATGCAAAGTCATACTCAGATGTATGTCAACTCAGCAAGGAATCTCCACAAGTTCTTCTCTCTCTCAACTCTTTCACATTCATTAAGCCTTTATCAGGTGGATCTCATGATGCAAGGTTTAAACAAGCTGGCTTGGCTAGGGAGAGGCTATGAGATTAAAATGATCTCATCAGTGTTCAAGTGGGTTAAATGCAGCAAAGGGATCTCTCTATGAATGATCAAACTTTGGCAGAATGCTAAAGGTAAAAAGCAACCTATGCATACAAGGGCAAAGACTCATCACTCCCCACCCTCTACTCAAAGCTTCCTCACTTGCTCAAAAATCCTCACTTTTCACTCTCATTTTCCTCTCACTAGGGGATTTACTTTTCACAATTCCTCTCAAGTCTTGGAACTCAAACTTTACACAGCTCTTTTTCTTTTACAACTTCTAGCCTCTTCTTTCTTTCTTAACAAAACATTTGAGCCTTTCGGCTTCTTTTCTTCCTTTTTTTTTTACTTAGAGGCTAGACTCTTTCTTTTCAACAAACCAGAGCTCACTTTCTCAAAACACCAAGACTGATTTCTTTTTCTTTCATTCCCCTAGCTATTTTCACTCTCTCTTTCCCACTCATCTCACCTTTTTCCACTCACCAAAAAGTCTTTTCCCCCACACTTATTCCTCACCAAAACTCTCAGTTCCTAGATGTTGGAACACAGCACTCAATGAGACCTGCCCTTGTCGCTCTAAACCTAACACTTTCTGCTAAGTTTGATCCAAGGTGGCCTTTCAATTCACACACAAACATTGGCTTGAAAGAAGGATGGGTTCAAGGTATGGGAACTGATCCATGATGTGGATTCAGCTACTTGAGCTAAGGAAAAGAGTGGTAAAAACAATGGTTCTAGCTCAAGTATGTATATTGGTATCCACAAGCTTTTTCAAACAATGCATCACAAGATATTTTCAGGTCAAGTTCAAGGTTCCCACTTAATTAGAGTTGAGTTCAATTCAAACTTGCTTCTCAGATTCAAATCATTTCAGACTTTGCAAGCATAGAAAAAGATTCACAAGCATATTCAATTCAAGTTCTCAAAGTGATGTACTCTCTAGAAAACCTATCATTACTCCTTGCAAGATGCAACCTACATGCAAATGCAATCTAGACTCAATCCTAAGAATGAGAATGCAACTACATGATCATTTTTTTGTGTAAATTTTTCAGATTTTTCCATTTTTTTGTTTTTGTTTTTTTTTTTCTTTTATATGCACTTAGATGAATATGCAACTAGAATGTGACTCAAGACTCAAAGTGTAAAATAAGAAAATAGGAAACATGATTAGTAAAGGATGAAACTCCTCCCCCACACTTAAATAACACAGTCCCTTGTGTTATAAAAGTATGAGAAAAAAGTGAAACCAAAGCAAACAGGCAAAATGCAAAAGAAAAAGAAAGTGTACATGCTATTTACAAGGTTTTGAGTATTTACCTCAATCGCTGAGGTCTGATCCCAAGTAATGGGATGGATTGGAGGTGGAGCATGATGGAGTGGAATATCTGGGTGGGCTGCTCTCAGGTGAGTCTGGTTGGAATGCTGTGGCCGGATTCACCCAATCTTCTTTTCCTGGAGGTAGCGCAAAGTCATTGGCAGCTGTGCTTTCTCCCACCTCTTCGCTTGTATCTCGTTTGGGTGAGGTGGCTGGAGCTGTGAGCTTTTTAACCTTCTTCTTAAGCTGCCTAACACAGTCAACCAGCTTGTGGATCGTTTTGTCTTGCCATTTGCACCATTTCTGAAGGGTGTTAACTCTGGAATACAGCTTCCTTGTGTGATAGTCAGGCTCACCCCAAAAGTAAGGATCAAAGTGATACCTTCCTGCTCCCATCCTTCTTTCAAAATCTCTTGGCTCCTCATGCTCACAACCAGTGGTCCTAGTTGTGTCTTCCTCGTCAGCTGGCTCTTTACCCTTAGAATTAATTGGCTTCTTACATTTGGGAATTAGAGGGTGAATGGCTGAGTTGTAGAGCTGATCCTTGAGGACAATAAAGGAGACATTGTGCCTTTCTGTGAGAGTGGTGATGGCTGGGTTTGGCAACAGAACATGAACTTTTTCATCTTGCAAGAGCTTGAAAGTGTACAAGAAGTGTACACCATTGCTTTCTTTTAGAAACCCAACCTTGGTGAGGGTAACTTCATCAATCAACCCAGGTCTGACTGCAACATTATCAAAGACAAAACCTCTTGCTTTCAGAATTTTTGTCACTAGCCATCCATTGTGCAACTTAGTGAGCTTCTTTCTTTTACCCTCACTCCAAGCAATGTCCTTGTAAATCAGCATTTGGCGTGCCAAGAATGCACCGCTAGAAGGGATGTAATGTGGAAGGCGAAACTCTCTCTTGCTCTTCAAGTGACTGATGAGAGGATGAAGACCCATACCCAATAGCTCCATGTCAGCTAGATGCACCACCCCATCATTGTGCTTGGTAAAGAACATTTGGCAAAGCACCTTGTGAGCATAGCGGATTGCTGGGTTTCTTATCCATGAACTCTTGCATCTTCCTCCTCTGAAGCTCCCAAAAGCAATTGTATCCCACAAGTCAGTAATCATGTGATCAGGGTATGTGAACTTCACTGTCTCTTCTTGTGCAGGTCTTGTAAAAGCAAAGATCTCATCAAGTTCTTTGAAGCTTACATGGTGTTGTGCACCATCTATTTTGAACTCTATGTGCCCAAGACCATTGCCCTCCTTGATTCTTGCATCTCTAGGGCCATATCCACAAACTTGAAGGGATGCAAGAAATTCTTGTGTAACACCATCATGAGCCACATCTTTCATCTCAAAGAATCCACCAAACCCCATGTTGTTGAAAATGAGCTGAACCTCTTCAAGAATACCCATCTTCCTCAGCAGTTCCATATCAGGGAACTTGGTTTGCTGCACTTTTGCACTTCTGAACATGTCAAAGTAGTCATCAAAAGTTGGCTCTCTGTCCTCAGAACCTGACTTTGCTTGCTTGGCCCGCTTCAATGCTGTTTCAGGGTCACTCTCTGTTCCGTCTTCATCCTCAGCCACAGCCACCTCTTTTCCTGCCCTGTGAACGACCTCAACCAATGCCAGCTCAGTACCAGAAGTTTTTGAAGTGGAGGCCTTTGTTTTCTTTGGTGCAGCAATCTTCTTTGTTTTCTTCTCAGCTGAATCCTTTGGCTTTCTCCTCCTTTTCTGTTTCTCGAAAACTTTGTGCCCAAAAGGCAAAATCTGATCCTCTGATTTCTCTTTTTTAGATTTCTCCATGGCTGCTTGTCTTTTTGTTCCTCCCATCCTGCATTTTCTCAAACCATTG
>NW_006256686.1:14456705-14481497 GCF_000478725.1 Eutrema salsugineum
TTCCAAGAACAGGTCATTCTCAAGCAAGATTCATGAAATCCCTATCCATTCTACTTGCACAACATTCACAAAATGATTCCAAGGTATCAAGAAACCCATTAAAATCGATTCCATTTGTTTTTTCTCTGTTCATGAACAGTACTCTAAGGTATGGAAAAGGTGAGTTTTAGCAGATTAAATACCTTGGAATCTTCAAGTTTCGAGTGTAAAACGGATGTGCAACAAGAAACTAGACAGGAATACGAGTTCAATGCAGTTGGAATCACTCAATTTGATGCAGCAACGAGAGAGATATGAAAGTTT
Organism: Eutrema salsugineum; assembly: GCF_000478725.1. Lineage (NCBI taxonomy): Eukaryota > Viridiplantae > Streptophyta > Magnoliopsida > Brassicales > Brassicaceae > Eutrema > Eutrema salsugineum. Next base: position 14,457,009 of record NW_006256686.1, read on the forward strand.
AGAGTTCAAGAATGGAGAAGAGAGAGCAAACTCGCGATGAAGAAGAAAGAGTGGTGGGGAACAGCTGGCCTGGCGCGTCTGTTGACCGGTCAACGTCCGTACGGTCAACTGGAATTCAAATTTTTGATCGCGCCTCTTTAACCGTGTCACATGCCCGTGTCTATCACTCGAGGATGCTGTATCTTTGCCGCGGTCTCGACTTGGTCGTGTCTTCAGGCCGTGGCAAACCCCGAGCATTGTCCTTCTTCTTTCTTCTTGCCACGGTATGATTGTGTCCCCGTGGCAAACCCCTCGTGGCAGTGCTCATTCCTCGGTCAAACCCTCAAAAACTTTGCCACGGTCAAGCCTCCAGACCGTGTCTTGTAGACCGTGGCAAACACCGAACCTTGGCCGCTTCATTTTTGCTTTGCCATGGTCAGGCCTTTACCCCGTGGCAACCCCTAGTGGCAAACCCCGAGCATTGGACGTTTCACCTTCATTTTGCCACGGCCTAAGCTTCTTCCCGTGGCAACCAAGTCGTGGCATGGTCCGAATGTTGCCTGGTCCCCTTTTGTTCTTGCCTCGGCCTTGGTGTGTCTCGTGTCATTCCCACCGTGGCAATCACCGAACGTTTGTGATTTTTGTGTACTTTGCCACGGCCTGACTCCTTCCCGTGGCAACCCCACCCGTGGCATTGTCCTTCTTCTTTTCTCTCTTGCCACGGCCGCTTAGGTTCCATGTTACAAGGCCGTGGCATTCACCGAACACATGCCTCCTTTGCCACGGTCTGGCCTTGAGACCGTGATTATCTCCCCGTGGCAGCACAAAGAGACTTGCCACGCCTTAGTTTTGACCGTGGCTGGCCCCCATGTCAAAGGCCGAGCACAAGCTTGTCTCCATTCCTTCATCTCTTTTCATTCTGCATTCACTTTCCAAAGATTCAGACTCACACCTGACACCTGTGAACACTCAACAGACCCATCAAAACATCCTAAAACATAAAAAGAAAAGAATCAAAAGATCAAAAGCATATTTACAAAGGGTAAGCTTGGGGTGTCTCCCAAGAGCACTTTGTTTAATGTCTCTAAGTTTGACTTTGGTAACCTGATTAGCAGGCTGGTGGATCAAGAAGGGAAACTGATGTAGCTTCCTCCTTCCCTTGTGAAACTAAGTAATGCTTGATTCTCTGTCCATTCACCACAAATTCCTGACCATTCCTCCCTTCTAAGACAATGGCACCATAAGGCCTCACTTCAAGAACTTTGAAAGGTCCAGACCACCTAGACTTAAGCTTTCCTGGAAACAACTTAAGTCTAGAGTTGAAAAGCAACACCAAATCACCATTCTTGAACTCTCTTTTCAGGATCCTTTGGTCATGCAAGACTTTGGTCTTCTCCTTATAGATCTTTGAGTTTTCAAAAGCTTCAAGCCTAATCTCCTCAAGTTCATGGAGTTGCATGATCCTTTTCTCTTGAGCTGTCTTGATATCAAAGTTTAGAAACTTCACAGCCCACATAGCTTTGTACTCCAACTCAACAGGAAGGTGGCAGCTCTTCCCATATAGCAGACTGAATGGTGATGTTCCAATTGGAGTTTTAAAGGCAGTCCTGTAAGCCCATAATGCATCATCTAGCCTTTTGCTCCAATCTTTTCTGCTTGAGCTAACAGTCCTCTCAAGAATGGCCTTGATCTGTCTATTGGATACTTCAACCTGGCCACTAGTTTGAGGATGATATGGAGTAGCTATCTTGTGTTTAACTCCATGCTTTCTCAATAAACCTTCCAGAGTCTTGTTCAAAAAGTGGGATCCTCCATCAGAAATGACAACCCTTGGAACTCCAAACCTTGGGAAGATGATGCTCTTAAACAGCTTTACTACAACCTTGGAATCATTGGTAGGGGAAGCAATGGCCTCAACCCATTTGGACACATAGTCCACAGCAACAAGTATGTATTGATTTCCAAAGGATGAAATGAAAGGTCCCATAAAGTCAATCCCCCAACAATCAAAGATCTCCACTTCTAGAATGGGGTTTTGAGGCATCTCACTTCTTTTAGATATGTTCCCATGCCTCTGACAGGCATCACATGCTGAAACCACCAACTGGGCATCTTTGAACATTGTAGGCCACCAAAACCCACTTTGAAGAACCTTTGCCACAGTTTTGAATGCCCCCATGTGACCTCCAAAGGCAGAACCATGACATTCTTGCAACACAGGTTGCATCTCCTCTTCAGCAAGACACCTTCTGTAAAGCTGATCCTTGTTCAGAACATAGAGGTAGGGCTCATCCCAATAGTATCTCTGGACATCTCTGAAGAATTTTTTCCTCTTGTAGGCATCTAATTCAGGAGGCTCCACCCCACATGCAAGATAGTTCACTATGTCTGCAAACCAAGGCATCCTCCTTTCTTGAATGCTATCTACTTCCTCAAAATCCAAGTATGAATGGAGCACCATCAGAGACTCTTCAAGCAAAGCATCATCTATGGGAACTTTTTCTTCAATCCTCAGCCTTGAGAGATGGTCTGCAGCCCCATTCTCAATGCCCTTCTTATCAAGCACCTCCATATCAAACTCCTGGAGCAATAAAACCCATCTCAACAGCCTTGGCTTGGCATCTTTCTTGGTCATCAAGTACCTGAGGGCTGCATGATCGGTATACACAATGACCTTTGATCCCACCAGGTAGCTTCTGAACTTATCAAAGGCAAAAACTATTGCCAGCATTTCCTTTTCAGTTGTAGCATACTTCTCTTGGGCAGAGTCAAGTGTTCTACTGGCATAGTAGATCACATGCAGCTTCTTGTCTTTCTTTTGTCCAAATACTGCTCCAACAGCAAAGTCAGAAGCATCTGTCATGACCTCAAAAGGTAGAGACCAGTCTGGTGCCTGAACTATTGGTGCACTAACCAATGCCTCCTTGATCAACTTGAAGGCTTCCTCACATTCAGCATCAAAGATGAAATCCACTTCCTTACACAACAGTCTTGTTAAGGGCCTGGCAATCCTTGAGAAGTCCTTTATGAATCTTCTATAAAACCCTGCATGACCCAGGAAGCTCCTTATCCCTTTAACTGAAGTGGGGGTTTGCAAATTCACCATCACCTCCACCTTTGCCTTATCAACCTCAATACCCTTTTCAGAGACCTTGTGCCCAAGGACTATTCCTTCTTGCACCATGAAATGACACTTCTCCCAGTTCAGCACCAAGTTGTGCTGCTCACATCTCTCCAACACCTGTGTCAAATTAGAGAGACAATCCGAGAAGGAGGAGCCATAGACACTAAAGTCATCCATGAACACCTCAACTTTCTCTTCAATAATGTCAGAGAAAATGTGCATCATACATCTTTGAAAAGTGGCTGGTGCATTACATAAACCAAAGGGCATTCTCCTATAAGCATAAGTGCCATAAGGACATGTGAATGTTGTTTTCTCTTGATCTCTTGGATCTATGGGAATTTGGAAAAATCCAGAGTACCCATCGAGAAAACAAAAGTAAGGATGATTAGCTAACCTTTCAAGCATTTGATCAATGAATGGTAAAGGGAAATGATCTTTTCTAGAAGCAGAATTCAATTTCCTATAGTCAATGCACATGCGATGGCCAGTTATTGTTCTTTGAGCTATGAGTTCATCCTTATCGTTTTTCACCACTGTGATCCCACCTTTCTTGGGCACAACGTGAACAGGAGACACCCATCTTGAGTCAGAGATTGGGTAAATTATCCCTGCCTCAAGAAGCTTTAGTATCTCCTTCTTAACCACTTCCCTAAGGTTGGGGTTAAGTCTACGTTGGTGCTCAATAGAGGACATGGCTTGGTCCTCCAGGTGGATCCTGTGGGTGCATATATCAGGAGAGATTCCTCTAATATCTGCCAAGGAATACCCTATGGCTCTCCTGAATTTCCTTATTTCACTAAGTAATGCACGTTCCTCATGCTCCAGCAAGTTATCATTTATGATCACGGGAAAAGTAGAGTTTAGGCCTAAGAATGCATACCTGAGCCCTGTTGGTAGAGGCTTGAGCTCAACAGAGGGTGCATCCGCCTCATTCCAGTCCTGGTCCAGGTTGCTTTGGCTGGTGACTGATTCCTTGATAGCAAAGACTTCAGAGCCTCTTTGTTCCAGCTCCAAAAACCTTGTTTCAGGACCCAGCTCTCTTGCATTGTCCAGATACAGCTTATACCCTTCACTTGCTTCAGCCAAGAGCTCATTATCTCCTTGTTCTTGAGTTAGAGCAGCTTGAAAAGGATCCTCAGTGTTCAGTTCCTCAAGCAACTCATCAGCCAACTGGTCCATTGTCTCCACATAGAAACATTGACCTTCAATGGTGGGTTTCTTCATCATCTCATTCACATCAAACTTGAGCCTTTCAGACCCAAGTTGAAGCTCTATTATCCCACCTCTCACATCAATGATGGCTCCTGCAGTTGCTAAGAATGGCCTGCCCAAGATGAGAGGATCTACTGGTTCCTCATCCATTTCCAGCACAACAAAATCTGTTGGAACTTCAAAACCACCTATCTTGACAGGTAGATCTTCCAACATACCTACAGGCAATCTAACTGATCTATCTGCAAGGATAAGAGAAATCCTTGAGGGTTTGAAAACTCTAAAGCCCAACTTCTTAGCTATGGAGAATGGCATCAAGCTGACTGATGCTCCTAAATCACAAAGACATCTAGAGAATAGAAGAGGTCCAATGGCACAAGGGAGTGTGAAGCTCCCTGGATCAGTTAACTTCCTTGGAATGGACTTCTTCTGAATGATAGCACTGCATTCATGACTTAGTACTACCATGCCTTGAAGCTCTTTTGTCTTGTTCAGAATTGCATCCTTCAAGAACTTCCCCATCTTTGGCATCATTAGGAATGCATCAATGAGAGGCATTGTGAGTGGTGTCTCTTTGAGTGCCTTCTCAAATACAGCTCTTGCCTTGTTCACTAGTTGCTTCTTAAATCTCCCTGGAAATGGGAGCTTGGGTTGGTATGGAGGTGGTGGCACATACTTCTTCTCTGGTTCTGGTTCCTTTGCTACCTCTTTACCTTTTTCTGTCCTTGGTTTCTCAGCAACTTGATCATCCTTTAAGGCTGCCTCCCCCTCAGGTTGATCATTGTCCTCAATGATCACTTTGTTGTTCTCAATACCAGGTAATTCCTTGCCACTCCTCAGTGTAATTGCTTTGGCATATTCCTTGGGGTTGGGTTCTGGTTTTCCAGGTAGGTGACCTTGGTTCCTTGAGCTTGATGCTTGGTTTTGCTTCAGTTCCTTGATTTCCTGTTGCATAGTCTGTTGACCCTGAAGTAGTTGTTGCAGAATACCAACCATATCTGTACCCATCTGTGGCTGCTGTTGAACCATTGGTGGCTGAAACTGTTGTTGAACCGGCGCCTGCTGTTGGAACTGTGGTGGACCAAACCCTGGTGGTGCCTTTGGCTGCTGTGAAGTGTAACCAGTGCCCTGAAATGGTTGCTGTTGCTGACCAAAACTCTGATTCTGACCAAATTGATTCTTGGGTTGGAATGACCCTTGAAAGTTGTTCTTGGGAACAAAGTTCTTTGGAGCTTGAGAATTGGGATAGACCTGGTCTTGTGGGTTAGCTACATTGGTGTTCCTGTAAGAGAGGTTTGGATTGGCATTACCATACTGATATCTTTGGAACCTCTGATTCCCAATGTAGTTGAGCTCCTCTTGGGTAAGACCTTCTTCACTTATGTTCTCAAAAATTTGAGAAGGTTCCTCATACTCTCCAACAAAATGCATTGGTTTCTGAGTGGTGAATTTCAGCTTGTCCAATTCACTCCTCAACTCCTTAACTTCTCTGGTGAGCCTCTGTTCTGAGCTTGAACCTTCAGACCTATTTGATCTGTCATAGTCTTCACCATAAGTGTCATTGCTCAATGCTAAGTTCTCCACTAGCTCTAAAGCAGCATGTATCTCTTTACCCAGAAAGTTCCCATTGGATGCAGTATCCAGCTGGTTTCTAATCTTGGGAAGAGCTCCCCTATACAGTGTGCTGAGAAGAGAAGCCTCACTAAACCCATGGTGTGGGCATTGGTTTGTGTAGCTCCTGAATCTCTCATATGCTTCACCAAAACTTTCATTGCTGTGCTGAGTGAAGCTAGAGATTTGGTTCCTCAGTTTTGCAGTTCTTGAGGTGGAGAAGAACTTAGATAAGAAGGCTTGCTTGCATTGCTCCCAGGTTTGAATGGAGCCTCTTGGGAGATTCTTTTCCCATTGATGACCTTTATCACCAAGACTGAATGGGAATAGTCTTAGCTTAAAGCTGTCTTCTGAAACTCCATTTATCTTGGTCAGATCACACACCTTATCAAACTGGTCCAAGTGTTCCAAGGGATCTTCCATTGCTAACCCATGGAACTTTGAGTTCTGGACCATATTCAGCAATGATGCTTTCACTTCAAAGTTGTTGTTTTGCACAGGTGGTGCCTGAATACCAGCTCCATACTGATGAGCGTTGGCCCTGTCATTCTCTCCAACATAGACTTGGGGTTGCTCATATCTTCTTTGCTGTGGTTGGAAAGGGTGGGGTTGGTGGTGCACCTGGTGTCCTTGCTGAACATTGGCCTGATGCCTTTGTTGATGAGCTTGAGCTTGTCCTTGGTGGACATAAGCTTGTTGGTGGTGCACCTGTTCCTGCTGAACATTACCCTGGTGAAGCCCTTGACCAACTCCAATACCAGCTCCATGACCTTGAGCCTGTTGCTCCTGAACTGGTTGTTCTATATCTACCACGTGATCTCTTTGTTCTGCCATCTGGGTCTGATCAATTTGTCTACCACGTCTGTCTCTTCTCCTCCTTGGTACCAAAAGGTTGATGTTGTCGTTTAGAGGAAAAGGAGGACCACAGCTTCTTGATCTAGACCTGGTGTTCATACACCTGAAATCACAAACAGAACTTGAAAGGAATCAGTAAAAACAAGAAAGTAAGCACCTGATCTCAAGAACAGATCAGAGCTTAATGCTAATCAAACCACAATTTGGCAACGGCGCCAATTGATAGACAAGACTTTTTAGGGTCTCAGGGCTATCAATCCCCTTGTCAATGTAGCACAAAGAGGTTTATCAATCCAGATGTGGTGTTAGACACTAAGCTATATGATCAAGTTCTTAATTCAAGCAAACAAGAGTGGGTTTTGATTAATCTAGAGACAAATATAAACATAAACAGGATTAAAGACTAATGACAATGACAAATGATATGATGTGAATATGATATGATGGAGGCATGAGATTCTAGACATGATAGTTGGTTAGGGTGCTTTAGTGTTAAACTAGAAATGCTAATGACAATGATGAGACATGATTCAAGTGATTAAGAACTCTAATCTAGGTTAATCCTCTCATGAAGGTATTAACCCCTATACTAATCCATTTTCAAACCAAATTCCCATTTGTGAAATATGAATCAATATGCATTAATAAACAGTTCTCAATGATCATTCAAGCATTTAACAAATCATTCCTATGATGAAAAATTACTTAAACCTCTAACACAACTCTTTCAGGAATTTCATCAAACACTTTTGGTGCATGAAATTCCCAGAATCTAGATCAAGTGATTATCAAGGATCTAGCATAGAGAACAGTTGTTTAGAGAAATGAACCAATGAATCTAGCCCTAAGCACTCCTAATCTAACACTTTAGCTCCCTAACCTACACATCTAGAACCTCATTAAGGTAACTACTCACTAATCATGATCAACACACTAGATCCTTTGCAAGATGTGTTGTTAATCATGATTAGAAGTTGATTTTGATGAATAGAAATGATGAACAAGATGGAAAGAAACTGCAAATCGATTTAAACTCTCTAAAACAAAGTGTATTAAGTGGTTTTTCACAAAAGGGGGAAAAAAGACTAAAAGTAGATTAAGTTCTCCCCAAAAATTAGGTCTAAAAACCTTATAAAGGAGGCTTGGGCGAACCGGGTCAACCCGGAACAAACCGGGTACTGACCCGGCCTTGATGGGCAAAGAAGGGTTTGCCACGGTCTGGTGCATCCTTGGTGTGACCGTGGCATTCCTGACCGTGTCAAAGTTTTTACTTGTGTTCTTGGTTCCTTTTGTTGCCGCGGTCTGATCAAGCTTCATCTGGGACTTGTGGCAAGTTAACCGTGTCAAACGCCGAAGATGTGTAGAGGTTGCCACGGTCAAGCCTCCAGACCTTGGCATTCACACCGTGCCAAAACTCGCATGCATGTGAGGACCTTCCCAGCCAAGTATATGCTTGCCACGGCCAAGTCTCAGGCCGTGGCATTGAGATCGTGTCAAAAGCCGAAACTGTGTAGAAGTTATCTCCAGCCTCTTGTTCATTTGCCACGGTCAAGTCCTAGACCGTGGCATTCAGCTCGTGCCAATCGCCGAAGGTTGCAAGATGTTGCCACGGCCAAGCCTCATACCGTGGCATGTTTAACTTAGTCATCCTGGGCTGTCTGGACCATCTCGCATTCCGGAGAGTGTAACTTCCTGGAGACCTGTCCGAATTGAGTGATTCCGGTTTCAGAAGACAGAGGACTCATTTATCTCCAACTTTGATGAAGGAAGTTTCAGTGCTTGGGAAGTGTAAGGTTTCCTGGAGGGAACATCTTTGAAGTGCATTTACACGACCAGAGAGAAGCGTCTAGACATGTGTCCATTCTGGAGACCGTATCTTTCTGCTCAAAGCTCCGAATTGACTGATCTCGGTTGTTCTGGAAAGAAGACTCAAATGTCTCTGATTCTCATGAAGGCCGCGGAAACTGAATCGGTCTGGAAGTGCACCGTCCTTCGCATCCTTCAGAACTGATCTGCTCGGTCCGGAATACCTGCGAGACAGGGGTTTCTTCCGACGAGCTTATCTCTCTGCTCACGCGTCCGAATTCCACGATTCCAATTGCTATGAGACCGTCCTCCAATGCTCTCCAACTTCTATGAAGGACCCGCCGTCTGAATCGGACCGGAAGGCTCCCCGGACAGGAGATTTCTGAGACTCGTTCACACCCGGAGATTTTGGCCGATACACTTCATTCGCGGTACGTGAAAATGGCCGGTAAAGCTTCCCGCGGTACATGAAAATGGCCGGTAAAACCTTCCTGGCCAGCGAGAATGGCCGATAATCTCCCAAGACCTGATTTTTCCACTTTTTCAAGCTTTGCTCACCATTCCACCTCCTGGATTCATCTTTTCAGTTCCATATTCACCTGACAGACACTCAAAATATGCAAAGACTCATTGGGACCTAATGCATCTCCTAAGTTCTAAAATAAACCCTAAGGACCTAAAATGCATGAAATAAAACATGATTTGGGATGATTTATGCAACCTAAATGATGCAAATTATGAACATATCAGGTCGCGACATCTTTACCCACGGGGAACCACTGCTTTTTCCTGAGTTGAAAACACCAAGCCTCTGAAGATCCAGAAGAGCATAACCCTCACATTCAATGCATGATGATCGCAGAAGTGAACCACATGTCATAAATGAGGGGGATGAATCACTGAAGAGGATTGAAATGCCTTACATAGATTCAATCATCTGTTTCGATGCAGCAAAGTTTTACTGTGACTATTACTCTGCATTTGAAGCACCATACCATCCACCAGAAAGACTAGTTCGAACCCTGCACAAAGTTCAAGACAAATGTCAATTTCTTATCTCTTGTGACATTAGAGGTGAAAGATTTCTCAATGTTCTTTGTGATTATGGAGCTTGTATTAACATGATTTCCAAGGCTACTGCTTTGAGACTTAGCATTAAACACATTTCAAGCACCAGGATAAAGATAAGCTTAGCAGATGATTCAAGTGCAACTCCAAGAGGCATAGCCCGAGACGTTCCTCTAAGGATTGGAGATTGCCTAGCATATGTCGATCTCTACATAGTGAAGACCAAAGATGACTCATATCCAGTTATCCTTAGATAGCCTTTCTTAGCAACTGTTGGAGCCATCATGGATTGGCCCAACCGGAGACTTTCTTTTTCAAATAGCGACAAAGACATCTTCTATGAAGCTACACCACTTAAGAGCGAAGGAGGAAAGCATAGAGCACAAGCATTCGAACCAGAAGAACTCTGGAGTGGTGAAGCACCTGCAAGAGAGAACATGAGGATTTCGAAAAACACTTGTCTTAGGAAAAGATCTTATTTGAACTAAGTCTTTTTCTTTGCAAAGTCTAGCTTAAGACTATACACCAAAGTGTTTGATGGGAGGCAACCCATTTAGGTATTTATTTATCTAGTTTGATTTTCTTTTTCTATTGAAATTTTGTTTTTCTTATTTTATATAGGCCTTAGTATGCATCAAAAATTATTATTTTTAAATAAAAAGAGATCAAAAAGGAGCTGACTGCGGCCGAGAGAGGTTCAGCGACAGCCAAGAAACATTTTGTCGTGGCCGCGATAGCTTGATTCGCGGCCGAGCACATTCCGGGCACCCTTGACCATTTCCACCTCTACCTTGATTCAAATCAGCCCCTATTTGATCAAGCACCACCCACATCAACCACCATCCATCATTCACTATTCTATCACCTCCATAACCACCTCACATCCCATCACCAGCACCATAAGTTTTCTTTTACTTTATCTTTTCAGTTCTTACATACTCTATTTCTCATTCTTACCTGATTTATTTCACACTGGGGATAATGTGATTTAGGTCCGGGGGAGGATTCCATCCCTTGCTGACCACCTTCTCTTGCATGAGCCTCTGCATTATGCATTTTTCTTCAAAATTTTTCAAGTTTTTTCGGTTTTCTTAAAACTTTTCAAAAGGTCTTTTGAGTTTCAAAATATGTTTTCAAAGGTCAAATATGTTTTGAGGGAATAATGACAAAAATCGATGATGATAACCAACCTGTTTGCTTCTACACCATTCGTTCATAAAAAGCTCTTTCAAGATTTAGTACTAGATTAGGCAGTAGCTAGAATACCTACACTAAGAAATCCCACCAACGGACTTCTAATCATGGAGATATTTTCTGACAGGATATACTGGCTCATTTTAATTGGACCTAATCTTGACATCTAATTTTCTCATCAATGGTTTTAGGAAGGCATCATGATATACATCTAGGACATTTTTATCTTATTGTTACCACTCTTTGTTGTCCTAGATGACCAGTTCATCTTTAGCTTGTACCACACCCTTAACCCAAGCCTTTATTTTCAAAACTCATGCATTCTCTCTTAAGTTTTTATCGGCAGATATGTGCAAAAACGCTGGAGAATGAGGAACAAAATATTTTTTGGTCACTCAAGAGAAGGACTGAAAGAAAACGGGAAGGAACTGTTTCAGCAATCTCATTAACTCCATGATAGAAGATGGTCATCAGGTGCTCCTTGGAGAAACCATGGTGTGGAAAATCTCTTTGGTAATCTCTGAATCTTTCCCAGGCGTCATAGAGGTCCTCTGTGTCCTTCTGCTGAAATTTTTGGATGTTTTCCCTTAAGAGATTGGAATGATCTCTGGTGTAAAAGTGACTTAGGAAAGCCTCTCTACACTCTTTCCCCGTCCTTATGGACGCAGGTGGCAAAGTTTTAAGCCACTTACTAGCTCTACTAGTTAGAGAGAATGGAAAAAGGACACACATATGGTAATCGGTATTCCTCAATATGATCTATTGGGTGTTATGTAGGAAAACCATTATACTTTTTGAGATAGCTAATGTATTGTACCTTAGCTTCAGAGTCGCCATCCTTAGGAAAAGGTGGTCGAATTGCTCCCCTATGTACGAAAAGTTTGTGGGCTGCATCGCATTCTCCAATCAGCTGCTCTCCCTTCCTGGCATAGTTTGGTTCTCCAATCGCTTCATTGCCATTATTGATTGGGTCATTAAGCTCATCATCAGATGGATAACCATCTAGAAAAGGGTCCTCTTCAGCGAGAGGATCAAGGATATGCTCCCGACCCCTCATCAAAAAAGTACCTGAAAAATCAAAGAAAAATAAAATTTAGAAAGAGTTCTACGGAATTAAGCAGAGATTTGCAACGAAAGGAATCAAAATCCCCGGCAACGGCACCAAAAAATTGATGCTATGAGAATCAAGGGTTACTTCTAGCTTCACGTTTTAAATTTATAACCCTAAATATCTGCAAGTGCACAGATGTTCGTTATAGTACTTAGGGGTCGAACCACATAGATTTTGAGCTTTCAGTACGAAAAAATCAAGACTTAAGACTAGAAGAACAAGCAAAATGAGGGATTTTGGTTTTGGTGTCACTAAATCTAAAAGCAATGCAAATAAAAAGGTTGTAAAACAATAAAGATCAAGTGCTGGTTCTAATGGGTTTTCGCAGGGGTTCATGAATTGATCAAAAGACAAACAAATTGATTAAGGTAATCATCTAGTGATGATCCCGAACTCGAATAGGCGCATGTAAGATTAGCCATCTCTCGTCACCCTAATCATCTAATCACTCAACACAGCAATTAACTCTCGCTCTCATGCTGCGAATAAGATCATGCATTAAAAACAGAATTCATCCATGCTCGCGATTTTCTATAGGTAGCTTTCGTCTCCTATAGCGATTTCGCTCGATCACTTCTAGGTCTGGTAATTCGATACAGCACTCTCGTGGTTTCAATTACTGAGATAAATTTCTAAGTAGTTAGCAACAGAAACAGCATAGGGAACACAAATGAACGAAGGAATCCTAGAAGATTATGAACCCTAAATCGAATAAAGCATATGATCAAGACATGAAATTCCCTTTGAAAAATTCCTCAAAAACCCAACTCGGAAATTACTCAGACATAGCTGAGTTTAACATCACAAAAGTATTTAAAATTGCAGAGAATTGAAATAGACAAAGGTTAGAAACGAAGAACAGATTGAAGCAGGAGGGTCGATGGTGCCCCTCTCGGTGGCTCCTCTTCGCGGCGAGACTCTCTTCTAGGGTTCCTGGTGAGAAATGTGACACACCCTTCTAAATGACTTAAAAGAGGTTTATATAGTGTCTTGAGTCCTCGGGAACGCCTAGGGCTTACAGAAATAATGACGGGAAAGACTTCGGCTTTAGATGGGCTTCTGAGGCTCGGAAATAAACTCCCCGCGGTCAAAAAATTCGCACCCCCGACAGGTGATGTTTTGGCCGCGGGTGAGCTTCGGACTGTGTTGATTCGCCTTCAGTGCATCGACCTTATCTGGAGATCTAACCATTAGATTGCTTTGATTCTACTTGCAATGGAAATCTGGTTGTACAGCTTGGCCCGTCTGTCTTTGTCCGCGGCTCGGTACACTTGCCTTGATGAATACGGCTCGACCCACTTGTTTCGTAGGTCGGCTCGGTTCATGTCTGGCGGGCAGCTGCTCTCGCGTAATCGGTTTTCTTCGGTACTTGGTCATTTTCGAGATGGTTTGATCAAGGAGGGGTGAAACCGACCCCAACAGTCAGCCCCCCAGCTCGTCAGTTTCAGAGACGAGAGTGATGAGGTTCATTGTTCCTGGCCATAGGATAAACCATCGAGTTAGGCCGTTATGAAACAATTTTGGACGAGCCATTCTTTACGTGGCATTATAACGAGCTTTTGCTGATGAGGCTGTTTGAAGGGAAATGCCGAGCCATTCATAGATGATGGCGAGCTGTTTTTAGTGACATGGTCCCTATATAGTACCGAACCGTGCCTTGTGACGAGGCGTGTTGAGATAAAGTAATGCCAAGGCGTCTTATTAACGACCAGACGACCTGTGGGAGCTACGCCGAGCTGAATAAACGACGAGGCGTTTTGTGTAAAGATGTCGAATCGTCGGGACGTTCTTGTTTGATAACACCGAGCCATGTTCCAAGGCAACGGCGAGGCATTTCTGTTACTGATGCCGAGCCGTGTTTCAAGGAACGACGAGGCGTTTCTATCAGCAATGCCGAGCCGTGTTTCAAGGTAACAACGAGGAATTTCTGTTAGCAATGCCGAGCCGTGTTTCAAGGTAACGACGAGGCATTTCTGTTAGCAATGCCGAGCCTTGTTTCAAGGTAATGACGAGGCGTTTCCGTTAGCAATGCCGAGCCATGTTTCAAGATAACGACGAGGCGTTTCTGTTAGCAATGCCGATCTGTGTTTGGCGAAAGGCGAAACAGAATGCCGAGCCGAATAAACGACAAGGCGTGTTGTTACAACTATGCCGAGACATCAGCTGAAGACTCAGACCTCCCGACCGTTGGTCTTCCGGAAGAAGATTCTCGGCTATTTCACTAAAGGTAGCTCTCCCTTCTCTCTTCTTTCTCTCTCTAGTTTATTTATTTTCCGGCTAGGGTTCGGAGGCCTCCGTCGCTCCAGATATTATTCCGACAAAAATTCGCCTCGTAGTATAGTAATTCCTGTACAAACTGTAAACCATGTTGAACCGTTCCGACGATTCGCTGGATCCACTTTTTTACTATGTGTCGAGCCGCGTAGATGCCAAGGTGAGAGGCGTAACAGGGTCCTCTGAGGCGTCTGTCTTGCCGAGCCCTTCCAATCATTCATCCGAAGGCGACGAGGCGTCGAATCATTCAAATCCATCATGTGCTTGCTCTCCCAATAACAAGCCGTCGGTTTTGACGAGCTGCTCCCGGGGTTCTGCCTATATTGAAGACATTGATTATGCCATAATAAAGGCTGAGGAAGAAGCGTTTCCCTTTGATCCAGTCGAGGCGAGGCTTGAATTAGAACGTCTCATGGCATCCCGAGGTGCTTCTTTGTCAGGGCAGGGGAAACACAAGCGAGGGAGAAGACAAAAACCTGACCCGCCTGGTGCCACACTTTCTTCCCCCGACTCGCTTGAGGCGTTGCGATGTCGCTTTGGAATGTCCGAGGCGGTGGAATTCGTCATTCCAGAGAATAGCGACCGAGCTGACAAACCCCCTGAAAATCACTTTACCCTGTACGAGGTGTTCTTCGAGCTCTGTTTCCTCTGTTTCCCGATCCCTGGAGTTATCCTCGAGTACCTGTGGAAACACGGGATCTCGATTGGGCAGATTATGCCGAGGGGCTTGCGGCATATGATCGGCATCCTAGTTTGGGTTTTGAATGCGGACTCGACATTGAGCTGGATCATCTGCTAAACTTGTTGGCGATTAGAAAGGCTCCAAAGGGAGGCAGATTTTATATCTCCAACAAGTCTAATCGCCGGATTATAGGCGGTTTCCCAAGCAAAGATCAGTTTTGGACCGCGCGTTTCGTCTATGTCTTGGTGAACGAGGCATCGGTTGGCGAGGACTTCGTCCGAAAAACCAAGACCGCTTGGGGACCACTTGGTAGCCGATCCAAAGCTTTGCCTCGGCTCGGAGCTGTTATGGTACGATTTTCTCTTCACTAAACTGGTTATTTTGTGTTGTTTTTGCTGTTCGGAGCATTCTTCCCCCAGTTCCTGACGACCTCTTCGTTGTTCGAGATACCCTTGCGGCTCGGAGAGTCAATTGGAGGAAGCACTTTACGTTTGAGAGAGTGGAAAGAGCGCGAGCGATTTTCGCCGGAGTACCTGTTAGCACTTCGTCTTCGAATTCTTCAGGAGATACAAGGGAAAAAATGGTGATCATCACTCTTAGAGACAGAAAGAGGCATGAAGAGGAAGAGGCTGCAAAACGAGCCGCCGAGGCGGCTCAAACGGAGGCCGAGGCTATCCCTCAAGACGATCCACCGAGCCGTGAAGGGGAAGGCGTGATCCGAGCTGTGGGGGCGAATGTTGCCGAGGTGGTTGAGAAGGAGGTGGCGCCCGAGGTGGAACCAGGTGAGATCATCCCCGAGATGCCCAAAGACAATTCTGCGGCTCATAGCAAAACACCTTCCAACTCGGCTATTTTGGCTCTCCCGAAGTCGTCAAGGCCCTCAGCTTCACATCTACAGAAACACGACGCTGGTCAAAAACTATCAGCCACTGAGAAAGGGAAAGGCGTGGCTGTTCAGAAAAACGAGCCGCCCAAGAAGAAACGCAAGCCGGCGTCTGGTGATCCCGCTTCACGCAAACTGGTCGTCGACGACCCGGATGCCTCGGCGGTGATGTTTTCGCGGCTTCCTCCTCCCGAGCAGCTGAGGAGACCGAGGTCCTATGGTGCAATGGCACAGCGCGGTACCAAGGTCTGTTCTGTTTATTTTTCCAGCTACTTTTCCGTGTCGAATTCCGGCTAAATGTTTAACACATATTATTCTTTGCAGTTTGTAGCGGCTATCAACGAGCTGATGGCTGAGTGCGAGGCGGACCTGTCTAAGGTCGAACGTCGTCTGGATGAAGCTCGGAATGAGACCGCAGTGGCAAAGGGGAAACTTGACGAGGCGATGACCAAGGTGAAGAGGCTGGAAGAGGAGAAGATAGCTCTTCATGCCGATGTCGATAAGGTATCCGTCACGGTTATTCGCCTCGAAGAGGCCAGGAGAGCCAAAAGCGCCAAGGTGGGGTTGCTTAAGAGGCGTATCGAGGCCAAGGATGCCTTGTTTGATGATAAGGTCAAGCGTGCGAAGAACGAAGCGAGGCGAGAGTTGACATCCAAGTTTCAGGAACGCTTTGCCAAGGTGAAGGAAGGTCTCGCCAAGCTCGAGAAGGCCAAAATTGAAGAGAATGAGCTTGGGCAGATCAATGGCAACCTTGCTATGATCGACGACCTGAGGAAACCGGATGGCCCGACTCTCGATGACGAAGAGACGAAGTTAAAGCGTTCGGAGAGCGAATACATCGACGATAAGGCGTATGAGCGCATCGCATCCGAGATCCGAGGTGAGCTAGTCTTCTCGCCCGTGTCGCCGGACTCTGTAGCCACCTGCCTGGGTAACGAGCCGATTGAGGAGACAGCGGCTAATCTGGGTGTTGGAGATCCGACCGGATCGAACACGGGTACGCCAGCCCTTTCGAACCTCCTTGCCGAGCGAGAGACGCAATCAGCAGCTTGACTCTCCCCCTTCCTCCCTTATCTTTTATTTCTAGCGTTTTGTACTAAGTGCCTGGATGGCTTTATCCACTTTTCGTAATTGGCGCCTGGATGGCTTTATCCACTTGACTATTGATTTTATTGATGGATTGATTTGGTAGTGGTTATACCTGTCTTTCCCCTTAGTCATTTTTTGGAATTGTTACTTTTGCCTTTAGCGGATTGGAAACTTTTTCGGATTGGAAACTTTTTCGGAAGCTGTTGTTGGACCGAGCTGTCATTAGTTGGTTCGTCAAGCCGGGCCAAGAGTGCTTGTGTTTTCTTTTTTGGCCGGACCATGACGAAAGGTCGAAAAAAAAAATCGGATTAAGGAATAGGCTGTTTAAGTTATAGTTGGTTTTTCCACATATCGTATAATTTCTGTTTAAATCTAAATCACGAGCTGGGAGTTGCTTTGTGACATGTCCTTGTTTTAGGTAACTCTGACAAAAGAGATTAACGTTCTTTTATGCATTCGACCGTTAGCGCCAAGGCGTTTGAGCTAGGAAAGAGAGAGTGCGAGACATTTTAACTCAGATTTAGTTCTGACCGTCTGAGGCGCTAAGTTTAGAACTCTCGTTGCCGAGGTCTATGTCCTTAGATGATATCAGAGGGATATCAGAGTTCGATTTTAGACCGGCGTTTTCGAGAGGGTGAATGCATTTGCCGGGTTTTGAGAGTTCGTTTTGGTTTTAGAGAAAGCGATGTAGTCTCGACTTACAATCTCGTGTGCGATGACGAACTGTGGTGACCGATACGTTTTTGGTCCAAAATCTGTATAGCGCGCTTGATTTTAATCCATAGAGGATGTGACTTGCACCCTCGTCCTAGGAAAGGTGATAAAAAGTCCATTTAGAGAACTTTGTGACTGTTGTCTCGTTGTGGCCAGCAACGAGGCGAGGTGTTTTAGAACTATAGATCAGAAAATTGAATGCAAGGACAAGTAAAAGTCTAGGAGAAGTGGACGCAAGTGATGAATGAAAAAGTAGCCGAAATGACAATGAATGAATTAAACATCCAAGGTGAACACGAGTAAATGAAAAACTAGCTGGAGTAAAATGAATGAAAAAACTAGCCGAAGTGACAATGATCTTAGAGATAGTAGACTCAACAAGCTGAAATCTTACAGTTAATGAAGGTATGTGTATACGTACCTACTCCCCCCCCTTTTTAGGAGGGGGGACAGCTGAACCAGAGGGGCTGCCTACGTATCCTTTGCAGGGATCAAGCCGTCCCGTAGTTCATGTTGACGTGTTATAGCCTTAGTGATAATACTTCTTTAGGTGCATTGCGTTCCACGACCTTGAAATTGCTTCGTCTGCTACCGTCGCAAGTTCATAGACTCCTGGGCGAACTACTTTTGTAATCTTGTAAGGGCCTTCCCAATTTTCTCAGAGCTTTCCTACATTCTTCTCGGCAGTGTTTTGGAACACTTTTCGAAGAACGAGCTCTCCTTCTTTAAATCTTCGGCTTCGGACATTTTTGTCGTAGTATCTCGCCGTTGCTTGTTGGTAGTTCTAAACTCGGATTAAAGCCTGGTCACGCCTTTTGTTGACTAAGTCGAGTTCGTCCAGCATCACTAAGTGATTCAAACCCTCCTGTCCTGGCAGAAGTCTTCGTCGAATCCCTGGGAAATCCACCTCAGGGGGAATTACGCACTCCATTCCATAGACGAGAGCGAATGGAGTTTCTCCAGTGACTCGGCACAGAGTCGTCCGATGCGACCAAAGGACTCCTTCGAGTTTGGTCGTCGAGCCTCTTTTTAGGCCGTCTAGGATCGTCTTGTTGGCTGCTTCGGCTTGTCCATTCCCCTGGGGATATCTCGGCGTAGACTTGCTCTGACGAGTTTTCCATTTCTCGCAGAAAGCTTCGAAGCGAGTTGAGATGAACTGGGTAGTAAATGAAAGCTTCAAAGGACGCCAAGAATTCTTGAGACTCTTGTTCATAAGCGATCTCTCTCATCTCCAAAAGTGACTCAACACCCATGTTCCCAAGCAAAGTCTTGACATCTTCATAGATGCCAATCTTCTTCAGAAAGTCCAAATCAGGGAATCTCCCTTGCTGGATCTCTATCTGTTGAAACTTAGCCAGATAATCAAGTGTTTCTGGTTCAGTTGTCTTGAACTTCTTTGATCCCTCTTCAATGGTGCCTTGGGAACCACCAGCTGAGCTGCTTGAGTCACTTTCAGTCTGTTCACTCTCAGATACCACAGCCAATTGTTTCCCCTTCTTCTTGGAACCAGAAGCAACCACCAAAGTTTTTCCTTCAGGCCTTGTCCTTTTTGGCGCTGGATCACACTTCCCTTGCTTTGTGGTATTCTTTGCTCCTTGACCTTTTTCTCTTGGCTTTGAAGATCCTGAGACCAAACCTTTGCCCTTTGATGCATTTCCTTCTTCTTAGCCAGAGAGTTGGTTCTTTCAGTCATCTGCCAAGAGATTCTCAAAAACAATGTTAGTACAAGAACAAGCTTCACAAAATTCTTCAAAATTTTGAAAAACATTTGTTGCAAGAATCGATTTTAAAACCACATGAACAGGTTTCTCAAGCCAAGTATCAATCCAATAAGTTCATAGCAATGCAAAAACAAGAGTGCAAAGCAAAGACTCAGCAAGAAACCAATTCATCTCTCTTTTTTTTTTTTTTTTTTTAAAAAAAAAATCAATTTTTCTTCATGAATTACTTGCAACAATTTTCAAAACTCAAGAACAAGGAATCACCAACAAAGTGCTCTGTTTTCCAAGACTATCTAGCACCCTAGCATTTATAAAAATAATTCCAAGGTCTAAAACTACCTATCAAAATCGATTCCACACTTTGAAGCTCATAAATCACCATTGAAGAACATGGAAAAAGGTGAATTTTAACAGGATAAAATACCTTGGGATTAAGATGCAACGAGTTTGAAATGCAATCAGGATGATGTTAACAACTCAAAAACGAGCTCAGAGCACTTTGAATCAACAAATTTGGTGGAGAAATGAGAGAGATATGGTGAAAACAATGGAGAGAAATGAGAGAAAGAGTTGCAAACTCGGGTTTGTTGTGGGGAAGAGGGAGTGTGGGACAGGGTCAATCCTTTGGACTGGTGGTCAATAGATCTATTTTGACCAGTCAAGGCTTTGACCCGTCCTTTTCTCATTGACCGGCCTCCTTTCTCTCTTTTGTGCGTCCGGGAACCGTCGGGATCGAGCCGTATGACCGTCTTGGTGCAGAACCGGAAATATTTTTGTGCTACCTGGTCATTCTCTTTCTAACCCGCACGACCAACCCACAGTAAAGATCCTTCAGCCCGGTTTTATCTTTTCTCATTGCTGCTACTTGGAACCCATTGAAACCAGCTAGCATGACCAAGTCGGAGTAATTTGCGAATGGATGTGCGGTTTGGTTCCTCTTGTTTCTAGGTAGCACAACCATCCCGCAGCTTTTATGACTTAGACTACTCAGGCCTTTCTTTTTCTTCTGCGACCTTTTCTTCATGTTTTCCAGCTAGCACGACCAACTCGGAGTAAATTCCGAATGGATGTGCGGGTTGGTCTTCTTTGTTCCTAGGTAGCACAACCATCTCGCAGGTTTTGTGACTTAGGCAGCTTGGGCACTCTTCTTTTGCTGCGGCTTGGACTCATTCTTCCCAGGTAGCACGACCAACTTGGAGTAAATTGAGAGTTGGGCTGCGAGTTAGGTTCTTTTGTTTCCAGGTAGCACACTTAAGCTGCAGGGTTTGTTACTTAGACATTCTGGCTGTTCCTCTTTTGCTGCGGCTTGGACCTCTTTCACCAGGTAGCACGACCAACTTGGAGTAAATTGAGAGTTGGGCTGCGAGTTAGGTTCCTTTGTTTCCAGGTAGCACGACCAGGCCGCAGGTTTCTGGACTTAGACAACTCGGCCATCCCTCTTGTGCTGCGACATGGGCTCCTTTTTCCTAGCTAGCACACCTAAGCCGCAGCTTTTGTCACTTAAACTCCTCGGCCACTCTTCCATTGCTGCGACCTAGTCTTCATGTTTCCCAGGTAGCACGACCATCTCGGAGTAATTTGAGAGTCTTCATGCGGCCTGGACTCCTCTCTTCTTACCCGCAGCACCAGCTAGCACAGTTTAGGACTTAGACGTTTTGGACTCCTTTTGTTTGGTGCGGCCTAGTCTTCGTGCTTCCAGGTAGCATGCCTAAGCCGGAGTGTTTTGCGGATGGATGTGCGGGTTGGCTTCTATTGTTTCTAGGCCGCAGCACCAGGTAGCAGAGTTTGGGACTAGAACTCTTGGCCTGTTCTTCTTCTTTCTGCGGCCTGGACTCCTTTCACTAGGTAGCACGCCCAGGCCGGAGTAAATTGCGAGTCCTGCTGCGGCCTGGGCTCTTCCTGATCCAGATCGCACACCTAGGTAGCACTGAGGCGTTCTCCAAGTTTTTCAGTCCTTAAACACTTCCCCCAGCCCTCTCATATGCTCCCTTCCATTCATCACTGAGCTATGTCTCCAAAAATCACCTAGAACCAGAGAACAACTCACAAAACCCATCAAAAAGTTCTAAAACATAAAAGAAAAGAGAAGAAATCAAAAGGACTATGTACAAAGATAAGCTTGGGGTGTCTCCCAAGAGCACTTTGTTTAAAGTCTCTAAGTTTGACTTTGGAAACCTGTTTAACAGCGGTGGATCAAGAAAGGGAACTGATGTAGCTTCCTCCTTCTTTTGTGAAACCAGATAATGCTTAATCCTTTGTCCATTCACCACAAACTCTTGACCATTCTTTCCTTCCAAGACAACAGCTCCATATGGCCTGACTTCAAGAACCTTAAAGGGTCCAGACCATCTAGACTTAAGTTTTCCTGGAAACAACTTAAGTCTAGAGTTGAACAGCAACACCAAATCACCATCCTTGAACTCCCTTTTCAGAATCTTTTGATCATGCAAAGCTTTGGTCTTCTCCTTATAGATCTTGGAGCTCTCAAAAGCCTCAAGCCTAATCTCCTCAAGCTCATGGAGTTGCATGACTCTTTTCTCTTGAGCTGTCTTGATATAAAAGTTCAGCAACTTCACAGCCCACATAGCCTTGTATTCCAACTCAACAGGAAGGTGGCATCTCTTCCCATATAGCAGACTGAAAGGTGATGTCCCAATTGGAGTTTTAAAGGCAGTCCTATAAGCCCACAATGCATCATCTAGCCTTTTGCTCCAATCTTTTCTGCTTGAGCTAACAGTTCTCTCAAGAATGGCTTTGATCTGTCTATTAGATACCTCCACCTGGCCACTAGTTTGAGGATGATATGGAGTAGCTATCTTGTGTTTCACTCCATTCTTTCTCAGCAAACCCTCCAACGTCTTGTTCACAAAATGAGATCCTCCATCAGAGATGACAACCCTTGGAACTCCAAATCTTGGGAAGATAATGCTCTTGAACAGCTTCACTACAACCTTGGAATCATTGGTAGGGGAAGCAATGGCCTCAACCCATTTGGAGACATAGTCCACAGCAACAAGTATATACTGATTCCCATAGGATGAAATGAAGGGCCCCGTAAAGTCAATCCCCCAGCAATCAAAGATCTCAACTTCTAGAATTGGGTTTTGAGGCATCTCACTCCTCTTTGATATGTTCCCATGCCTCTGACAGGCATCACATGCTGAAACCACTAACTGAGCATCTTTGAACATTGTGGGCCACCAAAACCCACTCTGAAGAACCTTGGCCACAGTCTTGAATGCTCCCATGTGACCCCCAAAAGCTGAACCATGACACTCTTGCGACACAGGTTGCATCTCCTCCTCAGCAAGACACCTTCTATACAGCTGATCTTTGTTCAGGACATAGAGGTAGGGCTCATCCCAATGGTATCTCTGAACCTCTCTGAAGAACTTCTTCCTCTTGTAAGCATCTAATTCAGGTGGCTCCACTCCACAAGCAAGATAGTTCACTATGTCAGCAAACCAAGGCATCCTCCTCTCTTGAATACTCTCCACTTCTTCAAACTCCAAATAAGAATGGAACACCATCAGTGATTCCTCAGGAAGACTATCATTGAGAGGCACTTCGGAGTCAATCCTCAGCCTTGAGAGATGGTCTGCAGCTCCATTCTCTATACCCTTTTTATCTTGTACTTCCATATCAAACTCCTGAAGTAGAAGAACCCATCTTAGCAATCTTGGCTTGGCATCTTTCTTGGTCATCAGATACCTGAGGGCTGCATGATCAGTATATACAATGACTTTTGATCCCACCAGGTAGCTTCTGAACTTATCAAAGGCAAAGACTATTGCCAGCATTTCCTTCTCAGTAGTAGCATACTTCTCTTGTGCAGAGTCAAGTGTTCTACTGGCATAGTAGATGACATGTAGCTTATTGTCTTTCTTTTGCCCAAGAACTGCTCCAACAGCAAAGTCAGATGCATCTGTCATGACCTCAAAAGGACGGGACCAGTCTAGTGCCTGAACTATTGGTGCACTAACCAATGCCTCCTTGATCAACTTGAAGGCTTCTTCACATTCAGCATCAAAGATGAAGTCCACTTCTTTACACAACAGTCTTGTCAAGGGCCTGGCAATTCTTGAGAAGTCTTTGATAAATCTTCTGTAAAACCCTGCATGCCCAAGGAAACTCCTTATCCCTTTGACTGAAGTGGGGGTTTGCAGATTCACCATCACTTCCACCTTTGCTCTGTCAACCTCAATACCCTTCTCAGATATCTTGTGCCCAAGAACTATTCCTTCCTGCACCATGAAGTGGCACTTCTCCCAGTTCAACACCAAGTTGTGCTGCTCACATCTCTCCAAGACCTGTAACAAATTAGAGAGACAATCCGAGAAGGAGGAGCCATAGACACTAAAGTCATCCATGAACACCTCAACTTTCTCTTCAATAATGTCAGAGAAAATGTGCATCATACATCTTTGAAATGTTGCAGGGGCATTACAGAGACCAAAAGGCATTCGCCTGTATGCAAATGTGCCATAAGGGCATGTGAATGTTGTTTTCTCTTGATCTCTTGGATCTATGGGAATTTGAAAAAATCCATAGTACCCATCGAGAAAACAAAAGAAGTTGTGGTTTGCAAGCCTCTCTAACATCTGATCAATGAAAGGTAAAGGAAAATGATCCTTCCTAGAGGCTGCATTGAGCTTTCTATAGTCTATACACATTCTGTGTCCTGTGACACTAAAGTCATCCATGAACACCTCAACTTTCTCTTCAATAATGTCAGAGAAAATGTGCATCATACATCTTTGAAATGTTGCAGGGGCATTACAGAGACCAAAAGGCATTCGCCTGTATGCAAATGTGCCATAAGGGCATGTGAATGTTGTTTTCTCTTGATCTCTTGGATCTATGGGAATTTGAAAAAATCCATAGTACCCATCGAGAAAACAAAAGAAGGTGTGGTTTGCAAGCCTCTCTAACATCTGATCAATGAAAGGTAAAGGAAAATGATCCTTCCTAGAGGCTGCATTGATCTTTCTATAGTCTATACACATTCTGTGTCCTGTGACAGTTCTAGTAGCTATAAGCTCATCCTTCTCGTTTTTAACCACTGTGATCCCACCCTTCTTGGGGCACAACATGAACAGGAGACACCCATCTTGAGTCAGAGATTGGGTAAATTATTCCTGCCTCAAGAAGTTTTAGTATCTC
>NW_006256686.1:14489311-14525180 GCF_000478725.1 Eutrema salsugineum
TACCCTTTTTTTTCTTGTTTCTTTCCACTATCAAACCCCGAAAGAGGGAAGAACCCATTTTACAGTTCTGGGCTTGGCTTCTTTTTTGGTCATCAGATACCGGAGGGGCGGATGGATCGGTATATTCAATGATTTTTGGACCCCCCCCGGGTAGGCTTTCTCAACTTTATACAAAAGACAAAAGACTTTTGCCAGCAATTTCCTTTCTCAGTAGAAAGCATACTTTTTTTTTGGGCAGAGTCAAAGTGTTTGTACCTGGCATAGTAGATGACAATGTAGCTTTTTTGTCTTTTTTTTTGCCCAAAGCACTGCTCCAAACAGCAAAAATCAGATGCCTCTTTCCATGACCCCCAAAAGGAAAGGGACCCAGTTTGGTCCTGAACTATTGGTGCACTAACCCAAAGCATCCCTGATCAACTTGAAGGCCTCTTCACATTCAGCATCAAAGATGAAATCCAATTCTTTACAAAACAGCCTTGTCAAGGGCCTGGCAATTCTTGAGAAGTCTTTGATGAATCTTCTATAAAACCCTGCATGCCCAAGGAAACTCCTTATCCCTTTGACTGAAGTGGGGGTTTGCAGGTTCACCATTACTTCCACTTTTGCTCTGTCAACCTCTATGCCCTTCTCAGATATCTTGTGCCCAAGAACTATTCCTTCCTGCACCATGAAGTGGCATTTCCCCCAGTTCAACACCAAGTTATGCTGCTCACATCTCTCCAAGACCTGTGACAAATTAGAGAGACAATCCGAGAAGGAGGAGCCATAGACACTAAAGTCATCCATGAACACCTCAACTTTCTCTTCAATAATGTCAGAGAAAATGTGCATCATACATCTTTGAAATGTTGCAGGGGCATTACAGAGACCAAAAGGCATTCGCCTGTATGCAAATGTGCCATAAGGGCATGTGAATGTTGTTTTCTCTTGATCTCTTGGATCTATGGGAATTTGAAAAAATCCATAGTACCCATCGAGAAAACAAAAGAAGGTGTGGTTTGCAAGCCTCTCTAACATCTGATCAATGAAAGGTAAAGGAAAATGATCCTTCCTAGAGGCTGCATTGATCTTTCTATAGTCTATACACATTCTGTGTCCTGTGACAGTTCTAGTAGCTATAAGCTCATCCTTCTCGTTTTTAACCACTGTGATCCCACCCTTCTTGGGCACAACATGAACAGGAGACACCCATCTTGAGTCAGAGATTGGGTAAATTATTCCTGCCTCAAGAAGTTTTAGTATCTCCTTCTTAACCACTTCCTTAAGGTTGGGGTTAAGTCGTCGTTGATGCTCAATAGAGGTCATAGATTGTTCCTCTATGGATCCTTGATAACTAAGAGTTTTCAGGCTCTTAGAAGGGTTATCAATCCCCTTGTCAAAGTAGTATAAGGGGTGTTAAACCAAGCTTGTAAACGAGACACTAGCCTATGTCAGTTGTTCACTTAAGTCAAGACAAGATGATAAAAGTTTGGTGATGATGATTAACAGGCAAATAAGCAATAAAGTTAAATAAAAGCAGAGATTTAAACTAATCAAGATGCAAATAACAAACAGGTGATTCAGATGACGATAATGAATGATAAAGGCAGAAGCTTTAGACAGGATATTTGACTCGGGTGCTTCCAAGCTAAACTAATGGGTTAATGAACCATTTTTATCAAGCGATTTCATTTAACTTTGAACTCAAGGCATGTTAATCTTCTCATGAAAGCATTAAACATCTAAACTGATCCTCTTTCATACCAAAATCCCTTTTGAGAAGCACGAATCAGTCAGAAATAAGAATCAGTTCAAAAACGTCATTTAAGAGAACAAACTATCACTCTCGCGATGAAAGACTCTTAAACCCTTAATCGGGTGGTTCAGACATTTCTACAAACACTTTTGATGCGAGATATGTCTCAGATCTGAACCTCAAGTGATGTGCTTGGATCCAGCCTAGAGATCTCGTCGGTTAAGGAATGAAGCATGCAAGACTAGACACCTAAACCCATTAATCTACCTTGAAAGCACCCTAATCTACCTATCTAAAGCGGCTTAAACGACTACTCACTGATCATAACGAGCTCACTAAGTCCTTTGCAAGACGTGTAGCTAGTCATGATAAGGAGTTTGATGTTGGATTATAAAAGAAATAAAGAAAGAACAAGATTCCGATGCAAAAACGAGATATCGGATTAGATTAATCAAGTTTCACAAAAGAGGCAAGTTCTTAGAGCTAAAAACAGATAAGAGATAAGATAACTAGGTTTTTAGTCTCAAAATGTATTTATAGCAAAGGGAAAGTGTCGCGGGTCAGCCCGGAACAAACCGTGTACTGAACCGCCTTCTTGGGTTGATGGGTGAGTGCCACGGTGTATCGGAAAGTGAAGCCGAGATCTTCATGCCGAGGAGTGCACGTGAGTCAGGATCCAGATGAAGATCTCGTGAAGAACACGTCAAGAACATGCATGAACCCTAGTCTTTGATCTATCCTCACGTGTATGTTCTTGAGCCATTCTGTTCTTGATTCTGGGTTCGTGACAAGGGACCTCGGGATAAAATGTCGAGGGGTCATGATGTCGAGGTGCTTGGGAGAACACAGTCCGGCATGCACGCCGAGGTCATTACACCGAGGTGTACTTTCAACACTTAGTCGTTTCCAGCTTCAGTTCTTACGTATGCATGCCTCGATCTAACCATGCCAAGGCTTTGGCACGAGGTCTAGTCCAGAATACTTCCAAGATATGAGCCTCGACCGGGTAAGCTGGTTCTGTCTGGAGGGGCTCCGTCCGCCATGATCTTTGAAGTTCGCCGTTCAGTTCTCGGGTACGCGCAATGCTGGTGAATGCTCCGGAAGCCATATCTTTCTCTCCACTGGTCCGAATTGGATGATTCCAACTGTTCTGGAATATTTGCTTGGTTATCTCCAACTTTGGTGAAGACCCCGCCAACTGATTCGGACCGGAAGGTTCCCCGGATTGCTGATCTCTGAATTGCGCGGGCAAGGACAACTTTTGGTCGTAAAAACCTTCCCGCGGTAAGAAAAATGGCCGAGGGCTGTGTACCGCGGTAAGCTTTTTGGTCGTAAAAATTCTTGCCTCGGTCAAAAACTTGTCCCGTGGTATTTTTGCACTCGATACTCGATTCTGGCCGATCGGTAAGGTTTTTGGCCGGTAATGAGCGTCCGGTAAACATTTTGGCCGAGGTTTCCGACCAGCCGGTACGAGATTTGGCCGATCCAAGCGGTTTTCACCATTTTTGACCCTTTTCTTCACCGTTTTCTTTTCTGTTCCTCTTCTTAGGCTCCAATTGGTCTCCAAAGCTCCTGATAAAGACTTCAAAACATGCAAATCTCTTTGGGACCTAATGCAAGCCCTAAGTCCTATTTTAACGCCTAAAGACTCAATTTACATGAGAAAACACATGATGAGGACTCTATAATGCAATCTAAATGATGTAAAATATAGACATATCAATCCTGTGGGTGCAAATGTCAGGAGAGATCCCTCTAATATCAGCCAAAGAATACCCTATGGCGCTCCTGAACTTTCTTATCTCACTAAGCAATGCACTCTCTTGATCCTCTAATAGGCTATCATTGATGATGACAGGATATGTGGAGTTTAAGCCCAAGAAAGCATACATGAGCCCTGTTGGTAGAGGCTTGAGCTCAACAGGGGGTGAATCAGCCTCATTCCAATCCTGGTCCAAGCTGCTTTGGCTGGTGTCTGATCCTTTGATAGCAAAAACTTCAGATCCACTTTGTTCCAGCTCCAAAAACCTTGTCTCAGGACCCAGCTCTCTAGCATTGTCCAAATACAACTTGTACCCTTCACTTGCTTCAGCTAAGAGCCCGTTGTCTCCTTGTTGTTGAGTTAGAGCAGCTTGAAGAGGATCCTCAGTGTTCAGTTCCTTAAGCAAATCATCAGCCAGCTGATCCATTGTCTCCACATAGAAACATTGACCTTCAATGGTGGGTTTCTTCATCATCTCATTCACATCAAACTTGAGCTTTTCAGACCCAAGTTGAAGCTCTATTATCCCACCTCTCACATCAATAATAGCTCCTACAGTTGCTAAGAATGGCCTGCCCAAGATAAGAGGATCTACTGGTTCCTCATCCATTTCCAGCACAACAAAATCTGTTGGAACCTCAAAACCACCAATCTTGACAGGTAGATCTTCCAACATACCAACAGGCAATCTAACTGATCTATCTGCAAGGATAAGAGAGATCCTTGCAGGTTTGAAGACTCTAAAGCCCAGCTTCTTAGCTATGGAGAATGGCATCAAGCTGACTGATGCTCCTAGATCACAAAGACATCCAGAGAATAGAAGAGGTCCAATGGCACAAGGGAGTGTGAAACTCCCTGGATCAGTTAACTTCCTTGGAATGGACTTCTTCTGAATGATAGCACTGCATTCATGACTTAGTACCACCATGCCTTGAAGCTCTTTTGTCTTGTTCAGAATGGCATCCTTCAAGAACTTCCCCATCTTTGGCATCATTAAAAATGCATCAATGAGAGGCATAGTGAGTGGTGTCTCATTGAGTGCCTTCTCAAATACAGCTCTTGCCTTGTCCACTAGTTGCTTCTTGAATCTCCCTGGAAATGGGAGCTTGGGTTGGTATGGAGGTGGTGGCACATATACTTTTTCTGGTTCTGGTTCCTTTGCTACCTCTTTACCCTTTTCTGTCCTTGGTTTCTCAGCAACTTGATCCTCTTTTAAGGCTGCCTCCCCCTCAGTTTGATCATTGTCCTCAATGATCACATTGTTGTTCTCAATACCAGGTAACTCCTTTCCACTCCTCAGTGTAATGGCCTTGGCATATTCCTTGGGGTTGGGTTCTGGTTTTCCAGGTAGGTGACCTTCGTTCCTTGAGCTTGAGGCCTGGTTCTGCTTCAGTTCCTTAGTTTTCTGCTGCATGGCTGCATTCTGGCTTGCAAAGATCTGTTGACCCTAAAGTAGTTGTTGCAGAATACCAACCATATCTGTACCCATCTGTGGCTGCTGTTGAACCGTTGGTGGCTGAAACTGTTGTTGAACAGGCGCTTGCTGTTGGAACTGTGGAGGACCAAACCCTGGTGGTGCCTTCTTCTGCTGTGTACTGAAACTAGGACCCTGAAATGGTTGCTGTTGCTGACCAAAACCTTGATTCTGAGCAAACTGATTCTTTGGTTGAAAAGATCCTTGAAAGTTGTTCTTGGGAACAAAGTTCTGTGGAGCTTGAGAAATGGGATAGACCTGGTCTTGTGGGTTAGCTACATTGGTGTTCCTGTAAGAAAGGTTTGGATTGGCATTACCATACTGATATCTCTGGAACCTCTGATTCCCAATGTAGTTAAGCTCCTCTTGGGTAAGACCCTCTTCACTGATGTTCTCAAAGATCTGAGATGGTTCCTCATACTCTCCAACAAAATGCATTGGTTTGTGAGTTACCAACTTCAACTTGTCTAATTCATTTCTCAACTCCTTAACTTCCCACTAGTCATACTAATCTCTCTTAAACCTTTGCAAGTAGAGAAGATTGGCATGATTAATGATGAGAAATGGAGATGGAGATGATAGATTCAAAAGAAAACAGCTTTAAACACCCAGATCTCTTAAAACTCTCTTGATTAAACACTCAAATATAGATATTTCTCTTCTTAATGGAGTCTTTCACAAAAGAGGCAAGAGACAAAGGGAATAAAACTTAGTTCTCTAAAAAAAACACTAAAAAGTATTTATACTTCTCTAAAAATGAACCGGGTCAGCCCGGAACAAACCGGGTCCTGACCCGGCTTTAATGGATAAAGTGGGAATTACTGCGGGTTGGTCCAGTATGTCCCAGGTAGCACGCCCAAGTCGCAGTAGATGAAGAACCTGTCTTGTGAGGCTTAAATCGTCTTGTCCAAGCCACATGCCTAAGTAGGAGTGATTTGCGAGTGTTGTTGCGGGTTGGTCTTCATCTTCTTCAACTCGCACGACCAAGGCGGTTTCTGGGGAATGTACAAACTCTGCGGGTTGGACTCCATTGCTCTCAGGTCGCAGGCTCAAGTCGGAGTGATTTGCGAATGATCGTGCGGCTTAGTTCCAGGCGCGGCTAACTCGCATGCCTAAGTCGCACGATTGTGGACTTAGCATTTCTCTTGCTCGGGAGCTTCAGACCTCATCCAGTGATAGCTTACCCGCACTTCTCAACTCGCAGCATCAGCTTTCAGGCATTCATCTTCAGGCCTGCGGGTTAACCGAGTCGCAAGACCATCTCGCAGCATTCAGAGCAGCTTAGACCACTTCGCATTCCGGAGAGTGTAACTTCCACAAAACCTGGCCGAATTTAGTGATTCCGGTTGCCGAAGACAGAGGACTCATTTATCTCCAACTTCGGTGAAAGAAGCTTTGGTGCTTGGGAAGTGGAAGGCTTCCTGGAGGGCACGTCTTTGCAGTGCATTTACACGAACAGAGAGAGGCGTCTAGACATGTATCCATTCCGGAGATCGTATCTTCCTGCTCATAGCTCCGAATTGAATGATCTTGGACGTTCTAGAAAGAAGACTCAAATGTCTCTGATTCTCATGAAGGCCCCGGAAACTGAATCGGCCTGGAAGTACACCGTCCTTCGCATTCTTCAGAGCTCCTCGGCTTGGTCCAAAACAGCAGCGAGACAGGGGTTTCTTCGACGAGCTTAACTCTCTGCTCACGCGTCCGAATTCCATGATTCCACTTGATATGAAACCGTGATGCAATCCTCTTCAATTTCTATGAAGCACCCGACATCTGAATCGGACCGTAAGGTTCCCCGGACAGGCGATTTCGGAAACGTGTCTGCACCCGGAGAATTTGGCCAAGAGATTCAATAGCCGGTACGCGTGTTGGCCGATAAAGTCTACCCGCGGTACGTGAAAATGGCTGATAAAATCCTTCCTGGTACGCGAAAATGGCCGAGAAAACCTTCCTGGTACGCGAAAATGGCCGAGAAAACCTTCCTGGTCAGCGTGATTGGCCGATAACCTCCAAAGACCCAATTTTGCCACTTTTCAAGCTTTGATCACCATTCCACCTCCTGGATTCATCTTTTCAGCTCCAAATACACCTGATAAACACTCAAATCATGCAAAGACTCATTGGGACCTAATGCATCTCCTAAGTTCAAAAACAAACCCTAAGGACCTAAAATGCATGGAATAAAACATGGTTTAGAATGAATTGTGCAACCTAAATGATGCAAATTATGAACATATCATGATGTGAATATGAAATGATGGAGGCATGAGATTCTAGACATGATAGTTGGCTAGGGTGCTTTGGTGCTAAGCTAGGAATCCTAATGACAATAATGAGACATGATTCAAATGATTAAGAACTCTAATCTAGATTAATCCTCTCATGAAGGTATTAACCCCTACACTAATCCATTTTCAAACCAAATCATCATTTGTGAAATATGAATCAGTGAGCAATAATAAACAGTTCTAGAAGATCATTCAAGCAAATAACAATACATCATCATGCAGCAAATGCTTAAACCTCTAATACAGCTCTTTCAGGAATTTCATCAAACACTTTTGATGCATAAAATTCCCAGAATCTAGATCTCAAGTGATGTGCAAGGATCTAGCCTAGAGAACAGCTGTTTAGAGAGATGAATCAATGAATCTAGCCCTAAGCACTCCTAATCTAACACTTTAGCACCCTAACCTACACATCTAGAACCTCATTAAGGTGACTACTCACTAATCATACTAATCTCTCTTAAACCTTTGCAAGTTGAGAAGATTGGCATGACTAATGATGAGAAATGGAGATGGATCAAATAGATAATGATGGATTTGCAGCTTTAAACACAAAGATCTCTCAAACTCTCTTGATTAAACACTTAAAAATCGATATTTCTCTTCTTAAGTGGAGTTTTTTTCAAAAAAGAGGCAAGAGACAAAAGGAATCAAGCATAAGTCTTGGGAATAAAACCCTAAAATCTATATATAGTTCTCTAAAAACGAACCGGGTCAGCCCAGAACAAACCGGGTCCTGACCCGGCTTTAGTGGATAAAGGGTGATGTTTGCCACGGTCTAGCAGGTTTTGGTCAAGCCGTGGCATGTGACCGTGTCAATTCCCGAAGCTTCTGTTCTTGGATGGATCTTGGTGCCACGGGTTCCCTCTACTCGTGATGCATGGCCGTGTCAAACGCCGAAACAACGTATAAAGTTGCCACGGCCAAGTCTAAAGTCGTGGTTTGTGGCCGTGTCAAGTCCCGAATGTCTGAAGGATCACAAGTGTTGTCTTGCCACGGTCAAGTGTAGACCGTGGCATTACCTCGTGGCAATTCCCGAATGCAAGTAAGATCCTACCGCGGCCAAGTCTATCTTGACACGGTCAAGTGTAGACAGTGATGTGAAGACCGTGTCAAACCCCGAAGAACTGCAATCAAGTACCACAGTCAGATGTGGACCGTGACATTTCACCGTGCCATCTTTCCTTTAGCATAATTTCAAGGCCTTAATAAGGGTTATCAATCTCGCAGCATTCAGGGCTCCTCGGACCACTTCACATTCAGGGAAGCGTAACTTCCAGGATACTGGTCCAAATTGCGTGATTCCAGTTTCAGTGCATTGACACGATCAGAAAGAGGATTCTAGACATGCGTCCATTCCTGAAACGTTATCTTCTTGCTCATAGCTCTGAATTGAACTATCTCAGACGTTCTGGAAAGAGGACTCAAATATCTCGGATCTTGATGAAGGCCCTGTAAACTGAATCAGTCTGGAAGTGCATCGTCCTTCGCATACTTCGGAGCTCATCGTGTCGGTCCAAAACGGCAACGAGACGGGCGTGCCTTCCGACGAGCTTAACTCTCTTCTCACGCCTCCGAATCCTATGATTCCACCTGCTCTGGAACTATGATCCAATCGTCTCCAACTTTGATGAAGCACCCGACAACTGAAACGGACCGGAAGGTTCCCCGGACAGGCGATTTCGGAAATGAGTCTGCACCCGGGAATTTTGGCCGAGAAACTTAACCAGCCGGTACACGTTTTGGACGAGGAATCCACCCGTGGTACATGCAAATTGCCGAGAAAAACCTTCCTGCGGTACGTGAGAATTGCTGAGAACCTCCAAAACCCATTTTCACCATTTTTCAAGCCCTGATCACCATTTCTCTTCCTGGATTCACCTTTTCAACTCCAATAGCTCCAAATACACCTGATAAACACTCAAAACATGCAAAGACTCATTGGGACCTAATGCGACTCCTAAGTCCTAAAACAACTCCTAAAGACCTAAATTGCATGAAATAATATATGATTTGAAATGAAATATACAACTCCTAAGTACCTCATGTACCGCAAGCAACTTTTCTCGGCGTTTTCCATGTACCGCGAGTGAGCCTCTCGGCCAAAACGCGTACCGCGGCTAAGGTTTCTCGGCCAAAATTTCCGTGTACAGATATATCTCAGAAATCGCGTCACCTGAAGGTCTTGCCAGTCGATTCAGTTGTCGGGTGCTTCGTCAAAGTTGGAGAGGATTAGATCATGGTTCCATAGCAGGTGGAATAATAGGATTTGGAGGCGTGATCAGAGAGTTAAGCTTGTCGTAAGGCACGCCTGTCTCGCTACCGTTTTGGACCGACTCGATAAGCTCCAAAGAATGCGAAGGAAGATGCACTTCCAGACTGATTCAGTCTACAGGGCCTTCATCAAGATTTGAGATAATACAATTTGGAGCTATGAGTAAGAAGATAACATTTCTGGAATGGACGCATGTCTAGAAACCTCTTTCTGACCGTGTTAATGCACTGCAAAGATGAGCCCTCCAGGGAACTTTCCAACTCCCAAGCGCCGAAGGTTTCTTCACCAAAGTTGAAGATATCTGAGTGTTCTTTCCACTGAAGTTGGAATCGCGCCATATGGACCAGTATCCTGGGAGTTACTCTCCCACGAATGTGAAGTGATCCGAGGATACCTGAAGCCTGCGAGATAGTCTTGCGACTTGGCTAACTCGCAATGCCTGGAGATTAATGTCTGGCGGTTGAGCTGCGTGTTGAGGTGTGCGAGTAAGGCAACACTGGGTAAGGTCTAAGGTTCCCGAGCAAAAAAAATACTAAGTCCACAAGCGTGCGACTTGAGCATGCGAGTTGGCCAAGCTTGGAACTGAGCCGCATGAAGACTCGCAATTTACACCGACTTGAGCATGCGACTTGGGAGTGATGAAGACCACCCCGCACATATTTCTGAAAGCCCCTGCTACATGGTCGTGCGAGTTAAAAAGCAAAGGGAACTAAGCCGCACGAAGATTCGCGTTTTACACCGAGAGAGTAATGCGGCTGGGCTTACATGGATTCTATCTCGCTGAAGCTTCTTGTCAGGATCATGCGAGTTGGGCATGCGAGTTGGGACTAAGGGAGGACCAAGTCGCACACATATTCTTCCCAGATTTCGTCTTGGTCATGCGAGTT
This sequence comes from Eutrema salsugineum, assembly GCF_000478725.1. Lineage (NCBI taxonomy): Eukaryota > Viridiplantae > Streptophyta > Magnoliopsida > Brassicales > Brassicaceae > Eutrema > Eutrema salsugineum. The sequence continues at coordinate 14,499,733 of NW_006256686.1, forward strand.
GAAGAGGATGAAGACAGAATCGCACAAAGACTCGCAGAACACTCCTAGATGGGCATGCGGCTGAAACTAAAGGACTTAAGGCTCACAAGACTGCTTCTTTGGCTGTGTGACTTGGGCATGCGACTTGGGAAGCTCCTGACCAACTCGCACACTCGTCATTTTAACCATTAAAGCCGGGTCAGGACCTGGTTTGTTCCGGGCTGACCCGGTTCGTTTTAGAACCTATAAATAGTTATTTAGGGTTTTACCCCAAGGACTTAAGCTTTATTCCTCATTTTCTTTGCCTCTTTTGTGTAACAAAACTCCTTTTGAAGAGAAATATCTGATTGGGCGTTTTAATCAAGAGATTCAGAGATTCTTGAGTGTTTAAAAGCTGTCTTCTTCTTCATCTATCATCTTCATCTTCATTTACACACTTCTAATCATGATTAACAACACATCTTGCAAAGGATTTAGTGTGTTGATTATGATTAGTGAGTAATCCCCATATTAAGGTCTTAGATATGTAGATTAGGGTGCTTAGGTGGTAGATTAGTGAGCTTAGGGGTTAGATCATTCATATTCCATTCTCTACAACCTGTTTTTAATGCTAGATCCATACACATTCAAATGCCTTAACCAAGGTTGTCAGAGGTTTAAGTATTATTCATCATGGGAATGATTGTTTATATGCTTAAATGACAGATTAAACTAGTTTTTAATGCTTGTTGATTCATGTTTCACTAATGATGATTAGGTTGGAAACTGTTTTAGCATAGAAGTTAATACCTTCATGAGAGGATTAGTGATATGTCTATATTTTACATCATTTAGAGTGCATTTTAGAGTCCTCATCATGTGTTTTCCCATGTAAATTGAGTCTTTAGGCATGAAAATAGGATTTAGGGCTTGCATTAGGTCCCGAAGAGTTTTGCATGTTTTGAGGTCTTTATCAGGTGCTTTGGGAGTCATTTGGAGCTTAAGAAGAGGAGCAGAGAAGAAGACGGTGAAGAAAACGGTCAAAAATGGTGAAAACCGCTTGGAGGAATTTCTCGGCCAAATCGCGTACCGGACGGACAGAAACCTCGGTCAAAATCCTTACCGATCGCTCATTACCGGCCAAAATCCTTACCGATCGTCCAACCTCGACCAAAAAGGCTTACCGATCGTTCAGCACCGACCAAAGTCCGTACCGATCGACCAAAGTCAGCCTGGGTCGAAGATCAGGCGTTAATACCGCGGGTCGAGTTTTGGCCGAGGCGAAATAATTTTTACGACCAAAAAGCTCACCGCGGTACACAGCCCTCGGTCATTTTTCTTACCGCGGGAAGCTTTTCTCGACCAAAATCTGTCCTTGTCTGCGCAATTCAAAGATCAGAAATCCGGGGAACCTTCCGGTCCGAATCAGTTGGCGGGGTCTTCAGCAAAGTTGGAGATAATAAAACAAAGATCCCAGAACAGTTAGAATCATCCAATTCGGACCAGTAGGGAGAAAGATACAGCTTCCGGAAGATACATCAACATTACGCGCATCCGAGAACTGAACGGCGAAGTACAAAGGTCACGGCGGACGGAGCCTTTCCGGACCAAATCAGCTTACCCGGTCTTCATCAAAGTTTGAGATCTGTGAAAGACCTTTTCAGAACAGTAGGGATCGCTCAACTCGGACGAGTGGTTTGAAAGATAAAGTCTCCGGAGTTCACATCGGTCCGAACAGCTTATTTTCCGGTGATTTCGATGCGGTTCAAAGATGCGAAGTCCAGGAAGACTCCCACTACCCAAGCTCCGACGGTTTCTTCACCAAAGTTCGAGTTTATTGAGTCACCTTGACTATGAAACTGGTCTCAGAGCATTCGGAGTCGTGGGTCGAAAGTTACTGCCGCCGGAAGGCGACATGGTCGATACGGGCCCAAATATGTTGTGATACGCGCTAAGTGTTTCTTCAGGGCTCGGCATCATTACCTCGACATCGGCCAAGTCAAGGCTCATATTTTGGAAGTATCCTGAGCTAGGCCTCGTACAGATACCTCGGCACGTTGGGATCAAGGCATGCACACATAAGAAAGGAGCTGGAAACGACTAAGTGTTGAACATGCACCTCGGTGTAGCGACCTCGGCGTGCATGCCGGACCCTGTTCTGCCGAACCCCTCGACGTCCAAGCGCCTCAGCATTTTATCCCGAGGTCCATTGTCACAAGCCCAGAATCAAGAACAAAGCTGCTCAAAAACACACACGTGAAGATGGATCAAAGACTAGGGTTCATGCATGTTCTTGACGTGTTCTTCACGAGATCTTCATTTGGATCTGGACTCACGTGCGCTCCTCGACATGAAGACCTCGGCTTCACTCTCCGACACACCGTGGCACTCACTCATCAGCCCAAGAACGCGGTTCAGTACCCGGTTTGTTCCGGGCTGACCCGCGACACTTTACCTTTGCTATATATACATTTTGAGACTAAAAACCTAATCATCTTATCTCTTATCTGTTTTTAGCTTTAAGAACTTGCCTCTTTGGTAAAACTTGATTATTCTAATCTGATATCTCGTTTTTGCATCAGAAATCTTGTTCTTTCTTTATTTTCTTTTGTCATCTATCATTAAACTCCTCATCATGACTAGCTACACGTCTTGCAAAAGACTTAATGAGCTCGTTATGATTAGTGAGTATTCGTTTAAGCGGCTTTAGATGAGTAGATTAGGGTGCTTTCAAGGTAGATTAGTGGGTTTAGGTGTCTAGTCTTGCATGTTTCATTCCTTAACCGACGAGATCTCTAGGCTGGATCCAAGCACATCACTTGAGGTTCAGATCTGAGACATATCTTGCATCAAAAGTGTTTGTAGAAATGTCTGAACCACTCGGTTATGGGTTTAAGAGTCTTTCATCGCGAGAGTGATAGTTTGTTCTCTTAAATGACATTTTTGAACTGACTCTTATTGCTGATTGATTCGATGCTTCTCAAAAGACATTTTTTGGTATGAAGGAGAATCAGTTTAGATGCTTAATACTTTCATGAGAAGATTAACATGCCTTGAGTTCAAAGTTAAATGAAACCGCTTGATGTTTTGATTCATTAACCAACTAGTTGAACTTGGAAGCACCCGAATCAAGTATCTCGTCTAAAGTCCCTTGCTTTATTACATATTATCATCATCTGAATCGTTTAGCTATTATTTGCATCCTGTCTCTGTTTAGATCTAATCATTTGCTTTACCTTTCATGCTTAGTCGTTTGTCACTTAGCTTAGTTCGAAACCTTCACCTTTTGTCTTGACTTAAATGAACAAACATCATAGTCTAGTGTCTCGTTGACTTGTCTGGATTGATACCTCTTTGTGCTACTTCGACAAAGGGGATTGATAGCCCTGAGACCTAAAATCTCTTATCTATCAATTAGCTTAATTAATGATGCTTAAGTTGAATGGTTTGCTTGATCACATGACTCATTAGCTCACTAGTTTAGCACTAAAGACACCCTAATCCACTATCTTGTCTAAGACCTTTCTCATCATCATACATACATTCTCATCTCATTTAGCTTATTTACTTGCTTGTTTAAGTTGATATTAGCTTTAATCCTTGTTTTGAGTTCTTAGTTGTCATTAATCATCAAAACCTCGATCATTCGGCTTGAATTAAGAACCGATCCTGCATCTTAGTGTCTACTGATAACACCGTATTTTGACCACTTTTATGGATCGTTTTGAAATACTTTTTCTATGTTTTTAATTGCTTTTAAGTACTTTTATCACGTTTTTCTAGTATTTGTAGTTCCAAGACTCTATTCTGGAAACTTAGGGAAAAGCTTAACAAAATGGATAGAAAACCAGATTTCAGCTCAGAGTCAAACCGTCAGAAGTTCACCCCTGATTAAAGGCCTTCTCACCGTCTGATCCAGCTCAAATTTGGAGACCTTAAAGATGGAAGTATCAGCTTTCCAGTGCACTTTACAGCTTGGCAATCCAACGGTTCAATCAAAAGATACACGAAGAGCAAGATGTCCCGTAAACCAGCTTGCCAGCACTTCCACCCGCGGCCAACAAGCACTTTCCCGCGGTCAGGAGCATCCTGACCGTGGCAAACCACTCATCCACCGCGGTCACACTTGTCCCGACCGCGGCCTTCAACCTCCGAGCCCAAAAAGCCCATTTCTGAAGCCCACATTTGGAGAAACCCTAAGTGACGTCCAAAGAGGTCTTGAGCACTATAAATACATGTCTTAGGAGCCCTAGAAATTGTACAACCTTAGAGACCACCGAAATATTTACTTCATATTCTTATTATTTTTGCTTTAGCTTTTAGGGAGAGAGAGATTTGTTCTCTTGAACCCTTGTTCTTTCTTTATCAATTTTGATTTCTATTCTACTTCTTAATATTATGTCTTTGATTTCGTTCATTATGTCTGAGTAGTTTTATTGTTGGGATTAAGGGATTTTCGATGGGGATTTATATGTTCGGTGAGGATTCCATTGGCTATTGAGCTGAATCTTAGAACATTTTCTTCTGAATTCGTTTTTACTGCATGAGAGTAGCGTCATGAACTACAATCTGATCCAGATGCTTGGTGACACGAAAGTGTTCATCAGGTATCAGATCTAGTTTAGAAGAGCAAAACAAACATAGGAGTGGAAACCTACCTATGGGCGATTTGTGAATCAGGACGAGTCTTAAACATAATGCATCTCTTCTCTTCCAGGGCCAGAGTGGAAACCTACTGGTCAGGGTTGAGAGAGATAGTTGTCTATGATCACGACAGTGGCGTATTCATACGTCCGTGACTCAAGTTCGAAAAGTTTAAGCTAAGATCTTACAAAATTTCCTCTCTAGCAATGTTTTGAATCGTTCGTACCCCTGAGAAAACTTCCCTGAAGCCCAACGCCTTTTTCGCCATTGATTTCCTGCGATTTTTCTTTAAGCTTTAGTTCAATATTGTCTTTCCTTTTTAGTTCATTTTCATTTAAGCATTAGAATATCCGTTTTTATCATTTTTAGTTATTTTCGTTAAGTTTAGTTATTACACCATTTAATTTCCGTACTCTCTTTTAATATTTTGTTTTTACATTTTAAAGACACCACCAAACCCCCATTAAACCGTTTAGTTCTAGACTTCCTTACTTTAACTTATTTTCAAAGGCATTTTGCAGCAAAAGATCCTCCTTCCTTGTGGATTCGATCCCTAAGTACTACAATTGATCAGTTGTGCACTTGCGGCTATTGATTTCAATTAGGGTAAAACTTGACAACCCTCGACACACACATCAAGACCCACATCATCTACACATGATGGATTGATACCCTTTGTACTGCAAAGTGACAAAAGGGATTGATAACCCCTCATTTAGAGCCTTGAAAACTCTAAGTTATTAATTGGCGCCGTTGCCAAAGTGTGATAGCATTAAGATTGTGTCATTTTTTGAGATCAAGCATTTTCTTTTGTGTTTTCTAATTTCTTTCAAGTTCTGGTTGTGAGTTTCAGGTGCATGAACACCAGGTCCAGATCTAGAAGCTATGGTCCACCTTTCCCCTTAAACGACAACATTAACCTTTTGGCACCAAGGAGGAGAAGGGATAGGCGTGGAAGACAGATTGATCCAGCTGATATGGAAGATCAAAGAGAGCATGTGGTTGACATGGAGCAACCGGATCAGGAGCAACAGGCTCAGGGTAATGGAGCTGGTAATGCAGCTAGTAATGGAGCTGGTCAAGGGTTACATCAGGGTAATGTTCATCAGGAACAGGTGCATCAACAGCAAGCTTATGTCCACCAGGGACACGCTCCAGCTCATCAGCAGAGGCATCAGGCCAATGTCCAACAAAGACAACAGGTGCACCACCAACAGCCCTTCCAACACCAGCAAAGGAGATATGAGCAGCCACAGGTCTATGTTGGAGAAAATGACAGGGCCAATGCTCATCAGTATGGAGCTGGAATTCAAGCACCACCTGTGCAAAACAACAACTTTGAAGTGAAGGCATCCTTATTGAATATGGTCCAAAACTCCAAGTTCCATGGATTGGCAATGGAAGATCCCTTGGAACACTTGGATCAATTTGATAAAGTGACTTGACAAAGATAAATGGAGTATCACAGGATAGCTTCAAGCTCAGATTATTCCCCTTCAGTCTTGGTGACAAAGCTCACCAATGGGAGAAGAAACTCCCAAGAGTCTCCATTCAAACCTGGGAGCAATGCAAGCAGGCATTTTTATCTAAATTCTTCTCCACCTCCAGAACAGCTAAACTGAGGAACCAAATCTCTAGCTTCACTCAGCACAGCAATGAGAGTTTTGGTGAAGCATATGAGAGATTCAGGAGCTACACCAACCAATGCCCACACCATGGGTTTAGTGAGGCTTCACTTCTCAACACACTTTATAGAGGGGCACTTCCCAAGATTAGGAACCAGCTGGACACTGCCTCCAATGGAAACTTTCTGGGAAAGGAGATTCATGCTGCTTTAGAGCTGGTTGAGAACTTAGCAATGAACAATGATACATATGGAGAAGACTTTGATAGAGCCAATAGGAATGAGAGTTCAAGCAGGGATCAAAGATATGAGAAGGATTTTAAAACACTTACAAGCAAGCTGGACAAGGTGTTATTGGCCACTCAAAAGGCAATGCACTTTGTAGGAGAGTATGAGGAACCTTCTCAATGCTTTGAGAACATCAGTGAAGAGGGTCTTACTCAGGAAGAGCTTAACTACATTGGGAATCAGAGGTCCCAAAGATATCAGTATGGCAATGCCAATCAGAACCTCTCTTACAGGAATCCCAATGTAGCAAACCCACAAGACCAAGTCTATCCCACTTCTCAAGCTCCACAGAACTTTGTTCCCAAGAACAACTTTCAAGGGTTTTTCAACCAAAGAATCAGTTTGCTCAGAATCAGGGTTTTAGTCAGCAACAGCAACCATTTCAGGGTTCTGGTTTCAGTTCACAGCAGCAGCCAAAAGCACCACCAGGGTTTGGTCCAACACAGTTCCAACAGCAAGCGCTGGCTCAACATCAGTTCCAGTCAGCACCTGTTCACCAGAATCCACAGATGGGGTCAGATATGGTTGGGATTCTGTAACAGCTGCTTCAGGGTCAACAAGTGTTTGCAAGCCAGTATGCATCAATGCAGCAGGACATAAAGCAATTGAAGCAGAATCAGGCATCTAGCTCAAGGAACCAAGGCCAACTACCTGGTAAGCCTGAACCCAACCCCAAGGAATATGCTAAAGCCATCACACTGAGGAGTGGCAAAGAGCTACCTGGTATTGAGCACAACAATGTGATCATTGAGGACAATAATCAAACTGAGGGGGAGGCAGCCTTAAAGGATGATCAAATTGCTGAAAGATCAAGGAAAGAAAAGGGTAAAGAGGTGGAAAAGAAACCTGAACCAGAGAAGATATATGTTCCACCACCTCCATACAACCCCAACCTCCCATTTACAGGGAGATTCAAGAAGCAGCTTGTAGACAAGGCAAGAGCTGTATTTGAAAAAGCTCTCAATGAGACACCACTCACAATGCCTCTCATTGATGCATTTCTAATAATGCCAAAGATGGGTAAGTTCTTAATGGATGCTATTCTGAACAAGACTAAAGAGCTTCAAGGTATGGTGGTACTGAGTCATGAATGCAGTGCCATCATTCAGAAAAAGTCCATTCCAAGAAAGTTGACTGATCCAGGGAGTTTCACACTCCCTTGTGCCATAGGGCCTCTGCTATTCTCTGGATGCCTTTGTGATCTGGGAGCATCTGTCAGCTTGATGCCATTCTCCATAGCAAAGAAGCTTGGGTTTAGAGTCTTCAAACCTGCTAGGATATCTCTTGTCCTTGCAGACAGATCAGTTAGGTTACCAGTTGGGATATTGGAAGATCTGCCTGTCAAGATAGGTGGTTTTGAGGTTCCAACTGATTTTGTTGTGCTGGAGCTGGATGAGGAACCAGTTGATCCTTTCATTTTGGGCAGGCCATTTTTGGCCACAACAGGAGCTATTATTGATGTGAGAGGTGGCATCATAGAGCTTCAACTTGGGTCTGAGAAGCTTAAGTTTGATGTGAATGAGATGATAAAGAAGCCCACCATAGAAGGACAATGCTTCTATGTGGAGACAATGGATCAGCTGGTTGATGAGTTGCTTGAGGAACTGAATACTGATGACCCTCTTCAATCTGCTTTAACCCAAGAACAAGGAGACCATGGGTTCTTAGCAGAAGAAAGTGAAGGGTACAAGCTGTATTTGGACAATGCAAGAGAACTTGGTCCTGAGACAAGGTTTTTGGAACTGGAACAAACTGGCCCTGAGGTCTTGGGTATCAGAAGCTCAAGGACAAGCCAAGGAGCAGTTCAAGCAGTCATGGCCGTGAGTTCAAAGGTTAAGGAGCATGCTGGGCCGTTTGAGCAAGACAACTTCAGTGCTGATTGGGATGAGTCTAAGGCACCTCAGCTGGAACTCAAACCTCTTCCCAAGGGGCTCAGGTATGCTTTCTTAGGTCTCAATGAGTCTTATCCTGTTATTATCAATGATATGCTGTGAGAGGACCAAGAGCATAGGTTGTTAGGAGAGTTGAGGAAACATAGGGGAGCCATTGGCTACTCTCTGGATGACATTAAGGGTATCTCACCCTCCCTATGCACTCATAGGATTCACTTAGAAGAAGAGTCAATGTCATCCATAGAGGACCAAAGGCGCCTCAATCCCAACTTAAAAGAGGTAGTGAAGAAAGAGATTCTCAAACTCCTAGAGGCTGGGATAATTTACCCAATCTCAGACTCTAGATGGGTTTCACCAGTCCATGTGGTGCCCAAAAAAGGGGGAGTGAAAGTAATAAGAAATGAGAAGGACGAGCTGATAGCTACTAGGACTATAACTGGACACAGGATGTGTATAGACTATAGAAAGCTCAATGCAGTCTCTAGGAAGGATCATTTTCCTTTGCATTTTATTGATCAGATGATAGAGAGGCTTGCAAACCATCCCTTCTTTTGTTTTCTAGATGGTTACTCTAGATTCTTTCAAATCTCTATAGATCCAAGAGACCAAGAGAAGACAACATTTACTTGCCCTTATGGGACATTTGCATACAGGCGCATGCCTTTTGGTCTTTGTAACGCCCCTGCCACATACCACTTACTGCACGATTTTTCTGTCATGGAGCAGCTAAGTCCTCTTGGATAAGAAATCCAGTGCTGAGATATGTCCACAAGATCCTCTCTCACAGCTTCTTCTTCAAACTTGATGTTGGGAGAGTTCATAAGGGTAATCTGAATCTCCTTGGTGTGGGGCTGAAACAGTTGATGCCAACTCATGAAGATGGGAAGCCCAATGAAGGATATGCTTACACACCTTGCCTTGCCTGTAACACCCCCGATTCGATCTATGATTAGAAAGAACACAGAGTGCTACAGAATGATAACAGAGACAATCCGGCCAAAACGTCCCATACCATCTTGGCTAGACCTCGTCCGATACCATGCCTCTCGACCAAAGCCTAAGGCTTTTCAACCCGTTCCCGGTCTTGAATTGTTTCGACCTAGACAATGTCTAATATCAGGAAAAGCGAGGAGTTCCATAAAAACTCTCTTTTTATTAATACTTAATAAAGTATGCTTACAAACGGTTACCGAAAATCATATAATTGAGCTCGAGTCAAAATAGTCTTACATAATACAATCTATTATGCTTACACTCACAACGTCAAACTACTCCAGTGCCTAGCGTCGCACGAACCCTCTAAGGTTTCCCGTCTATAGGTTACCTGCAGGACAAAATTCGTATAATGAGCATTTCTACTAAATGTCCAGTGAGTCCGGAACCCGTCTACGGTTAGTCACCCCGACCCAACCCCAAAATAGCCGAAGCTCAACAATTATATGAAAGAAATGAACACTCAACATGCAAACAAACAGTTCAATGCAATGATCCTCGGCTAAATTCAATTCTCTCGGCAGAATTTCATTTTTCCTCGGCTAAATCCTTCATCGCTTGGCCGGAATCTGACTTTCTCGGCTAAAGACTGATTCTCTCGGGATTTTCCATCTTTCCCGGGCTAAAATACATTTCCTCAGCTATATCAGACTTTCTCGATAAAACAGCAAGTCTTCCTGGCAAAAGCTGATTTTATCGGCCAAAGTCGTTTTCTCTCGGCCATTTTCTTCGTTCCTTGATAAAAATCACTTCTCCCTCGACAAACATGCTCTTCCAGCCAAATCCGGATTTTCTTTGATCCGTCCTCGATTTAGCATTTTTCCCGCGGCCGCCCATCCGCGCTATCTTAACAACCGGTTTGTTACATTCTCCCCTCCTTATAGGAATTCGTCCTCGAATTCCAGACGTGCGATCAACCTCATCCTCCTTGATGTCTGAGTCTCTCCATATGGTTTACTGGTCCTACGACCCCTCACCACTGTCTTAACATTACCATGTCTTCTCGCTTGTTTCACAAGTTGGCTGTTCCCTCGACCCTTCACAAAGCTTGGTGATCCTCCTGATCATTTGCTGTGGTTTCGATGTTTTGGTTCTTTCTCATCTGTCTCACAAGCTTGGCGATCTCCCTGATCCCTTGCTTCCTCATCGTTACATATTCACTACTTCGTCCTTTGATCCGTTAAAGGACTTTCAAGTCCACTTAACTTGATCCGGCCGATCTTCATCTAAATCCTTTCTTCATCTGAGACCCCTCTTCCTCGGTAAAGACTACTCCTTAGTCTCCATTTCTCATCACCAGTCCGTTTTCCTCATGGAATCTTTCTCATCGTTGTCACGTTCCATTGTGACTTCACATTCCTCTTCTCTTCATCTTCTTACACCTATGGTGAAGTATTGAACCATCCTTTTCCCAAGGACGTTCTGTCAGCATCGTCTCTCGACTCTATCTTTTCCCCAAGTCCCTCGGCTTCTGTCTCTTTTCCTTGATTTGTTTCCATCGGAGGCTCTTTCTCCTTGGTGAACACTACTTCACACAGTTTATCGCTATTAGTCCAGTTTCCTTGTGGACTCCCTTTCATGGCTTTGGACACAGTCCACCGTGACCTTGTGTCGTCATCACCATCATCTATCCTCGATTTCTCACTCCTTTAGTGAGAATATGAATCTGAGAGTGGGGCAACAATTTGCATGTAAACAAGATTTTATAGATTTAGTGTATAGAGCTTCACATCAATATTGTTTTGGTCTGACTATAAAGAATTCAGATGAGAGGCGATATGTCGTGCGGTGAAACAGGTTGTAATTGGTATTTACGATTTTGGATGGATTGGTTAAACAGGTCACCTCGGGAGAATTCATCGGCTATCTGGTAACTCACCGAGGCATAGAAGCAAGCCCCAAGCAGATCAAGGCGTTAATTGAGATGCCCTCTACAAGGACGAAGCGCGAAGTGCAAAGGCTCACAGGAAGAGTCGCCGCGCTAAACAGGTTTATTTCCCGTTCCACGGACATATACCTGCCCTTCTCAACACCCTCCGAGGAAACAAGAAATTTGAGTGGGACGAGCGATGCGAAGCGGCTTTCCAGGAATTGAAGAATTATCTGGCGAGCCCACCGATCTTAGCAAAACCAGTCGAAGCAAAGCCGCTCTTCCTCTACATCGCAGTGTCTGCCACAGCTGTAAGCGGAGTGCTTATCAGAGAAGAACGATCCGAGCAAAAAACCATTTTCTACATCAGCCAGACACTGACCGACGCCGAGACCCGCTACCCCCAGATCGAGAAGGCTCGCAAACTGCGCCCGTATTTTCAATCACATTCGATTGTTGTGCTCGCTACACTTCGGCTGCGCTCGATCCTACACAGCCCTAGCCAATCCGGTCGGCTCGCCAAGTGGGCCATAGAGCTAAGCGAATACGACATCGAGTATCGGAACAGGTCATCTGCAAAGTCACAGGTGCTCGCAGATTTTCTCATTGAACTTCTAGCCGAAGCAATAAACGAGCCGACTCTAGACGAAGTATGGACGCTGCACGTCGACGGCTCGTCATCTAAACACGGCTCGGGAATAGGAATCCGCCTCACCTCTCCCACCGGAGAAATATTGGAGCAGTCTTTTCGCCTGAACTTCCACGCCTCGAACAACGAAGCAGAATACGAAGCACTGATCGCCAGCATACGACTAGCGCAGGGAATCGGGGTTCGAAAGATAGGAACTTTTTGTCATAGCATGCCAGTTCAACGGAGAATATGATGCGAAGGACGGACGAATGGGTGCCTATCTCAAGGTGGTCCGAGAGTTGGTGCAAAAGTTCGACGAGTTCGAACTCACGCGAATCCCCCGAGGAGAAAACACTTCGGCCGACGCCTTGCCGACACTCCCTTCGACCTTGGACCCAGACCTCCTATGGACGATCCCAGTCGAATTCATCGAACGTCCTAGCATCGAAGAGGTGGAAGGAGTTCGGCTGATAAATCCTCCTGAACAAGAACCAGAGGACGACAAAGCCATTCCTGTGGATGAAGACACCTCACCAGCCGAGCCGGAGTACGACTGCGACAAAGAATGGCTCGGAGCTATGCGAGTGTATATCGCCGATGGAGAGGTGCCAACCGACAAATGGAAAGCCCGCAAACTAAAAGCTCAGGCCGCGCGGTATGTCCTCGTTGATGGCGAGGTGTTTAAATGGAGATTTTCAGGGCCTCTCATGACATGCATCGAAGGACCAGAGGCAAGAAAGATCATGCACGAGGTGCACAGCGGCGCGTGCGAGAACCATTCCAGCGGAAGGTCGCTCGCTATCAAGATAAAACAGCACGACTACTTCTGGCCTACGATGGTCAAGGACTGCGAAAAATTTACGGCGAAGTGCGAGAAGTGCCAGCGGCACGCTCCAACAATTCATCAACCTACCGAGTTGCTCTCGTCAATTTCGTCACCTTATCTGTTAATGAAATGGTCGATGGACATCGTCGGACCTCTACATCGCTCGAAGCAGAAGCGTTTTCTGCTCGTCCTCACGGATTACTTCTCCAAGTGGGTCGAGGCTGGTTCCTACGCAAGCATAAAGGATGTTCAAGTCGAACACTTCGTCTGGAAAAATATCATCTGCAGACACGGGGTCCCCTACGAGATAGTCACCGACAACGGATCCCAGTTCATCTCAACACGCTTTGAAGTCTTCTGCGAGAAGTGGAAAATCCGCCTAAGCAAATCTACGCCAAGATACCCTCAAGGGAACGGGCAAGCTGAAGCAGCCAACAAGACGATCCTCGACGGTCTGAAAAAGAGGCTCGACGCCAAGAAAGGACGGTGGGCAGACGAACTCGAAGAAGTCCTTCAGTCTCATCGGACAACTCTGCGCCGAGCCACCAGGGAAACTCCATTCGCTTTGGTCTACGGAACAGAGTGCGTAATTCCCCCCGAGGTGGATTTCCCAGGTATTCGACGAAGACTTCTACTAGGACAGGAGGGCTTGAACCACTTAATGATGCTAGATGAGCTCAACCTAATCAACGAAAAGCGCGACCAATCCTTAATCAGAATCCAAAACTATCAACAAGCAACGGCGAGATACTACAACAAAAACGTTCGTAGTCGAAGATTCAAAGAAGGAGAGCTCGTCCTCCGAAAGGTCTTCCAAAACACTGCCGAGAAGAACGCAGAAAAGCTCGGAGCAAATTGGGAAGGTCCTTACAAGGTTACAAAACTGGTTCGTCCAGGAGTCTACGAACTCGCGACACTAGCTGACGAAGCGACTCTAAGATCGTGGAACGCAATGCATCTAAAGAAGTATTATCACTAAAGCTACAGCACGGCCAGCATGAACTACGGGACGGCTTGATCCCTGCAAATGGTACGTAGGCAGCCCGTCCTCGGACGGGTTCAGCTGTCCCCCCTCCTAAAAAGGGGGGGGGGAGTGGGTACGTATACACATACCTCCTTTAAACTCTACAATTTTAGCTTGCTCACTTAGGAACATCGCCACTTCGGCCCATTTTCAGCTCGTTTTGAATCATCTACTTATTTCGGGTAGTTTCTCATTCTTTCTAAATCAACAACTTATTTTAACAAGCTCGGATTTTTAAATTCTTTCACTCATCACTTCAGCGAGTAATCATACCACTTCGGCATGATATCATTACCTCGGACCTTTATTGGTCCTCAGTCTCAGTTCGGCAAACTAAGCCTCCGAACGCCTCGTCTCGTTGCTGGCCACAACGGGGCAACAAATACAAAGTTCTCTAAACGGACTTTTACCACCTTTCCTAGGACGAGGGTGCAAGTTACATCCTCTACGGATAAAAATTAAGCGCGCTATACAAATATCAGACCAAAAACGTATCAGGTCGCCACGGTTTACTATCGCACACGAGATTATAAGTCGAGACTACATCGCTTTCTCTAAAACCGAAGTAAACTCTTAGAACCCGGCAAAACATACTCATCCTCTCGGAAACGCCGGTCTATAATCAAATTCAACAAGACTATCGAGTCATCCTCGGTTAACAAAAACAAAACGCCTCGTCGTTTACACGGCTCGGCACCATGCAACACAAAAAAAAACGCCTCACGGCTCGGCATTGCCAACAAAAGTTACCCTGATATCGTCGCTTAAAACTTTCCACCGTCACCTAAAACAAAATCTTTAACAACTCGCCCCTTAGCCCATATTTCTATCAATTTCAGAAACTCGGCTTGGGAAGCAATCGAAATATTTCGCGATCCAGTTCGCTTCAAGCAAACATTTTCAGTCATAAACATATCAAATCCAACAAAATGACTAAGAAAAAAAAAAACGAAATACAACCATAGCCAAATCAGCAGTCATATGGATAAAGCCGTCCAGGCACAATGTTCACCAAGAAACTAACAAGTAAAAGAAATAGGGATAAGGCCGTCCAGGCACAAAACAGTACGGCGCAATACAAGGAAAATAAGAGATCACTGATCAGCTGCGCGCAGCTTGGGAACTCCCTCAGCCGCAAGATCAGTAGCCCTCGGAGTGTCGATGTTTGAACCGGTGGGATCCGTGATCCCAACCGAAGCTGCAGTGACCTCCAGCGGCTCGTTTCCCAGGCGGTAGTCGACTGAATCCGGAGATATCGGAGAAACAATCAACCTCTCTCGTAAGTCCATCGCGGCACGTTCAAACGTCTCCTCAGCTCCCAGCAGCTCGGCATCTCAACTCTTCAGTTTCTCCTCTTCGGCATCGAGACTGGCATCTGGCTTCCGGAGATCGCCAATTAGCACGAGGTTACTTCGAATCTGACCAAGGTCGTTCTCATCCCTCTTTTCCTTTTCCAATTTGCCCATCTTCCCCTCAATATCGGTGAGTTTCTCTTGAAACTTGGCCGCGGCAGCGTGCCTGGCATCTTTCTGAGCAATTTTGACCCCAGACTCGAGTAGTGCGTCCTTCGCTGCGATTTGCCTCTTCTGGGAGGCAATCTCATTGTTTTTTTTGACACCGGGATTCTTCGAGTCGGTTCGTCGCTTTCTCGAGCTTGGCCTTGATAGCTCCCTTCTGCTCTTCAAGCGCAGCGACTCGAGCCAACGCCTTGTCTAGGTCGACTTTCGACTGCGCGACCTCCTGCTTTGTTTCAACCAATCGGCGCTCGCCTTTTTTGGGCGTCAGATTCATAGCCCGCCAACAGCTCGTTCACCGCAGCGATAAACTGAAAATCAAAGAAAAGTTAAAACCAGGCAAGTTCGGCTAAGGGATTTGAAAACAGTAGAAGGGGCCAACCTTAGTACCACGCTGAGCCATTGCGGCATAAGACTTCGGCCGTTTAAGCTTTTCAAGGCGCGGCAAAGAAACTTTGTCGTTGTTAACCCTGGAGAACAACTGGGCAGAAGCGTTAGCGTCATCCACAACAAGTTTCTTCGGAATCGCCTCACCAACAGCAGCTTTCTGCCTCTTCTTAAGCGGCTCACCCTTGACCGGAATGACTCCTTTACCCTTCTCCATGGCAGAACGCTTGCGATTCGTCGCCTCGTGCTTCATAAGTTTGGAGTTCGGAGGCCTCGGCGAATGTGGGAGAGCAAGGATGGTCGATATGGTCGCGCCAGCAGATGACTTCGGCTCGTCAGGAACGCCAGAAGTTGCCTCGGGGGCAATCTCACCATCTTCACGCCCAGCACCCTGGTCGCCTTTGTCCATCGAGCCGACCGCAGGCGCCTCGATCCCAATTTGCTGTGCACCTTTTGGCTCGATCTCGTCCCTCGAAGTAGCCTCTGCGGCTCTTCGCGCTGCTTCTTCCGCTTCTCTTTTCTTCCTCTCGCGAAAAGTCTCCATCACCATCTTGTCGTGGGTGTCGCCGGATGAGTTGGATAATTTGGAGCTAACTGGGACACCCGCAGCAATAGACCGAGCCCTTTCGACCCTTTCCAGCAAAAAATGTCTTTTCCAGTTTGTTCGGTTAGCAGCTAGCGTATCCCAAACTTCGAACAGATCGTCAGGACACCGGGGAAGAAAATCGCGAACTGCAAAAAAAAAAAAAACGAAAACATTAGAGTCAAGATCCAAAGTCTCCCGAGCCGAAGGAAGACATCGATCGGATACCAAGCGGTAAAGAAATGCTCGTCCCAAAAAGAAATGATCGGTCACCGACCGACGCCCCGTTGACTCGCACGAGAAAGAAATGCTCGTCCCAAAAACTGTCTTTGCTAGGAAAGCCGCTGATAATCTTTTGGCGCGCTTTGCTCGAGATGTAAAACCTCTTCCCCCCAGGAGCCTTGCGAATCTCCAAAAAATTTAACAAATGATCGATCTCGACGTCTATGCGACATTCGTAGCTCCGTACCAAAATCCTGATCATATGCCGGAAACCCCTCGGCATAATCTGACCAATGGATATTCCGTGCTTCCAGAGATATCGAAGTATCACTTCGGGAATAGGAAACCAGAGGAAGCAGAGATCGAAGAAGCTTTCATAGACGGTGAAGTGATCACGGGGAGGAAGATGAGCACGATCACCGGGCTTCGGAACTAGGAACTCAACCTCCTCGGAAATCCCAAAACGATTCCTAAGGGCTTCTAGAGATTCGGCTGAAGATAAGGACGAGCCGGGGGGATCCGGTCTCAACCTCTTTCAAACCCTAGTTCGCTTAGAGGACGAGGCAGCTCGGCTCGACATTAGGCGTTCAATTTCCCGTTTCGCCTCGGCCGAGTCAAATGGAAAAATCTCCTCCTCGGCCTTCACCTTGGCGAGATCGATTGTGTCGCCACGGTTAGGGGCCGAGCCATGGGAAGAGCCCGTTGAAACATCCGCCTCACCACCACGAGATCTCATATAGTTGGGCGCAGTGAGACCCTCGATAAAATTCACACTAGTGCCCACGCAAGATCTCACCTCGGCTTCGACGGATCTATCTCGATTCCCCACCTCGGCTACCTCGTCATTTTGATCAGCGGTGAAGCTCACCTCAGCATCGCTACCGCCGCCTCGGTCAGCAAAAGTATCCGCCTCGGCACCATCATCATCCGGACTGACAGCATAACTCACCTCGGCGCTGGCATCCCCTCGGGATAAGGATGCTGCCGCCTCGTCACCTACTTCATCTCGCCCGATGTAAACCTGCGCCTCGGCATTAACTTCACCTCGGCTCAGGGGGGCTGCCGCCTCGGCACTCTCTTCATCTGACCCCGAGGCGCGATTCATTTCAAACGCTTCGCTCTATTTCGCCTCGTTTCTTGCCCTCAGCAAGGTCGGCGACGAAAACTCCGAGCAACCAGCACGGAGGAGGAACGGCGGAAGCAGGGAAAACCCTAGCTGAAGAGGGAAATAATTTAGAGAGAGAAAGAAGAGAGAAGGGAGAGCTCTACCTTTGTGATTTTTGGAGACTGAAGTTATGAGGAGAATGAACGCAAAAACCCCCCTTATATAGAAGTGTTGATGCATATGGGGTCCACATGAACCTCGAGAATCAGCGAAATGTGAGTGGGGCGCGTGAAATTCTCGTAGATCCATTAAAACAGCATACCTATTGCTACGGTGCGGTAAATGCACGCCCCTCGGATCATCAACTGAAGGGGCGTAACATTCACAAAATCACCTTGCGTACAATCCTCCTAAGAAAGTCTTTCCAAACAGCATGGGCTGCACCGCGCCTCGTCGTTAACGTGAATCACGGCTCGGCATGGTCAACATAAACGCCTCGTCGTTAACGAGAATCACGGCTCGGCATTTCTAACATAAATGCCTCGTCATTAACAAAAATCACGGCTCGGCATTCCAATATAAATGCCTCGCCGTTAACGTGAATCACGGCTCGGCATTGTCAACGCCTCGTAGTTAAAAAGAATCACGGCTCGGTATTTCCAACGTAAACGCCTCGCCATTAAACTTGAAGCATGGCTTGGCGTTATTAAACACAAATTGCCTCGCCCTTAACATGGCTCGGTGTTATCAAGCAGAACCACCTAGTCGTCTTGAACCCCGATTTGGCGATGTTGAACAAGAAAAGACCTTGGCATTCTTCTTCACATAACTTCGTCGAAAACAGCTCGCTATTGTGCTTCGTCAAGAGACGGATCGATGGTTTATCCCACGGTCAGGAATAATGAACCTTGTCACTCTCGTCTCCAAAACTGACGAGCTGGGGGGCTAACTTTTGGGGTCGGTTTCCACCCCAAATGGATAAACCATCCCGAAGATAACCAAACGTCGGAGAAGACCGGTTGGCAGGAGAAGTGAGTGACGGGCCGAACTCTCATATGAGAGAGGTAGGCCGAGCCGTGCTCAACATTACCGACGAGCCGAGTAGCGGGAAGGATGTCCAGTTGGCCGAGCTGTGCAAGGGAGCAAATGGGCTGAGCCATGAGTTGAGCAAACGGCCCGAGCTGGGAAAGAAAGTGAATAAGGCCAAGCTGTGCCGAAAGGATGATGGGTCGAGCCAATCCTCCCATGATGGGCCGAACCAAGGCCTTGGGAGACAAAAACCCATGAAAACCCTAGGCAAGGCGTTATGGCGGTGGCCGCACGAAGCGATAAGGAAATATTCCGAAAATCTATCCCGAGATTCTCGGCTAGGCGGTTCAGAGAATAAGTATAAATAGACGATGTATACAATTCATTCTGTAACTTTTGGCAACCCTAAGCAATAAGAGCAAAACGCTTTCTCGGCAATAAAGACTTTCTTTTCGATCTTACCGTTCTTGCGATAAGCCCTAGAAGTTTCTGATCCCTTAAGTTTTCCTTAAAAAATTTTTGGTTGTGAGAGTTTTGGCTCACACATGGAGTCCTTGAATAGTATGTTTAAAGATGCAAGGAATCTGCCATTATTACCTATGATAGATGTGATTGTTGACAAGTTGTGTGAATGGTTTAACAAGCATAGGAACGAGGCTGCTTCAACGCCACCAGGACGCAAACTGGTTGCCTTTGTGGAAAATATTTTTCACAGTAGATGTGCTGAATCTAAGAAGCTAGGTGTCACCGAGTTAAACATGATTCAGATTGAATACAGCGTGCTTGATTAGATGGGATTAATTACACGGTGAGCTTGAAAAATAAAACTTGCTCGTGCAAGTTTTTTGATATAGACAAGTATCCATGTGTCCATGCATTAGCCGTATTAGAAGCTTACATGAAGCGGCCAGACAGAGAAGTGGATATAAACATGGAGGACTTGTGTTCGATGTATTATTTAACCGAGCAGTGGGCTTTTGCTTATAACAGAACCATCTATCCTGTTCCACATAAGTCACAGTGGGTTGTCCCCGATGATGTTAAGCAATTGAGCGCTTTGACCCCAGTTTACGAGCCAAAAGGGGGGCAAAACAGCAGAAAAGGCATCCATCCGTTGGAGAGCGTCGACCGAAGTCGAAGAGGACGAAGACGAGTAATAAGCGTCGGCCGGAATCTTACAAAATTTATAGCTATTTTACTGGAGGTGAAAACGCTGGAAGTGAAAACGCTGGAGGTGAAAATACTGGAAGTGAAAATGCTGGAGGAGGTGTCTCGGGTGATAACGCGGTTTAGTTTGGAAAATGGAGAGATATGTTGGGATTGTATTACTTGGAAATACTTAGTACAACCATCTTTGGATTTAGGTTTTATGTTGTGATTGTATTACTCGGAAATACTTAGTACAACCATATTCATATTTGGATTTAGGGTTTATGTTGTGGTTGTATTACTCGGAAATACTTGATGCGGTCAATATCTTCAAACGAAGTCTGGTTTGAGTTAATGCGGTCAATATCTTCAAACGACGTATCGTTTCCCCCTAACGTGATAAAGCGGATTGTTATTTAACGTGGACCCAAAGAGTTTCTAAAACACAATCTCATTCATATACAATGGCTAGGCAAAGCGGGTTTTCTGATTTGCCCATAGAGATGAAAAACAAAATACTAAAGAAGGTAGTCAGTTCTAGCACTCGCGATTACTTCCCACACCGTTTTGGATCCGGGAAGAAGATTCTTCGCTTGCAATAAGGAATACGTAAGTTCAGCTGTTGATTGCTTTTAATTTCATACCAAAAATATTTATACGGTTTGTGTCTTGTAGAATCCTGGATGTCATCTCTTCAAGTGGTGTGATGAGGCCATGAACCGGATTCACTCGACGGAAATTTCCCAGCTACAGGAATCGGTAAACAACCTGAAGGAGGAAATGGTTGAGGCAAGGAGGTCTCATGCTCTCCTTTATGAGATGGTTTGTGACTTGGTTTTGAAGGAAATGGATAGGGAATTGGAACAGACGCGACGAACTAAGATATGGTTGTTCTATCTGTTCTTGTTGTGGCCTTTGTTTCTTTAACTATCTACCTGTTCAAGTAGTTACGACTCATGGTTGTACTCAAGACTTAATAAATTTTCCAAAAACATGTGGTTACACCAAATGATACATATTTTTGATTTTCGGGATTACATGATGATACCGAGTATTACGTATTTTCGATTATCCGATAACATGTGGTTACACCAAGTAATACCGAGTATTACAGATTCTCAATTATCCCAAAAACATGTGGTTACACCAAGTAATACCGAGTATTACGTATTTTCGATTATCCGATAACATGTGGTTACACCAAGTAATACCGAGTATTACAAATTCTCAAATATCCCAGAAACATGTGGTTACACCAAGTAATACCGAGTATTACAAATTTTCAGTTATCCCAAAAACATGTGGTTACACCAAGTGATACCGAGTATTACAAATTTTCAATTATCGCAAAAACATGTGGTTACACCAAGTGATACCGAGTATTACAAAAGTTCAATTATCCCAAAAACATGTGGTTACACCAAGTGATACCGAGTATTACAAATTTTCAATTATCCCAAAAACATGTGGTTACACCAAGTGATACCGAGTATTTCAAATTTTCAATTATCCCAAAAACATGTGGTTACACCAAGTGATACCGAGTATTACAAATTTTCAATTATACCGAGTATTAGGGTTTCCTTATTAGGGATTCCTTATGTATCGACTAAGATAATATAGTGGATAGAATAACACAAGGAATTTTATTAATATTTTTTGTTAATAAATATATTACAGTCATAATTTTTAAATAATAAATAGTTTACAACGGAATATATTTAAACATAAAATTCATTATTTTATTGTGAAAAACACCATGAATTAATGGGAATTAATTCATGGCGTGTTGCTCGGTCATCAGGCGGGCCTTCTTCTTGAACCACTCCGGTTCCAAGACGCACATGCGTGCGACGTCTGCGATGTAGTTGTCCTCTTCCTCGACCTTAGGGTGAAGCAGCATGTCATGGAGCGCTTGGAGGAGTTCCTTGACCATCGTTCCAACCTTCCACGTAGCGGTGACGAGTAGCGGATGGAAGACGCGGGGTTGGTCGATGTTGGGGTGCAGAATCGGCGTCTTCCACAACACCATTGGTGGCTTGAAGGGGTAATCCGGTGGGAAATGGATGGAGATGAAAAAGATGCCCCCTTCGTATGGACTATGAGGGGGGCCCAACAGCGTTGCTTGCCATTCGTAAATGTCTTCCGCCACGGGACCTGCACTGAACCCACTCGCCGGAAACCGCACCAACTCCCTCAGATGAGTCATGATCCACGCCTTAGGGGCCATTTTGAAGTGATAAAGAGAGAAACGATAGCACTAAATAGAGAGAAGAGGATTTAGAAGATAGATATGAGTAAGAAAGATAGCGAGTTCTATTTATGGAAAGAAAAAGGCAAAACCCTAGGGTGCGACTCATATAATAAATACCCTTCATAACGTTTAGTGCTATCGTGCGGAGCAGTTAAAAGTCACATCTCCTTTCTCTCTCCTAATAAACCGGAAAATATTTATTTACTTAATGTAAAAATCAAATAAAGTGTTGGTAGTTGTACTAGTCTTACGGCAGTTAATGAAAGCATTAACAGCCGTACACTACAAGAAAGAGGGGCTTTTCCAACGAATTATTTACGACGATTTACGGTCGTTGTAAATTTACGACAAAATTACGTCGTATGTACGACGTCCAAAAATTTCGTCGTAAATTCGACGTAAAAAATTACCCTCGTAAAATCATCGTAAATTTACGACGACATTACGACGAATAAAGAATGAATTATATATCGTCGTAATGTTGTCTTAAAATTTACATCGATAATACGACGTAATATCGATGTAAATATAATGTAAATTTTATTTCGACGTAAATTTGATGTAAATATGCAATGGTAATATGTTGGTAACCAAACAAAAAATCTATATATACCCTTTCTTCTCTCATTATTCCATCAACCCAAAAAAACATAAAAAGACACAAATTTTTTGAGACTTTGAATGTTTAAGTAAAATTTTTAGTAGTTGAAATTTATATCAAATTTCAAAAACAAAAAGTCCCTTATTTTTTTTGAAATGTCTATATACGATCTACGAAAGTGGATGTATACGCCCAAAAATGGTGATGGGTCGTTGATTGAAGACTTCAAAAACGGATTAGAAATATTCATGTACAAGGCCGGCCTTATGCAAACTGTAATTGAAAGCGGCAAAATGTATTGTCCTTGTGTGAAATGCAAAAATAGGAAACATATTCCTATTGACACTGTCTGGCAGCATTTTTTGAATAGAGGGTTCATGTCCCAATACTTTATTTGGTATCAGCATGGAGAGGGATATGGTCAAAGTAGTGGTCAGATGGCTGCACGGAGTAGTAGTAATCATCAAGAACATGAGGATTTTGAAGCATCAAAGGATTATCAAAGTAGTCAAGTTCAGGGTGAAGATCATGATAGGATGCATGAAATGGTTACTGATGCATTTCATGAAAGACATGCTGATACTGTTGAGGAGCCCAATGCAGATGCGAAACGCTTTTATGATATGTTAAACGCAGCAAAACAGCCTCTTTACGAGGGATGTAGGGAAGGTTTATCAAAATTATCATTGGCAGCTCGGATGATGACAATAAAAACTGATCACAATCTATCTGAAGGTTGCATGAACGATTGGGCAGATCTTATTAAAGAGTATTTGCCAGATGATAATTTGGCTGCTGAAACGTATTATGAAATTCAGAAGCTGGTTTTTAGTCTAAAAGAAACTAAAAGAAAACTTGTTGGTCAAACGAACAGGACCTCCACAGCGCACATACATATATACTTCTGAATTGCGAGGAATTGGCACCTTACGAGAGGTACATACAAATAAGCATGCATGATTATATTTTGATTGAATAGACGATGTCCTTAACAATGTTTTCAAATTTCAGCACTTTTGTCAGTCAAGTCCAAGAATGCATTGACGGTGTTTCAGAAGATGAAATTAACAAGCGGATAGACCAACATTATGCAATGTGGTTAAAAGCTCAGGTTGAGCATGATGACATGACATATGCAGTATGGTTTCATGAGTTGCTCCATGGTCCTATATCGAAGATAACTACTGCAGCTATGTATTTCACACGTGCCTATGTTTTTCATACTTACAGTCATGGCACTCAACGGGCAACTACGAACTATGGAGTTTGTGTACGAGGTGAAGTGGACTTTTATGGGATCATAAAAGAGATAATTGAAGTGGAATACCCCGGATTAGTAAGAATGAAAACTGTTCTATTCAAATATGATTGGTTTGATCCAACGGTGGGTCATGGAGTGCGTATTAACAAATTCGGAGTGGTAGATGTAAACGCATCTTGGCGATACAATAAGTTTGAGCCTTTTATACTTGCATCTCAAGCAGAACAAGTCACTTTGTTCCATATCCTCGAGTTCGAAGTACGGGAATTTCATGGCTGGCGGTTGTCAAAGTTGCTCCAAGGGGTATAATTGATGGTGAGGATCTCCCGCCAATGCAACAAGATGATTGTGTCGACATTACGGAACCTGAGGTTGAAGAACATGTTCTTTTAATTGATCCACGTAATCGACAAGTTAAAGATCTCCATGGGGACGAAACTGAAGAAGATGCTGACGAATTTCAAACAAGCAGTGATGAAGATGATGTGGACAACGAGGAAAATGTTGAAGATTAAACACGATGACATTTGTTTGCATGTTTTAAACGTTTAAATGTAACATTTGTTAAATTTGATAAATTTGTTAAACTTTACATGTTTTAAAAAGGAAGACAATTATTCAAAAGAAAATTTGTTTAAGTGTTGACTTGGACATATGTTGACTATTACGACGAATTTACGACGAATGGGTGTGATTCGTCGTAAATTCGTCGTAAATTCGTCGTAACGGTCAAACCCTAAACCCTATAGGGTTTCGCTTTCCCAACTTATAGAATGGTTTTTTGGTGCATGTTACTGAGTAAGCTCATGTATTATATAAGGTTTAGTAGTATAAGATTAAAGAACTTGTAGATATGTAATTTATATTACGACGATTTTACGATGAATGGGTGTGATTCGTCGTAAATTCGTCGTAATATACCATCGAATTTACGACGAAATGTAACCCCTAAATCTTATAATCAATTTTTCTGAGGTTCATGATGGATTTAGATCAAGAGAATGATATGGCTTACCATCTCATAAGGTAAGACACCTTCCTAAACCAAAAAAAAAAAAATTCCAATTTTGACATATCTGTGTTTATGAAGTAATCTTAAGGGGTTATATACATTTATGGAAAGATGTAAGGATTTATCTTAGATCTTACCAAATTCATCATTAAGTTGTCTAAACATGCTAGAAGTTTTACAAAACACATATATAATGTTTAAGGATGCTTGTAGGTGCTTATGGATGTATAAATTTTTCAATTCATCATTTTTTGAAAAAAATTTCGTAAAATCGTCGTAATATTACGACGATTTTACGACGAAATGTAGATACGCAGCCGATATAATTTTATGTCATATACGATGTCGTCGTAAAATCGTCGTAATCTTACGACGATTTTACGACGAATAACACAGGTCGTCGTAATACCGTTGCAAAACCCAGATACAGACACGTGTGTTTGTCTTATTCGGTTTTTGGCTTGGTGGGACCTCTGCGATGAATTTACGATGATTTGGTCGTAAAGGCGAGAGAGGTAGAAGACGAATGACTGACGAATTGAGGTTTTGTGTTTTGCGCCTTTCACGTGTTATTCACAACA
>NW_006256686.1:14525413-14558549 GCF_000478725.1 Eutrema salsugineum
AATTAAATAAAAACCAATGTATGGAAACAAAAAGATCAGGGACATCGGATATTATTGATCAAGATTCTGTTAAATATGAATCCAGCAAAGCACAACCTCTGGGTTGATCCTCGAGAATATCTCTGACAGATATAGACATGTCTCTGAAGTATCTGCAATTTTGAAGACAAAAGGATCAAACATGAAACCTAGAGAAAATTTGGAAAGAGTTAAATCTATCTATGAATCAAAATTTATGGACGCACCCCTCCTCACTTCGTCGGTCATTCATCTTCTACCTCTCTCGCCTTCCTCCTAAATTGAGGTAATTTTTTTTTAAATTATTTAATATTTAATTTTTCTTAATTAATTTAGAAATTCAAACCGATTAGATCTGGAATTAGTTTAGGCTCGGAATTTGTTAGATTTAGGATCGGAATTAGTTTAGGCTCGGAATTTATTAGATTTATTATTAATTTTTTTCCGTTTTGCAGATGATGCCTCGACGGAAGACGCACTACATCAATTTCATGGCGGACGGACACTCTTCCTAGGCGTCTGCCTCGGGAAATACCGATATCCTGTCATCTTCCGGAGCCTCCCAGGTTCCGAATACTGCGGCGGAGCAGTCTCCACCACCTCCACCACTGCCTCCACCACCACCTCCACCACCGGTCGCGGCTCCTGAACCCCACCCTCCTCAACCGTATGCCCAATTTACGGTTGAGGACTTACTAGCCCTACCGGGACGGGGGGCTTTACGACGTCTGGTCCCCGGAAAAGCGGAACCAGACTCTTATTGGTAAGTAAAATTTTTGTTTATATTATATTTTTTAAATTAATGCATTAATATACTTAATTATTAATGTAATATGTTTTTTTTTGTTTCATAGGTTTAACTTGGATAATTGTGTCGGCCGGAGCGTTTCCGACACAATTAAGAGCCATTTTGTCGAGCCGCACTACAACTGGAGCAAGGTGTCGCAAGAGACGTTCGACACCTGGTACAAATGCTTCGCGGTAATGTTTTTTATATCTTTTTTATATCTTTTAAGATTATTTTAAATTTAATCTTAGTTTTATAATGTTTAATTTTTTGTTTTATTTTGCAGCAACGGTGGAACTGGGACATCGGGATCAACGAGGCGGTCCGGGAAGCATTCCGTCTGAAGGCGCAGAAACGCCTTGTCAACACCGTTTCCGATTGGAAGCGGAAGTAGGAGACCGACGGCGACGACGCAAAGCCGAGCCAGATGCCCACTTCCTGCTGGAACGGGTTGAAGGCATATTGGCTGGACCCGCATGCCCAAACCACTGCTGCTAAGTGTTCAGCCGTCCGAAACCGGGTCAGTCCTGACGGTCAGAAGTTAGTGACCCCGCACACTTTTGGCCAAATATCATTTGCGGGAAGACGTCTAATGATGGTAAATAATTTTAATTATTTAATTATTTAATTATTTCTATTTTTCAATTATTTTTATTTACGTAAGATATTTTTATATATATTTTTACTAATGTTTAATTGAATAATATTATTTGGTAGGCCGAGGAGAACAGAGGAGAACTTCCTCCAATGACAAAGCTCTTCGAGACCACTCACCGGAAGAGGGACGGGACCGTTGTAGATGCTCGGTCAGAAGAGATCTACAATGCCGCTATTCAGCGGATCGCCGAGCGGGAAACCCAGGTCACACCTGACGGTACTATCCAAGTACCGTTGACCGTCGCTGAGCAAGACCAGATCTTCGAGGAGGTATGATCGATTTTAAATTTTTTAAAATTTATTATATTTAGTACTTAATTATCTGTATGTATATATATGATCCAATTAACGTTTTTATTTTCATTTGTAGGTCGCTCCAAAGAAGAAGGGCCGCACCTTAGGGATGGGCTCTATTAGAGATTGTCCTGCCGCCTCGGTTTCCGGATTCCGCACGCAGGAGGATCCGAGTCATCTTCGCCAGGAGCTTGCTACGGCCAACGCTGAGATCACCACTCTACGGGTTGAGTAAGTGGCCCAGAAGCAGGAGCTCACCGAGATGCACCGCCTCTTCGACATCATTGCGGAAGCGGTTCCGCTGTTGGCCACCGCCATCCGAGAGAGGCAACGGCGAGCACGAGGGATCTTTGCGGGTGGTACTTCCGGTGGAACATCGGACCAGTAGACGCAGGGTCAGACGCAGTGTCAGACTTCGGCTCCGGTTGTGCAGACGGGAAACGACGGTCCAGCAGCAACGGACGGCCAAGACGGAGAGCCTCCTCGAGACGTCGATCTCAACCTCGACGATTATGAAATCACATTGTAGATTAGGTTTTTTTTTGTAAAAACAATTTGTATTTAATTTTTTTTTTATAAATTATTTTAGAATTTAAATTTTAATTTAAAATGTTTTTTTTTCTATTTTCAATTATTTGATTATTTTAAAAATTCATTAACTAAATTTAAATAATTAATTTATAAATCGACGTAAATTCGTCGTAACTTTACGTCGAACTAACGTCAAAAATGTTACGACGAATTTACGTCAAATATGTTTACGTCGAATCTACGTCGATTATTTACGACGAATTAACTTCGATAATTAAAAAATTAATTTCCCTTAATTGAAATAGGTCGTCTCCTAATCGTTGTTAAATCGATGTAATTTACATCGATTTTACGTCGTTGTTATGATGGACGTATTTCGTTGTACTTTCGTTGGAAAATTTACGTCGACTTTAAGACGAATAGTTTCCGACGATATTACGACAATTTCCCTGGGTTGGTAATATTACGAATATTTTACGACGAATTCTATTGTACGACGATTGTTTTACGATGATTTTTCATTCGTCGCTAATTCAACGTAAATGCCCTTTTACGTCGATATCTGCCGACGTGAAACCCGATCTTTCTTGTAGTGGTAAGACTGGTACAACTAGATCAATAAACGCGTGTCTTTCCCTCTTTCCTCGTTTTCCGTCCATGCAACGCGTCTATACAATAAATAAATTCTCTCACGTGAGTAAATGCTGAGTAGACAAATATCATCCAGGGAACATTGTCTATACACTAAACATATTAGTAGTCTTCCCCACAAAACTATAAATTCGAAAAAACTGAATAGTATTGCCCACTCTATAAAAAGACACTTGAGATATTGTAGTTCTAGAATTCTTCAACTCGTCAACAAAATGGAGAAATCAGATGGAAAAAAATATGATGAGAATGGTCTGCTGATCATCAACCCACCACCTTTGAACATGAGATTTGGTGTGGTGGAAACTAAGTCGCCACCTTCGCCAACTGATTCTGAGATCGAGCAAGCAGAGCTGTGGGAACAATTCAAGCAAAATCTGCCAAAGGTAATATATTCTCTCTGTTTAATGGTTTATAAATATGTCCTGATCATGAGTGAAAATTTATATCTATTTTTTTGTTGAGGAGAAGGACAAAGACATCTCAGTCCATAAACCTCGCCACAAACGTTGTACAAAACCTGAACACGAATTGATTCTGGATCTGGAGATAGGATTGAAGTGCATGCATTGCGGATTCATGGAGAGAGAAATCCGAAACATGGACACATCCGAATGGGTAAGTAATTAGTCATTTGTTTTGGTCATGACAAATATAAAATAAGTTCAAATCTATATGACTGGAAAATAATCAGTTGATGTTGTTTGGTTTTTTAAATTTTAATTGTAGACAAAACTCATTATTAAGTAATAATACTGAATATAAATTTAGGCTATATGATTTTTAAACATAAATGAGATTTTCTACGTTTCTGTTCAAAGGGAGAGATGAAGAATATAAAGAAGAAGAGGTCTGGAATGGCATCGAAATTCCAATGAAGCCTATTTTTTTTTTTAACAATTCATATATGTAATCTCCTATTGTTTTTCCTCAAAACCTTGATATTTATGGTAATTTGATAATTTATCTTCGGAGAAATTATTTATGTTTTGGTTCAATTAATTTCATTATAAATTAATAACTCTCTCTAAAATATAAGAGTCCCAATGTATATTTTCAATAACGCATTTACGAGAGTAGCAGTTATTACGATATTTCTCTCTCTCTCATATGGTCGCATTTATTCGACGTGACTACTGAGAGACTACTCACATTCTTTCACTTCCTCCATTTTCTTTTTCTCTATTTAAGTTCGCAAAGAAGTTCCAAAATCCATTATACTTCTTCATTACTTTCCCAAATCCATCACTTTTTCCTTCCTCCTCTCTCTTAGGGTTCCTCTCAGATTTTCCTTATATTACAATCCATCATTTTCTCTTAGGGTTTCAGAACTTTTCTCCACAAAAATCGGCCTCAACCACTTTCATATATAAATTATGGCAGAGTACTCCTACCTACTAGCCCTACCAGACGAACTACTGGAAAAGGTTCTAGCGAAGTCAGCTAACACAATTGGTGACCTTATATGGATTCGCTCAATTTTTCATAGGTTCAACGACTGCACCAGAGGCCCTGTCTTCTATGCTGAAGTTGATCCCTTTAATATGGGGTATCCAGAGGATCAAGATGTCCATCTCATCATCGATGTCTTCAGAGAGTTCTATGATGCACGAAATCCAGGCATGATTTGCATGCGAGGTATGCAACTCTTTTTTCATCGAAAAGATTTTGGAGGGATTCTACTGATCAAGGAAGCGGCAGATAGAGGGTACACGCGTGCAGTATATGTCTACGGGATGTTCATGAAACTTGTTATGGAACATCCGGAGGGTGATGAGTACCTCAACAAACTAAGCCGGGAAACAATAAGGAAGTGCACCCGCGACCTCGTTGCATAAGTATATCTTGGTTGGCCAATGAGTTTGCCAGAGATATTCAATGATGGCCACCGTCGCTTTTTACCGCGCCTCAATACTCTTATCCACTGTCCGTGCGGTACAGTTAACCGATGGGAGCGTTGGTGGAATGATGAGTATAAACCAGTGAACATCTGCGACTACTGCTTTTTAACTCGCGAATGCGGAAGGTTCTTCCTATATGTGTACCGGGTAGTTAGGGTTTTTCCTGATATGGGAGACTGGTGAATGTGTCTGATGTTTTCTGAATCTGAATCTATTTGTGATTGTTTCTCTCTTCCCATAGGAAATATGAACTCCCAAGATTTCAACCCCTCTCTCTCATTTGTTCTTTTTGCTTGAGGACAAGCAAAGGATAAGTGTGGGGGAGTTGAGATATTCATAAATTGCATCTTTTAATGTACATATTTAAGTCCAAATCATGTCTCATTTTCATATATTTTAGGTCTTTAGGCATTGTTTTAGGACTTAGGAGATTGCATTAGGTCCAAGAAAGTTTTGCATGGTTTGGGGTGTTAAACAGGTGCTTTTGGAGCTTATTTGGAGTGGAGAATATGATTCAGATGAAGAAATGGAGTTGCAATGATCAAAAATGGTGTAGAGGAGCAATTTTGAGTTTCTTGGCAAAATTATGTACTGATGGTTGAAGATTCTCGGCTAAAATCCATCCTGCGGGTAGATCTCTCGGCCAAAACCAGTATTGGCTGTTCAAGTTTCTCGGCCAAAAATTTTGGGTGCCAATACATCTCCGAAATCACGTTACCGGAAGGTCTTTCCGGCCGATTCAGCCTCCAGGGTCTTCAGCAAAGATCAAGATAATTGAGTGTAGATTCCAGAACAGTTAGAATCAACACATTTGGAGCAGCTATCTGAACGATACGGCCACCGGACGACAGACCTGTCTCGCATGCATTCTAGAGCAATCCAATACGTCTGAAAGATTGCCTGTCCGGGGAGCCTTTCCATCCGATTCAGTTGTCGGGATCTGCATAAAAGTTTGAGACGATTGACCTGTTGTTCCAGAACAGTTAGAATCAGAAGATTTGGAGTCATGAGCTGAGATTTAAGCTCACCGGAGAGCACACCTGTCTCGCTACAGTTTCAAGACCGATCCGATGAGTCCCAAAGATTACGTTAGAGGATGCCTTTCCAGTTCGATTCAGTTGCTAGGGCCTTAATAAAGATTCAAGGTTTTTTAGTGCTATTTCCAGAACATCTGATATCATCCAGTTTGGAGCTATGTGCTGAATGATACCGTCTCTGGAGTAAACACTGGTCCAAGAGCCTCTTTTTGATTGTTTCGATGCACTTCAGAGATGTGCCGTCCGGGGAGGCTTCCACTTCCGAAGGGGTAAAGGTTTCTTCTCCAAAGTTTTAGATATTTGAGTTCTCTTTCCACTGAAGTTATAATCCAGCCATTTGGACCAGTATTCCATGAGTTATGCTGCCTCAAACGCGGATTGGTCCGAGAAGATGAAAAATGCTGCGACTTGGGTGTGCGACTTAGTCAACTCGCACCCATGAATGTTCATAGTCTGGGAGCAATCTGCTACCTTAGAGATGCATGTAAGGATACTCTGAGCAGGGTAGAGACTTCCATAATCAAATTTGGCTAAGTCTGAAAAGCTCTGCGACTTGGGTGTGTGAGTTGGACATGAAGTGGAACTATCTACCACATATGTTCGCAGATGAGACCGAGTTGGGCCTGTGACTTGGAACTGAACATGACCAACTCGCACAAGTATCTTCCCCAGAATGCGTCTTGGTTGTGCGAGTTGAAGAGGAGAAGACCTGAGCAGCACAGATATTCGCAGAATAGACCGAGATAAGCATGCGGCTGAAGCTGAAGAAGTTTAGGCGCACAAGACTAGTTTCATGGCTGTGCGATTCAGGCCTACGAGATGGGACCACTTGACCAAGTCGCACACTAAGCACACTACCCATTTGAAGCCGGGTCAGAAGCCAGTTTGTCCTGGGCTGACCCTGCCCACAACCCTTGCTATATATAGTTTTTTGAGAAAAACCTTAAAACATCTTCCATTCTCTCTTAGTTTTCTTTCCTTTTCAGTGTAAAAACCAGTTTGATCAAGAGATATCTGAGGGATTTAATCATCTTAAAGCTGTTTCTTATCATTTCTTCATTTCATCTTTGCTTCTAATTATGTTTAACACCATCTCTTGCAAAAGATTAGGTATGTTAAGCATGATTAGTGAGTAGTCTTCTTTTAAGCTAGATCCTAATGCTAGATCCTTGCACATCACTTGGGTCTAGAATCTGGGTTTTTCATGCACCAAAAATGTTTGATGAAATGCCTGAATGTAAGCTAACTAAGGGTTTATGCATTAATACCATGATGATGTTTGTTAATTGCATAAATGACATATTAGAGTTGATTCTTAATGCTTACTAGTTCATATTTCTCAAATTGGAATTTTGTTTGAAAGTGGATTAGTATAGAGATTAATACGTTCATTAGAGGATAAGTCTAGCTTTAAACTCTAAGTTGATTGGATTAGAGATCATGTGATTGCTTGCTATTTTTTGTGTGTAAGATTCAATTTTTCTTAGCTCTTGTTTTGATGCACAAAGAGGCTGTCTGGTCAGTTTAGACTTAGAACCTTATGTTTGTTGATTGCTTATTCATCTAATGGGAATTTGTCTTGATTTGGTAATTAACAAAGGGATTTTTGTCATGAGAATGAATTAATCCGATTTGGAAGTCTAGACTCAAGTGTTGCATTGTTTGCTTAGCATCCTGAATTCACATTTAAAGCACCCTGATCAATGATCACATCTATTGGTTTAGCTTTCTCTTATTTTGAATTTGACTCTTTGTTTTGTTTGTCTTGTTTGCTTGTTCTTAAGTACTGCTTTTTTTCCTTGTTTTATGTTTTAGATCACTAAATCACCTACTTGTTTTTTTAGACTTGGATTAAGAATTGATCCTCATAGTCTTAGTGCCTAGATAATCTCCATTTGGATTGACCCTCAAGTGCTACAACACAAGAGGTTAATTGACCTTAGTAGGCTAAAAACCTACTATCAGTGGTCAAGTAGAAGTTTCAAACCGGCAGATCAAGGCCATCTTAGAAAGAACCGTGAGCTCCTCAAGGAAGGACTGGAGCAAGAAACTCGATGATGCTCTTTGGGCCTTTTCAAACTCCCATAGGTACCTCACCGTTCAACCTGTTGTATGGGAAGAGCTGTCACTTGGCGGTTGAGTTGGAATACAAGGCTTTGTGGGCAGTTAAGCTGTTAAACTTTGACATCAAGACCGCACAAGAAAAGAGAGTTTTGCAGCTCCATGAGTTGGAGGAGATCAGGCTTGATGCCTTTGAGAGTTCCAAGATTTACAAGGAAAGAACCAAGGCGCTTCATGATCAGAAAATTCACAAAAGGGAATTCAAAGCTGGAGATCAAGTGCTCTTGTTCAACTCTATACTCAAGCTGTTTCCAGGGAAACTCAAGTCTAGATGGTCAGGACCGTTCAAATTACTCGAGGTGAGACCCTATGGAGCCAAGTTCTCGAAGGTAAAGACGGCCAAGGGTTTGTTGTGAATGGGCAAAGAGTTAAACACTATTTGGTCACTGAAAAGATAGAGGAAGCTTCATCATTTCCTCTCCTTGAACCTCAAATTGCCTAAGAAGGTATGAAAAGTCAAACTTAGTGATGTTAAAAAAAGTGCTCTTGGGAGACACCCCAAGCTTATCCTTGTAAATATTTTTCTTTTGATCTTTCTTTTTATGTTTATATGGAACGTTTTGAAGATTTTGTTAAGTGATCTCAGGTTCAGGAAGTGTTCTAGGTGTGTAACTTGAAGGAACATGTGCAAGGAGTTTTGAAGCCACGTCCTTGTGTTTTTAAGTAGGAGTTTTGTTGGCCTCGGTGTAAACCCTCGACATAATCAAGCTGAGGTGTGTTTTACCGTGTGAAATTCTTAGAACTCGGCCACACTCCTCGCCTTAAGAACACCGGGGGCCGTGAGAAGAGAAGAAGAAATGGTCCCAGAGAAGAAGGTGAAGAAGCTCACAGCACCTGCCTCACCAGCCAAAGACTCGGCCACTTCTCCAGCACCGGTACAAAGGGAGGAGATTGGAGAAAGCTCAACAGCGTGTGCACCAGAGTTCCCACCGGGAAAAGAGGACTGGATCAATCCAGGAACCGCATTCCTAACTGATTCACCTGAAAGCAGTCCACCAATGGAGCCATCTCCATCCTGTTCCACGTCTAAATATGGGATATGACCTCAGCGACTAGCTAATTTCTCCAAACCCTTTGTACATATGCATATAGTTCTTATTTTTCACTTTGCATTTTGTTTGTTTGATTTACACTCTTCTCTCATGCTTTTATAACACAAGAGACTGTGTTATTTAAGTGTGGGGGAGGAGTTTTATGTTTGCTAATCATGTTTTCTTTGATCTTATTTTCCATTTTGAGTCTTGAGTCTCATGCATTCATGTAGTTGCATATAAGTGCATATAAAAACAACAACAAAAAAATCAAAAAATTAGAAAAATTCAGAAATTTTTTCACAAAAAAATGTTCATTCTAGTTGCATTTCACTTGAGTCTAGCTGCATCATATAGGTTGCATCAATGCATGGGAGTAATGATAGATTTTTGCATTGAGAGAACATCACATTGAGAATTCGGTTTGTCCTTGATTGTTGGTTCTTCTAT
The DNA here is from genome assembly GCF_000478725.1 of Eutrema salsugineum. Taxonomy (NCBI): domain Eukaryota; kingdom Viridiplantae; phylum Streptophyta; class Magnoliopsida; order Brassicales; family Brassicaceae; genus Eutrema; species Eutrema salsugineum. The sequence goes on from NW_006256686.1 coordinate 14,534,892, forward strand.
GCTTGCGAGACTTGAAAAGATTTGGATCTGTGAAACAAGTTTGAATTGAACACAGCTCTAGCAAGTGAAAACCATTGAACCTGACTTTTAATTATCTTGTGGTGCATTGTTTGAGTGAGCATTGTGGATACGCATATACATATTTTAGCTAGAACCCTTTTTGACCACTCTTTTCCTTAGCTCAAGTAGCTGATTCCGCATTTGGACCAGTTTTCCACACCCAAAACCCATCCTTCTTTCAAGCCAAAAGCATTTTGTGTGTGTGTTGTGAGGCCACCTTGGATCAAACTTAGCAGAAAGTGTTAGATTTAGAGCGACAAGGGCAAGTCTCAAGAATGTCTAGTTCCATCATCAAGGAACTATTAGGTCTAGGCTGTGAATAAGTGTGGGGGAGAAGTTTCTTAAAGTGAGAGCTTTGAGAAATAAGATTTTTAAGAGAGAAAAGAGAAAGAGTGTAAATATAAGAGTGATGAGAAGTGAGGGTTTGAAAGGAAAAGAAATCGGCCTTGGGTCTTCTGTTTTAAAGAGAAATAGAGCTCTAATAGTCTAACATAAGGTATCTAACCTGTAAGTGAAAAGAAAAGAAAGAAAAGAAGCCAAAAGGCTCATATGAGTGTGTAAAAAGAAAGTGAGAGGTTAGATAGCCCAAAATCAGAAAAGAGCTGTGTGTAAAGAAAAGATCCTGAGCCGAGTGTCTAAAAGAAAAAGAAAACCCTTTTTGAGAGATGAAAATGAGTGAGAAGAGAGTTGTGAGGTTCATTGTGAGAGTGTGAGCTAGAGGTGTCTTAGGTAAGGCGAGTGAGTTGAGTCTTGCTCTTGTATGCATCAGTTACTCCTTACCTTTAGCCTTCTGCCAAAGTTTAATCGTTCATTGAGAGATCCCTGATTGCATTTAACCTTGCTTGTGCATTTGAATGAGATCATTTTAGTCTCATAACCTCATCCTTAGCCAAACTTTTCTTGCTTGAACTTGCATCACTTGATTCACATGGTAAAGCGCTTAATGAATGTCAAAGAGCTGAGGAATAAGAGAACTTGTGAAGATCATTGTTGAATTCTATGCATCAAATTAAGGTCTTACATTGCATGGTGGAATTGGCAACATGGACTCTGAATCTCTTTGTCGTTACTTTTCTCACCAAAGGAAATATGAACTCCCAATGCATTCAACCTCTCTCTCTCATTTGCTTTTTTTGCTTGGGGACAAGCAAAGGACAAGTGTGGGGGAGTTGATATGTTCATAATTTATATCATTTAGGTTGCATTTGAAAGTCCAAACCATGTCTTATCTCATGCATTTTAGGTCCTTAAGCATGGTTTTAGACCTTAGGGTTTGCATTAAGTCCCAATGAGTCTTTGCATGGTTTGGAGTCATTATCAGGTACTTTTGAAGCTTTTTGGTGCAGAAGAGATGTGATCAGCAGTGAAACGGTGGACAAATGGATCAAAAACGGTGAAAATGGCTTAAGGGAGTTCATCGGCTAAAATCCTGCCTGGCGAGTTCTCTCGGCTAAAAATGCTATCGGGTGGATTTCTCTCGGCCAAAATAAGTATCTGGTGAAAGCTTATCAGTGAATATTTATGCCGAGACGAGTGATGATTTATCGGCTAAAAAGCTTACCGCGGGAAGCATTTCTCGGATATTTTCCTTATCGCGGTACATAACTCTCGGCAAAAATCTGTTTACACCGACACGCGCCAAAGATTGACTGTCCGGGGAAGCTTCCGGTCCAAATCAGCTGTCGGGGTCTTCATCAAAGTTGGAGAGGATCAAGTCGATCCAATGAGCTTCAGAGATTACGTGGGGCGATGCCTTTCCAGTCATACTCAGTTGTCAGGGCCTTCATCAAGATTCAAGGCCCTTGAGTTCTCTTTCAAGAACATCTGAGATCATCCGATTTTGAGCTGTGTGCTAAAGATACCATCTCTGGAGTGAAAACGGGTCCAAGAGCTTCTAAATGACCGTTCCGATGCGTTGCAAAGATTGACCGTCCAGGGAACCTTCCACTCCCCAAGTGCTAATGGTTCCTTCACTAAAGTTTGAGCTGGATGAGTGGTCTTTCTCGTGGAGCTAATTTCAAGTCATTTGGAGTTATGAGCTGAAAGTTATTGCAATCAGGAGACAAGCGGGTTGATACAGGCTTTTTGGATGATGTGAGTGGTGCTAAGTGTTTAAACAGGCCTCGGTGTCGTTCCCTCGACATTGTCTTAAGCCGAGGCCTATTACCGAAGCTTTTTGGTCTAAACCTCGAGCTGATCCCTCGGTCATGCAACACCGAGGCATGCATGCTGAAGAAACAAGGCTGAAAACGACCAAGTGTTGAAGTTGAGCAGCTATGCTATTTGTTCTGAATTTTATCTAAGTGTAGAACTGGACCTCGGCTTCAACCCCTCGGCATTGCACGTCGGACCCTCTCTTCCTTATCCCCTCGACCAAAGCCCCTCGGTGTGCATAAACCAAGGTGCATTCTTGCCGAAGCAAAATGCTCAAAGCCTCAACCAAACTCCATGGCTTGTACACACCAAGGTGCAAGGTTGCCAAATGAAATGCACATGGCCTCGACCTGAGTCCCCGACGTGTCTCCACCGAGGTCCCTTGTCACGAACCCAGTTCAAGAACAAAGATGTTCTAACAAGTGCACGTGAAGATGGATCAAAAACTAGGGTTCATGCATGTTCTTGGTGAGTTCTGCATTTCTTCTCAAGATCACATGTACTCCTCGACATCATCAACTCGACCTTGGACTCTCACACTCCGAGGATCTCACCCAGCTGCCCAAGAATAACGGTTCGGTACCTGGTTTGTTCCGGGCTGACCCGCATCACTTATCTTATCTTTTATTCTCTTAGAGAACTTGACTCTTTTGTGTAAAACTTGCTGCTTTAATCAGATATCTTGTTTTGCATCATTAAAGTCTTGTTCTCTTCATTTATTTTCATCAAATCAATCTTCTAATCATGTCTAGCATCACTTCTTGCAAAATAGTAAGTGTCCTCTTCATGATTAGTGAGTAGTTTCATTATAAGGTCTTAGATAGGTAGATTAAGGTGCTGAAATGCTAAATTAGCGAGCTTAGGAGCTAGATTTTGTATCATCCAGTCTCTAACAAACCGATCTCTATGCTAGATCCTTAAACATCACTTGTGGTCTAGATCTGAGGTACTTTCATGAACCAAAAGTGTTTGTTGAAATACCTGAACCAACTTTGTTAGAGTTTTAAGAGTCTTTCATCATGATAATGATAGTTGCTTTTCTTAAATGACTTATTGAACTGATTCTTAATGCTTGCTGATTCATGCTTCTCAAAAGGGATTTTGGTATAAAAGAGGATTAGCATAGAAGTTTAATGCCTTCATGAGAGGATTATCTTGCTTGATGAGTTCATATTGAATGGATCTGCTTGATTATTTGTTCATTAACTTGTAGTTTAGTGTTGAAGCACCCTAGTTCATTATCCTGTGTAAGACCTTTGCATCATCATATCATCTCATATTCGCTTATCTTGTTTACTTTGTTTACTTGTTTGCATTCTATCTTGTTTACACTTTATTTAAATCATTTGCTTGCTTTGTCATTTAAATCATTTGCTTGCTTTATCATTTGCTTTCTTTTTACACTATATATTTGTTTAAGTCATTATCTGTTCGAGGGATGCTTTATTCTCTAAACTTCTTTGCCTTTTTTGTGTTAAGAAAACCCTTTGTGAGAGACATCTCATTTTGAAAGCGTAATGTAGAGAGTTTGAGTTGTTTATCCTTGAATCTATTGTCATTTCTCTATCTTCTACATTTTCTATCTTATTAATCATGTTTAACATCACCTCTTGCAAAAGATTAGGTGTGTTAAGCATGATTAGTGAATAGTCTTCTTTTAAGCTTCTAGGTGTGTAGATTAGGGCGCTTAGATGTTTGATTTATGATGTTTAGGTTTTAGATTCTCATTTCCTTTCCTTAGTAAATTGTTCCTAATGCCAGATTTCCTAGAGAAAGTGAAATTTGGGTTCATAGGCATTTCATGTACCAAAAGTGTTTAATGAAATGCCTGAACGAGCTAACTTAAGGGTTTATGTTTTGAATGCCATGTGAATGTTTGTTTGATGCATAAATGACATGTTAGAACTGAATCTTAATGCTTCTTGATCATTATTACACTAATGGGAATTAGGTTTGAATGATGATTAAGATGTGATTAATACCTTGGGAAATGATTAGTCTTGTTTAAAAGTTCAAAGTTGATTGGAATTTGAGATCATGTGATGCTTGCTTTATCTTTCTGTATAAGATTCACTCTATCTTAGCTCTTATTTTGATGCACAAAGAGGCGGTTTGGTCATATTAGGCTTGGAACTTTATGCTTGTTATTGCACCCTTACTTGTCCTACCAGATTTCCTTAAAACCTTTGAAATTGAATGTGATGCATCTGGTGTTGGTATCGGGGCTGTTCTGATGCAGGAAAGGAAGCCGGTCGCTTTCTTTAGTGAGAAGCTGGGTGGAGCCACTCTCAACTATCCGGCTTATGACAAGGAGCTCTACGCCTTGGTCCGTGCACTCCAAACATGACAACATTACCTCTGGCCAAAGGAGTTCGTGATTGACACGGATCACCAGTCTCTCAAGGATCTTAAGGGCCAGCAGAAGCAGAACAAGAGGCATGCCCGATGGGTGGAGTTCATAGAGACGTTTCAGTATGTGATCCAATACAAGCAAGGCAAGGAAAACGTTGTGGCCGATGCTTTGTCCCGGAGATACACGCTGATCTCTACCCTGGACGCCAAGGTCCTTGGTTTCGAACTGATTAAGGAAGCTTATGCTTCTGATCCAGATTTCCAGGGAATTTACGAATCCTATCTTAAGTTTGCTTTGGGAAAATATTTTTGGAATGATGATTATCTGTTTTATGAGAATCGCCTTTGCATACCTAACGTTTCTCTTCGTGATTTACTTGTTAGGGAGTGATAGATAAGACTTTTTAGGGTCTTAGGACTATCAATCCCCTTGTCAATGTAGCACAAAGAGGTTATCAATCTAAGAATGTGGTGATAGACACTAAGCTAGGTGATCAGTTTCTCCATTCAAGCAAGAAAGAGTGGTTTTGGTTATCTATGACAACTACAAATTTAAAACAGGATTAATGACTAAAGAAGTGATCAAACAAGACAAGCAAACAAGTAAACTAAATGAGATGAGAATGTATGTATGATGATGAGAAAGGTCTTAGACATGATAGTGGATTAGGGTGCCTTCAGTGATAAACTAGTGAGCTAATGAACCATATGATCAATGCAATCCATTCAACTTAAACATTATTAATTAAGTTAATCCTCTCATGAAGGTATCAACTCCTATGCTAAAACAGTTTCTAACCTAATCATCATTAGTGAAACATGAATCAACAAGCATCAAGAATCAGTTTAATCTGTCATTTAAGCATATAGACAATCATTCCCATGATGAATAACACTTAAACCTCTAATAACCTTGGTTCAGACATTTCATCAAACACTTTTGGTGCATGAAATGTCCAGAATCTAGACCACATATGATTTGTATGGATCTAGCATTAAGAACAGGTTGTAGAGAATGAAATATGCATGATCTAACCCCTAAGCTCACTAATCTACCACTTAAGCACCCTAATCTACATATCTGAGACCTTAATATGGGATTACTCACTAATCATGATCAACACACTAGATCCTTTGCAAGATGTGTTGTTAATCATGATTAGAAGTGTGATTTGATGATGAGAAATGATAATCAAGATGGAAAATACTCTTCAAATCGATATTATACTCAAAAAAAGCTCTTAAACAATGGTTCTTTCACCAAAATGGAAAAGAAGACTAAGGATAAGATAAGTTTCTCTCCAAATTAGGTCTTAAAAGTATTTATAGTAGCCTTGGACGAACCGGGTCAGCCCGGAACAAACCGGGTACTGACCCGGCTTTGGTGGGTAAAGAAGACGTTTGCCACGGTCTAGCAGGTTCTGGTCAAGCCGTGGCAAGTGACCGTGTCAAGTCCTCTGTCTCTTGTTCTTGGATGAATCATGGTGCTCCCTGTGGCCGTGATGCATGGCCGTGACAAATGCCGAAGGACTGCATAACGTTGCCACGGTCAGGTTCAAGGTCGTGCTGCGTGGCCGTGTCAAGCGCCGAAGGATTGCATAAAGTTGCCACGGCCAAGTCTCAAGCCGTGGCGTGGAGACCGTGTCAAATGCCGAGAGATTGCACAAAGTTGCCACGGCCAAGTCTAAAGCCGTGGCATGTGCTCGTGTCAAATCTCGAATGTAAGTAAAATCCTTCCGCGGCCAAATGTTACCTTGCCACGGTCAAGTGTAGGCCGTGGCATGAAGATCGCGTCAAACCCCGAAGAACTGCAATCAAGTGCCACGGTCAGATGTGGACCATGGCATTCCACCGTGCCATCTTTCCCTTAGCATAATTTAAGCTTTGATAAGGGTTATCAATCTCGCAGCATTCAGGGCTCCTCGGACCACTTCGCGTTCAGGGAAGCATAACTTCTAGGGTAATGGTCCGAATGGTGTGATTCCAGTTTCAGAGGATATAGGACTCAGACATCTTCAACTTTGGTGAAGGAACTTTCGGTGCTTGGGAAGTGGAAGGTTTCCTGGAGGGCTCATCTTCGCAGTGCATTGACACGATCAGAAAGAGGCTTCTAGACATGTGTCCATTCCGGAAACGTTATCTTCTTGCTCATAGCTCCGAATTGAATGATCTCAGACGTTCTGGAAAGAGGACTCAAATATCTCAGATTCTGATGAAGGCCCTGTAAACTGAATCGGTCTGGAAGTACACCGTCCTTCGCATTCTTCGGAGCTTATCGGGTCGATCCAAAACGGCAGCGAGACAGGAATTCCTTCCCACGAGCTTAACTCTCTTCTCACGCCTTCAAATCCTATGATTCCACCTGCTCTGGAACCATGATCCAATCTTCTCCAACTTTGATGAAGCACCCGACAGCTGAGTCGGATAGGAAAGTTCCCCGGACAGGCGATTTTCGAAATGTGTCTGCACCCGGAAATTTTGGCCGAGAAACTTAACTAGCCGGTACGCGTTTTGGCCGAGGAATCCACCCATGGTACATGCGAATGGCCGAGAAAAACCTTCCTGCGGTATGCGAGAATGGCAGAGAACCTCCAAAACTCATTTTCACCATCTTTCAAGCCTTGATCACCATTACTCTTCCTGGATTCATCTTTTCAACTCCAAATAGCTCCAAATACACTTGATAAACACTCAAAACATGCAAAGACTCATTGGGACCTAATGCATCTCCTAAGTCCTAAAACAAACCCTAAAGACTTAAAATGCATGGAATAAGATATGATTTGGAATGAAATATACAACCTAATATCAACTCCCCCACACTTGTCCTTTGCTTGTCCTCAAGCAAACAAGAACAAATGAGAGAGAGAGGTTGAATGCATGGGAGTTCACATTTCCTTTTTGAGAGAAGTGATCACAATGAGAATTCAAGTTCATGCTCAATTATGCAATGCAAAGCCATACTCAGATATATATCAACTCAACAAAGAATCTCCACAAGTTCTTCTCTCTCTCAACTCTTTCACATTCATTAAGCTTTTATCAGGTGAATCTAATGATGCAATGTTTAAACAAGCTGGCTTGGCTAGGGAGAGGCGATGAGATTAAAATGATCTCCTCAGTGTTCAAGCGGGCTAAATGCAGGAAAGGGATCTCTCTATGAATGATCAAACTTTGGCAGAATGCTAAAGGTAAAAAGCAACCTATGCATACAAGGGCAAAGACTCATTACACCCCACCCTCTACTCAAAGCTTTCTCACTTGCTCACTTTCTCAAGAACCTCACTTTTCACACTTATTTTCCTCTCACTAGGGGACTTACTTTTCACTTTCACTCTCAAGTCTTGGAGTTCAAACTTTACACAGCCCTTTTTCTTTTGCAACCTCTAGCCTCTTTTTTTCTTTCTTTTTAAAACATTTGAGCTCTTTGGCTTCTTTTCGTTTCCTTTTACTTAGAGGCTAGACTCTTTCTTTTCAAGACACCAGAGCTCACTTTCTTTAACTCAAAATTCCAAGACCGATTTCTTTTCCTTTCATTCCCCTAGCTATTTCCACTTTCTCTTTTCCACTCATCTCACCTTTTTCCACTCACCAACAAGTCTTTTCCCCCACACTTAATCCTCGCCAACACTCTCAGTTCCTTGATGTTGGAACACAACACTCAATGAGACATGCCCTTGTCGCTCTAAACCTAACACTTTCTGCTAAGTTTGATCCAAGGTGGCCTTTCAATTCACACACAAACATTGGCTTGAAAGAAGGATGGGTTCAAGGTGAGGGAACTGATCCATGATGCAGATTCAGCTACTTGAGCTAAGGAAAAAGGGTGGTAAAAACAATGGTTCTAGCTCAAGTATGTATGTCGGTATCCACAAGCTTTTTCAAACAATGCATCACAAGATATTTTCAAGTCAAGTTCAAGGTTCTCACTTAACTAGAGTTGAGTTCAATTCAAACTTGCTTCTCAGATCCAGATCGTTTCAGACTTTGCAAGCACAGAAAAAGATTCACAAGCATATTCAGTTCAAGTTCTCAAAGTGATGTACTCTCTAGAAAACCTATCATTACTCCCTGCACCCTACATGAATATGCAATCTAGACTCAATCCTAAAAATGAGAATGCAACTACATGATCATTTTTTTGTGAAAATTTTTCAGATTTTTCCATTTTTTTTGGTTTTTATATGCACTTAGATGAGATTACATGAATATGCAACTAGAATGTGACTCAAGACTCAAATTATAAAATAAGAACAGAGAAAACATGATTAGGAAAGTATGAAACTCCTCCCCCCACACTTAAATAACACAGTCCCTTGTGTTATAAAAGCATGAGAAAGGAGTTAAAAGCAAAGCAAACAAGTAAAATGCAAAGAGTAAAAGAAAATCTACATGCATATGTACAGAGTTTGGAGTGTTTACCTCAATCACTGAGGTCTGATCCCAGGTAGTGGGATGGGTTGGAGGTGGAGCAGGATGGAGTTGAGTATCTAGGTCGGCTGCTCTCAGGTGAGTCTGGTAGGAACACTGTGGCCGGGTTGATCCAGTCTTCTTTTCCTGGTGGGAGCTCAATGTCCCGAGCTGCTGAGCTTTCTCCCACCTCTTCTCTTGTATCTCATTTGGGTGAGGTGGCTGGAGCTGTGAGTTTCTTTACCTTCTTCTTTAGTTGCCTAACACAGTCAACTAGCTTGTGGATCGTTTTGTCTTGCCATTTGCACCATTTCAAAAGGCTGTTAACTCTTGAATACAGCTTCTTTGTGTGATACTCAGGTTCACCCCAAAAGTAAGGATCAAAATGGTACCGGCCTGCTCCCATCCTTCTTTCAAAATCTCTTGGCTCCTCATTCTCACAACCGGCAGCCCTAGCTGTGCTCTGCTCTTCAACTGGCTCTTTACCTTTGGATCCTGTTGTCCTCTTGCATTTGCGAATTGGAGGGTCAATGGCTGGGTTGTAAAGCTGATCCTTTAGAACAATAAAGGAGACATTGTGCCTTTCTGTGAGAGTGGTGATGGCTGGGTGTGGCAACAGAACTTGGACCTTCTCATTTTGTAAAAGCTTGAAGGTGTACAAGAAGTTTTCACCATTTCTTTCTGTTAAAAACCCAACCTTGGTGAGGGTTGCTTCATCAATCAACTCAGGCTTGACCTCAACATCATCAAAGACAAAACCTCTTGCTTTCAGAATCTTTGTCACTAACCATCCATTGTGCAACTTAGTGAGCTTCTGCCTTTTACCCTCCCTCCAAGCAATGTCTTTGTATATCAGCATATGACGTGCCAAGAATGCACCACCAGTAGGGATGTAGTGTGGGAGATGAAATTCTCTCTTGCTCTTCAAATGACTGATGAGAGGATGTAGACCCATACCCAGTAGCTCCATGTTAGCTAGATGCACCACACCATCATTGTGTTTGGTAAAAAACATTTGGCAAAGCACTTTGTGAGCATAGCGGATGGCTGGGTTTCTTATCCATGAACTCTTGCATCTTCCTCCTCTGAAGCTCCCAAAAGTAATTGTATCCCACAGGTCAGTAATCATGTGATCAGGGTATGTGAACTTCAATGTCTCATCCTGTGCAGGTCTTGAAAAGGCAAAGATCTCATCTAATTCCTTGAAGCTTACATGGTATTGTGTACCATTGATTGTGAACTCTATGTGCCCAAGACCATTTCCCTCCATGATCCTCTGATCTCTTGGGCTATATCCACAAACTTCAAGGGATGCAAGGAACTCTTGTGTTACTCCATCATGAGCCACATCTTTCATCTCAAAGAATCCACCAAATCCCATGTTGTTAAAAATGAGCTGAACCTCTTCAAGTAGCCCCATCTTTTTCAGCAGCTCCATATCAGGGAACTTGGTTTGCAGCACCTTTACATCCTTGAACATAGCAAAATAGTCATCAAAAGTTGGTTCTTTATCCTCAGGTTCTGGTTTTGTCTTTGCTTTCTTAACCGGCTGCAATGCTACTTCGGGATCACTCTCTGTTTCTTCTTCATCCTCAGCCACAGCCACCTCTTTTCCTTTCCTTTGGACAGCTCCAACCAGCGCCAGTTCTTTACCAGTACTCCTTGAAGTAGAAGCCTTGGTTTTCTTTGGTGCAGCCACATTCTTTGCTTTCTTCTCAGCTGGAGTCTTTGGCTTTATCTGTTTCTTCTGTTTCTTGAAAACTTTATGCCCAAAAGGTATAATCTGATCCTCCGAAGCTCCAGCTTTCTCTTTTTTTGATTTCTCCATGGCCGCTGTTCTTTTTGTTCCTCCCATCCTGCATTTTCTCAAACAGCTGTGAGCACCAAAGCAAGAGAACAACAAAAGTTTTCCAAAAATTCACCAAGTTCAGGGGTGGTACAGATCGATTTCACTAGCAGAGAATGTGTCTTAAGCTGGTTAAAAACTCAATAAACTCAAAGCAATGGCAAGAAGCAATGCACACAAAGAGTTCAGCTTGAGACACGATTTCTAAAAAAAAAAAAAATCGAAATACTTGATGAATTTCGAGAAATTTCCCAAAAATTCCAAGAACAGGTCATTCTCAAGCAAGATCCATGCATTTCCTATCCATTCTACTTGCAGAGCATTCACAAAATGATTCCAAGGTATCAAGAGGCCTATTAAAATCGATTCCATGTGTTTCTTGTTCATGAACAGTACATTAAGACATGGAAAAGGTGAGTTTTAACAGACTAAAGTACCTTGGAATCTTCAAGTTTCGAGTGAAAAACAAATGTGCAGCAAGAAACTAGACAGGATTACGAGTTCAATGCAGTTGGAATTCCTCAATTTGGTTGAAGAACGAGAGAGATATGAGTGTTTAAAGTTCAAGAAATGGAGAGAAGGAGGCAAACTCGTGTGAAGAAGAAAACCAGGTGGGGAACAGCTGTAAAGGGCGCGTCTTTGACCGGTCAATGTCCGTACGGTCAAGATTTTTCAAAAATTTTGCCGTGCCATCGTTGACCGTGGCACGTGACCGTGTCAAACGCCGAAGGTTTGTGCTTTCTCTGCCGCGGTCTGGAGCGTTCCGTGTCTTTTGACCGTGGCAATCCCCGAACGATCGCTTCTTTTCCAACCTGTGCCACGGTCAAATCTTCTTCCCGTGGCAAACTCATCGTGGCAAGCACCGAACCTTGGTTGTTCATCTTTTTTCATTGCCACGGCCAGGTCCTTTTACCCGTGTCTTCCGACCGTGTCAAACGCCGAACATTGGTCTATTCCTCTTTTCTTTGCCACGGCCAGGTCTTCTTCCCGTGTCTCTTAGCCGTGTCAAAACACAAACCCTTGTCTTTCCAAACCTGTTTTGCCATGGCCAGCTTCAGTTCCGTGTCATCTGGCCGTGTCTAAACCCGAACCCAGGTTCCTTTATCTTTGTATTGCCACGGCCTGCTGCGGCCCCGTGTCCCTTAACCGTGGCAAGCACCGAACGATGGTTCATTCCTCCTTTCTTTGCCACGGCCGGTCTTCTTCCCGTGTCTCTTAGCCGTGGCAAACCCCGAATGGTTGCTTCTTTTGTCACGGCCACACCTAAGACCGTGATTCCTCTCTCGTGGCTTAGCTTAAAAGCTTGCCACGCCTTGTTATCTGACCGTGGCTGGTGACCATGCTCAAAACCGAGCATAAGCTTTTGCCCATTCCTTTATTCCTTTTCATTTTGCATTCACTTCCCAAGGGTTCAAACTCAAACCTGTAACCTGTAGACACTAAACAAACCCATCAAAACATCCTAAAACATAAAAAAGAAAGAAATCAAAAGATTAAAAGCATATTTACAAAAGATAAGCTTGGGGTGTCTCCCAAGAGCACTTTATTTAAAGTCTCTAAGTTTGACTTTGGAAACCTGTTTAACAGGCTGGTGGTGGATCAAGAAGGGGAACTGATGTAGCTAATGCTCTTGAACAACTTCACTACTACCTTGGAATCATTGGTAGGGGAAGCAATGACCTCAACCCACTTGGACACATAGTCCACAGCAACAAGTATATACTGATTCCCATAGGATGAAATGAAAGGCCCCATGAAGTCAATTCCCCAGCAATCAAAGATCTCAACCTCTAAGATTGGGTTTTGAGGCATCTCACTCCTCTTTGAAATGTTCCCATGCCTCTGACAGGCATCACATGCTGAAACAACCATCTGAGCATCTTTGAACATTGTGGGCCACCAAAACCCACTCTGAAGAACCTTGGCCACAGTCTTGAATGCTCCCATGTGACCCCCAAAAGCTGAACCATGACACTCTTGCAACACAGGTGGCATCTCCTCCTCAGCAAGACAACTTCTATACAGCTGATCTTTGTTCAGGACATACAGGTAAGGCTCGTCCCAATGGTATCTTTGGACATCTCTGAAAAACTTCTTTCTGTGGTAAGCATCTAGTTCAGGTGGTTCCACTCTACAAGCAAGATAGTTCACAATATCAGCAAACCAGGGCATCCTCTTCTCTTGAATGCTATCCACTTCTTCAAACTCCAAATATGAGTGGAGCACCATCAGTGATTCCTCAGGAAGACTGTCATTAAGAGGGACTTCAGAGTCTATTCTCAACCTAGAGAGATGGTCTGCAGCTCCATTCTCTATACCCTTTTTGTCTTGTACTTCCATATCAAACTTCTGAAGTAGAAAAACCCATCTCAACAGTCTAGGCTTGGCATCTTTCTTGGTCATCAGATACCTGAGTGCTGCATGATCAGTATATACAATGAGTTTTGATCCCACCAGGTAGCTTCTGAATTTATCAAAGGCAAAGACTATTGCCAGCATTTCCTTCTCAGTGGTAGCATATTTCTCTTGGGCAGAGTCAAGGCTTCTACTAGCATAGTAGATGACATGAAGCTTCTTATCCTTCCTTTGGCCAAGTACAGCTCCAACTGCAAAATCATATGCATCAGTCATAACCTCAAAAGGCAGAGACCAGTCTGGGGCTTGGACAATTGGTGCACTGACTAATGCATCCTTGATCGTCTTGAATGCCTCTTCACATTCAGCATCAAAGATGAAATCAACTTCTTTACACAACAGCCTTGTCAACGGCCTGGCAATTCTTGAGAAGTCTTTGATAAATCTTCTGTAAAACCCTGCATGCCCAAGAAAACTCCTTATCCCTTTGCCTGAAGTGGGAGTTTGCAGATTCACCATTACTTCCACTTTTGCTCTGTCAACCTCTATGCCCTTCTCAGATATCTTATGCCCAAGTACAATTCCTTCCTGCACCATGAAGTGGCATTTCTCCCAATTCAACACCAAGTTATGCTGCTCACATCTCTCCAAGACATGTGACAAATTAGAGAGACAATCCCAGAAGGAGGAGCCATAGACACTAAAATCATCCATGAACACCTCCACCTTCTCTTCAATAATGTCAGAGAATATATGCGTCATGCATCGTTGAAATGTGGCAGGGGCATTACAGAGACCAAAAGGCATTCGCCTGTATGCAAATGTGCCATAAGGGCAAGTGAATGTTGTTTTCTCTTGATCTCGGGGATTTATGGGGATTTGAAAGAACCCCGAGTACCCATCAAGAAAACAAAAGAAGGGGTGGTTTGCAAGCCTCTCTAACATCTGATCAATGAAACGCAAAGGAAAATGGTCCTTCCTAGAGGCTGCATTGAGCTTTCTATAGTCTATACACATTCTGTGTCCTGTGACAGTCCTAGTAGCTATCAGCTCATCCTTCTCGTTTTTAACCACTGTGATCCCACCTTTCTTGTGCACAACATGAACAGGAGATACCCATCTTGAGTCATAGATTGGGTAAATTATCCCTGCCTCAAGAAGTTTTAGTATCTCCTTCTTAACCACTTCCTTAAGGTTTGGGTTAAGACGTCGTTGATGCTCAATAGAGGACATAGATTGGTCCTCTAGGTGTATCTTGTGGGTGTATATGTCAGGAGAGATCCCTCTAATATCAGCCAAATAATATCCTATGGCTCTCCTTAACTTTCTTATCTCACTAAGCAATGCACTCTCTTGATGCTCTAATAAGCTATCATTGATGATTACTGGATATGTGGAGTTTAAGCCCAAGAATGCATACTTGAGCCCTGTTGGTAGAGGCTTGAGCTCAACAGGGGGTGCATCAGCCTCATTTCAATCCTTGTCCAAGCTGCATTGGCTCATTTCTGCTCCTTTTATAGCCAAGACCTCAGAGCCACTTTGTTCCAGTTCCAAAAACCTTGTCTCCGGACCAACTTCTCTAGCATTGTCCAAATACAGCTTATACCCTTCACTTTCTTCTGCTAAGAGGCCATGGTCCCTTTGTTCTTGAGTTAGAGCAGCTTGAAGAGGATCCTCAGTGTTCAGTTCCTCAAGCAACTCATCAGCCAACTGATCCATTGTCTCCACATAAAAGCACTGACCTTCAATGGTGGGTTTCTTCATCATCTCATTCACATCAAACTTGAGCTTCTCAGACCCAAGTTGAAGCTCTATTATCCCACCTCTCACGTCAATAATAGCTCCTGCAGTGGCCAGGAATGGCCTGCCCAAGATAAGAGGATCAACTGGTTCCTCATCCATTTCCAGCACAACAAAATCAGTTGGAACCTCAAAACCACCAATCTTGACAGGCAGATCTTCCAACATACCAACAGGCAATCTAACTGATCTATCTGCAAGGATAAGAGAGATCCTTGCTGGTTTGAAGACTCTAAAGCCCAGCTTCTTTGCTATGGAGAATGGCATCAAGCTGACTGATGCTCCTAGATCACAAAGACATCCAGAGAATAGAAGAGGTCCAATGGCACAAGGCAGTGTGAAACTCCCTAGATCAGTTAACTTTCTTGGAATGGATTTCTTCTGAATGATAGCACTGCATTCATGACTTAGTACCACCATGCCTTGAAGCTCTTTAGTCTTGTTCAGAATGGCATCCTTCAATAACTGACCAATCTTTGGCATCATTAGGAATGCATCAATGAGAGGCATAGTGAGTGGTGCCTCATTGAGTGCCTTCTCAAATACAGCTCTTGCCTTGTCTACAAGCTGCTTCTTAAACCTCCCTGGAAATGGGAGCTTGGGTTGGTATGGAGGTGGTGGCACATATACCTTTTCTGGTTCAGGTTCCTTTGCTACCTCTTTACCCTTTTCTTTCTTTGGTTTCTCAGCAACTTGGTCATCTTTTAAGGCTGCCTCCCCCTCAGTTTGATCATTTTTCTCAATGATCACATTGTTTTTCTCAATACCAGGTAGCTCCTTTCCACTCCTCAGTGTGATGGCTTTAGCATATTCCTTGGGGTTGGGTTCAGGTTTTCCAGGGAGATGGCCTTGGTTCCTTGAGCTTGAGGCCTGGTTTTGTTTCAATTCCTTGATTTCATGCTGCATGGCTGCATTCTGGCTTGCAAATATCTGTTTACCTTGAAGTAGTTGTTGCAGAATACCAAACATATCTGACCCCATCGGTGGCTGCTGCTGAACCATTGGTTGCTGAAACTGTTGTTGAACCGGCGCTTGCTGCTGGAACTGTGGTGGACCAAACCCTGGTGTTGCCTTTTGCTGTTGCTGTGAACTGAAACCAGTACCCTGAAATGGTTGATGTTGCTGACCAAAACCCTGATTCTGAGCAAACTGATTCTTGGGTGGAAAAGACCCTTGAAAGTTGTTCTTGGGAACAAAGTTCTTTGGAGCTTGAGAATTAGGATAGACCTGGTCTTGTGGGTTTGCCACATTCGGATTCCTGTAAGAGAGGTTCTGATTTGCATTGCCATACTGATATCTTTGGAACCTCTGATTCCCAATGTAGTTAAGCTCCTCCTGTGTTAGACCTTCTTCACTTATGTTCTCAAAGATTTGAGAAGGTTCCTCATACTCTGCTACAAAGTGCATTGGCTTTTGAGTGGTGAATTTCAACTTGTCCAATTCACTTCTCAACTCCTTAACTTCTCTGCTGAGCCTCTGTTCTGAGCTTGAACCTTCAGATCTATTTGATCTGTCATAGTCTTCACCATAAGTGTCTTTGCTCAATGCTAAGTTCTCCACTAGCTCTAAAGCAGCATGAATCTCTTTACTCAGAAAGTTCCCATTGGAAGCAGTATCCAGCTGGTTTCTAATCTTGGGAAGAGCTCCTGTATAAAGTGTGCTGAGAAGAGAAGCCTCACTAAACCCATGGTGTGGGCATTGGTTGGTGTAGCTCCTGAATCTCTCATATGCTTCACAAAAACTCTCATTGTTGTGCTGAGTGAAGCTAGAGATTTGATTCCTTAGTTTAGCAGTTTTCGAGGTGGAGAAGAATTTAGATAGAAAGGCTTGCTTGCATTGCTCCCAGGTTTGAATGGAGCCTCTTGGAAGATTCTTTTCCCATTGTTGAGCTTTGTCACCAAGACTGAATGGGAATAATCTTAGCTTGAAACTATCCTCAGAAAGTCCATTAATCTTTGTCAGGTCACACACTTTATCAAATTGATCCAAGTGTTCCAAGGGATCTTCCATTGCTAATCCATGGAACTTTGAGTTCTGGACCATATTCAACAAGGATGCCTTCACTTCAAAGTTGTTGTTTTGCACATGTGGTGCCTGAATTCCAGCTCCATACTGATGATCATTTGCCCTGTCATTCTCTCCAACATATACCTGTGGTTGCTCATATCTCCTTTGCTGGTGTTGGAAGGGCTGATGTTGGTGGTGCACCTGTTGTCTTTGCTGTACATTGGCCTGATACCTCTGTTGATGAGCTGGAGCTCGTCCCTGGTGGACATAAGCTTGCTGTTGATGCACTTGTTCCTGATGAACATTACCCTGATGTAACCCTTGACCAACTCCATTACCAGCTCCATTACCCTGAGCCTGTTGCTCCTGAACCGGTTGTTCTATATCTACCACATGCTCTCTTTGGTCTTCCATATCAGTGATAGACATGACTTTTTAGGGTCTCAGGGCTATCAATCCCCTTGTCAATGTAGCACAAAGAGGTTTATCAATCCAGATGTGGTGTTAGACACTAAGCTATATGATCAAGTTCTTAATTCAAGCAAACAAGAATGGGTTTTGATTAATCTAGAGACAACTATAAACATAAACAGGATTAAAGACTAATGACAGTGACAAATGATGTGAATATGATATGATGGAGGCATGAGATTCTAGACATGATAGTTGGTTAGGGTGCTTTGGTGCTAAACTAGAAATGCTAATGACAATGATGAGACATGATTCAAATGATTAAGAACTCAAATCTAGGTTAATCCTCTCATGAAGGTATTAACCCCTATACTAATCCATTTTCAAACCAAATTCCCATTTGTGAAACATGAATCAATATGCATTAACAAACAGCTCTTAATGATCATTCAAGCAAATAACAATACATCATCATGCAGAAAAATGCTTAAACCTCTAATACAGCTCTTTCAGGAATTTCATCAAACACTTTTGATGCATGAAATTCCCAGAATCTAGATCTCAAGTGATTATCAAGGATCTAGCATAGAGAACAGCTGTTTAGAGAGATGAATCAATGAATCTAGCCCTAAGCACTCATAATCTAACACTTTAGCACCCTAACCTACATATCTAGAACCTCATTAAGGTGACTACTCACTAATCATACTAATCTCTCTTAAACCTTTGCAAGTTGAGAAGATTAGCATGATTAATGATGAGAAATGGAGATGGAGATGATAGATTCAAAAGAAAACAGCTTTAAACACCCAGATCTCTTAAAAATCTCTTGATTAAGCACTCAAGTATAGATATTTCTCTTCTTAAAATGGAGTCTTTCACAAAAGAGGCAAGAGACAAAGGGAATAAAACTTAACTTTTTCCCCCAAAAAAACCCTAGAAAGTATTTATACTTCCTTAAAAACGAACCGGGTCAGCCCGGAACAAACCGGGTCCTGACCCGGCTTTAATGGATAAAGTGGGAATTACTGCGGGTTGGTCCAGTATGTCCGAGGTCGCACACCTAAGTCGCAGTAGATGAAGACTTGTCTTGTGAAGCCTGAATCGCCTTGTCTTAGCCGCACGCCTAAGTAGGAGTGTTTTGCGAGTGTTGCTGCGGCTTGGTCTCCTTCCTCTCCAACTCGCAGGGCTAAGGCGGTTTCTGGGGAATGTACAAACTGTGCGGGTTGGTCTCTATTGCACCTAGGTCGCAGGCTCAAGTCGGAGTGATTTGCGAGTGATCGTGCGGCATAGTTCCAGGCGCGGCTAACTCGCATGCCTAAGTCGCACGATTGTGGACTTAGCATTTCTCTTGCTCGGGAGCTTCAGATCTCTTCCAGTGATAGTTTACCCGCATATTTCAACTCGCAGCATCAGCATTCAGGCGTTCATCTTCAGGCCTGCGGGTTAACCAAGTCGCAAGACCATCTCGCAGCATCCAGAGCAGTTTAGACCACTTCGCATTCCGGAGAGTGTAACTCCTATGAGACTTGTCCGAATTGAATGATTTCGGTTGCAGAAGACAGAGGACTCATTTATCTCCAACTTTGGTGAAGGAAGCTTCGGTGCTTGGGAAGTGTAAGGCTTCCTGGAGGGCACATCTTTGCAGTGCATGTACACGACCAGAGAGAGGCGTCTAGACATGTGTCCATTCCGGAGACCGTATCTTCCTGCTCATAGATCCGAATTGGATGCTGTTGGACGTTCTGGAAAGAAGACTCAAATGTCTCTGATTCTCATGAAGGACCCGGAAACTGAATCGGCCTGGAAGTGCACCGTCCTTCGCATCCTTCAGAACTGATCTGCTCGGTCCGGAATACCTGCGAGACAGGGGTTCCTTCCGACAAGCTTATCTCTCTGCTCACACGTCCGAATTCCACGATTCCACTTGATATGAGACCGTGATGCAATGCTCTCCAACTTCTATGAAGCACCCGCCGTCTGAATCGGACCGGAAGGTTCCCCGAACAGGCGATTTCTGAGACATGTTTGCACCCGGAGATTTTGGCCGATACACTTCATTCGCGGTACATGAAAATGGCCGGTAAAGCTTCCCGCGTGATAAGTAAGGTTTTTAAGGCCTTAAGAAGGGTTATCAATCCCCTTGTCAAAGTAGTATAAGGGGTGTCAATCCATATATGTGGTAGTTAGGCACTAGTTTATGTGATAAGTTCTTAAGTCAAGTGATCAAAGATGAGTTTTGGTGTGAACAAAGTAACAAGAAAGCATAAAACAAGAAACAAACAAGCTATGATTAATGAACTAAGCAAGCAAACAAAACAAGATGATGGTGATTAAGCAAATGATAAAAGCTAAACCTCTAGATGTGATCATTGATTAGGGTGCTTTAGATATTGAATCATGATGCTAAGAACATAATGCAACACTTGCTACTCTTTAGTCTAGGCTTCTTAATCAGATTAATTCATTCCCATGACAATAATCCCTTTGCAAATCACTTAATCAAGTCTAACAACCATTAGATATAATCAAGCAATCAGCAAGCATAATGCATCAAGCCTAATAAGTGACCAAACAATCTCTCAACCAAGAAGACTGAATCTTATACAGAAAGACATAACAAGCAATCACATGATCTCAAACATTTCAACTTAGAACTCTAATCTAGACTAATCCTCTCATGAAGGCATTAATCTCTACACTAATCCACTTTCAAACCAAATCATCATTTGTGAAATATGAATCAATGAGCATTAAGAAACAGTTCTAATATGTCATTCATGCATTTAACAAATCATTCCCATGATGAAAAAGGCATAAACCCTTAAGTTAGCTCATTCAGGCATTTCATCAAACACCTTGTGGGTGGAGAAATGCCTAAGTTCTAGATCAAGCTTATAATGAGAGATCTAGCATTAAGAGCAGCTAACTAAGGAAATGAAATGAGAATCTAGACCCTAAACATCACAAATCAAACATCTAAGCACCCTAATCTACACACCTAGAAGTTTAAAAGATGACTACTCACTAATCATGAAGAACACATCTAATCTTTTGCAAGAGATGATGTTAATCATGATTAGAAGCAGAAATGAGATGATGAGATGATGAGAAACAGCTTTGGAATGATCAAATCCCTTAGATATCTCTTAATCAAACTCGTTTTTACACTAAAAAGGAAAGAGAAACAAGAGAAAACAAAGCTTAAGTCTTGGAAAAAACCCTAAAAAGCATATATAGTGTCTCTTGCGGACCGGGTCAGCCCAGGACAAACTGGGTCCTGACCCGGCTTTGATGGATAGTGGTGTGGTTTGCCACGGTCAGATGATGCTTGGACAGACCGTGGCAAACTGACCGTGGCAAACTGATAGTGTCAAAGTTCTTGGACAGATTCTTCATGATCAAGGTTGCCATGGCTTGATTTACACCATGTCTAGTGGCCGTGTCTCTTCTTTTCTGGGTTTGGGTGATGAACTTCTTGGATTGCCACGGTCTAGTAGCTCTTGGTCAAGCCCCGTGGCAAGTGGTCGTGTCAAAAGCCGAAGGTGTGTAAAAGTTGCCATGGTCAAGTCCTAGACCGTGGCATTCAAACCGTGTCAAAACCCGAATGCTTGTAAAGTTCCTCCCAGCCAAGTGTTTGTTTGCCACGGTCAAGTGTATACCGTGGCATGAAGATCGTGTCAATCTCCGAAGGTGTGTAAAAGTTGCCTCGGTCAGGTCCCAGACCGTGGCATTCAAACCGTGTCATGTTTCACTTAGCTCGCATCATTCAGGGCTGTCTAGACCACTTCGCATTCCGGAGAGTGTAACTCATAAGATACTTGTCCGAATTGAGTGATTCCGGTTGCAGAGGCGAGAGCACTCATATATCTACAACTTTGGTGAAGCAAACTTTGGTTCTTGGGAAGTGGAAGGCTTCCTGGAGGGCTCATCTTCGCAGTGCATTACACGATCAGAGACAGGCGTCTAGACATGTGTCCATTCCGGAGACCGTATCTTCCTCATCATAGATCCGAATTGAATGATCTTGGACGTTCTGGAAAGAGGACTCAAATATCTCTGGTTCTCATCAAGGCCCCGGAAACCTAATCGGTATGGAAGTGCACCGTCTTTCGCGTTCTTCGGAGCTCATCGGCTTGGTCCAAAACGGCAGCGAGACAGGAGTTTCTTCCGACGAGCTTAACTTTCTGCTCACGCGTCCGAATTCCATGATTCTACTTGTTCTGAAACCGTGATCTAATATACTCCAACCTTGATGAAGCCTCCGACAGCTGACTCGGACCGGAAGGTTCCCCGGACAGGCGATCATTCAGGAGTATCGGATTGCTCCGGAATGGATGCGAGAGAGGTCTGTCTTCCGGTGACCGTATCGTTCAGCTCAGTGCTCCAAATGCCCTGATTCAACCTGTCATGGGTTCTTGAGTCAATTATCTCCAACTTTGCTGAAGATCCTATAAGCTGAATCGGCCGGCAAGAGCTTCCGGTGACGCGATTTCGGAAATGTATCTGCACCCGGGATTTTTGGCCGAGAGACTTGACTGCGGTACGTGTTTTTGGCCGAGAAAGCTACCCGCGGGAACGATTTTGGCCGAGAATCTTCGACCATCAGTACATCATTTTGCCTAGAAACCCAAAATTGCTCCTTTTCACCATTTTTGATCATTTCAACTCCATTTCTTCATCTGAATCACATCCTCCACTCCAAATAAGCTCCAAAAGCACCTGTTTAACACTCTAAACCATGCAAAACTCTCTTGGACCTAATGCAATCTCCTAAGTCCTAAAACAATGCCTAAAGACCTAAAATGTATGCAAATGAGACATAATTTGGACTAGAATATGTACATTAAATGATGCAATTTATGAATATATCAACTCCCCCACACTTATCATTTGCTTGTCTTCAAGCAAAAAAGGAACAAATGAGAGGAAAAGGTTGAATGCATTGGGAGCTCATTTTTCCTTTGAAAGAGAAAAGTGACCACTAAGAGAATTCAAGGTTCATGCTCAATATTCAATGCAAGACCATACTCTGATGTATCAACTCAACAGTAATCTCCACAAGTTCTCTTATTCCTCAACTCTTTGACATTCGTTAAGCTCTTTACCAAGTGGATCAAATGATGAAGTGTTCAAACAAGCAAAGTTTGGCTAGGGTGAGGTAATGAGACTAAAATGGTCTCATCAGCGCCTAAGTGGGTTCAAAGCAGCAAGGGGATCTCTCTATGAATGATCAAACTTTGGCAGAATGCTAAAGGTAAAAAGCAACCTATGCATACAAGGGCAAGGACTCATCCCACCCCACACTCTACTCAAAACTTTCTCACTTGCTCAACCTCTCAAGAACCTCACTTTCCACACTCATATTCCTCTCACTAGGGGACTCACTTTTCATTTTCACACTCAAGTCTTGGAGTTCAAACTTTACATAGCTGTTTTTCACTTTCTTTTGTAACTTCTAGCCTCTTTTTCTTTCTTTTTAAAACATTTGAGCTCTTTGGCTTCTTTTCTTTTCCTTTCACTTAGAGGCTAGACTCTTTCTTTTCAAAACACTAGAGCTCCCTTTCTTTGACTCAAAACTCCAAGACTGATTTCTTTTCTTTTTTTTTTTTCTATCCCCTAGTTCTCACCACTCTCCTTTTTCCACTCATCTCTCCTTTTTCCACTCACCAACAAGTATCTCCCCACACTTAGTTCTTGCCAAATCTCTCAGCTCCTTGATGATGGAACTTAACACTCAATGAGACTTGCCCTTGTCGCTCTAAACCTAACACTTTCTGCTAAGTTTGATCCAAGGTGGCCTTTCAATCACACACAAACATTTGGCTTGAAGGAAGGATGGGTTCAAGGTGAGGAAAACTGATCCAGATGTGGACTAAGCTATTTGAGCTAAGGAAGAGGGTGGTAAAAACAGGATTCTAGCTCAAATATGTATATAGGTATCCACAAGCTTATTCAAACAATGCATCACAAGATAATTTCAAGTCAAGTTCAAGGTTTTCACTTATTAGAGTTGAGTTCAATTCAAACTTGCTTCTCAGATTCAAACCATTTCAAGCCTTGCAAGCACAAAAATCATTTCACAAGCATATTTAATCCAAATTCTCAAAGTGATGTACTCTCAAGGAAAGAACCTATCATTACTCCCAAGCACAATGAAACCTATATGATGCAACTAGACTCATCTTAAAAATGTGAAATGCACTAGATGAACATTTTTTTGTGAAATTTTTTCAGATTTTCCATTTTTTTGGTTTTTTATA